>NC_138749.1:62736190-63282019 GCF_965113315.1 Podarcis vaucheri | reverse complement strand
CACAGACAAATACGGTAATTTTTAAAATAAACATATTCAAACAGACAACATCAAAGCAGTTACTTATGACTTGTTCCTTTGAATTGCTCAGCTGCAACAGAAGCTCATATAACTGAGAGGATTAAAAAAATGTGTCTGACATACAGGGAAATGCCAACATACCAAATATATGTCTTTTCATTCTTCACTTTAGCTCACGGGTCCTACAAAATCATTCAGCACATTTGGAATTTTGAGAGGGTGCTGTGGGTCCACTCTGGTTACCTCTTCCACCACCCTCCCCCAGATTTCTTCTCCACCACCACCAGATAAAAAAGAAGTGTGTGTGTGTGTGTGTGTGTGTGTGTGTGTGTGTCCATGGCTCTGGATGAAAGTGGGGTCCAGAAGAATTAAAATGGGTCTTCATGAATTTGTACGATTTTACACAGCCCCCCAAACCTATCAAATTAAAGATTACAGTGGTAGACCATGAAAGTTAAATAACAGATCCTGAGTTTGTCAGCACCGCAAAAATATTGTTCCACGGTGTACAGCTTCATAGTTTTTTTACACAGGAAGACAACAAGGGAGGGGCCATGGAAGCATTGCAGACATGAGGCTAAGTCTTTAAGACAGAGGATTTCAACCTTTTTGAGTCCAAGGCTTCCTTGACCAACTATATTCTTTCTGTGACTCCCCTGTGGGACTCAGGAGCCCAGTTATGTCGTCCCCCCCCCCCCCCGCCTGCAGAGCTGGCAGCCTCTCACTCTTTTTCGAACACCCTCCTTTGTGGCATGTTCCCTCAGCCTTCTACCCTCTCCCATGTCCTTGAGTGTCCTCTGGGCAGCTGCTGCTGCTGCTGCCCCTGGTCTCTGAGCTGCCCTCTGCCCCAAAGAGAGGTGCCTCTTCACACTGCCCCACAGGGATCTGGGCAGAGGATGGCCCCACCTTAGTGGCCCAATGGAGATTGGCGAAAGGTGAACCTGAGGCCACCACCTTACCTTGGGAGGCCACAGTGGCAGCAGCAGGGCTGCTGCAACGAACAGCTGTGGAAACCTTTGGGAGGCAGAGATGTGAGAGGGCATTCGAGGAAAGAGGGAGAGAGGCCAGTGATGCCTGCGGCAGCCTGGCCAACATTCAATGCACCCCAGGGTGCCATGGCATACTGGTTGAAAACCACTGCATTAAGGGGCACCACAGTGTCTGCAGATAATGTTGGCAATCTTAGCACTAACAAATTTAGTGGTGGTTGTTAACTTGTATAAAAGTTTCCCTTTGTCCACAGGCAGCTGAAAATGAAGCTTAATCTACTAAAGATGAGCAGAAAGTAAACCACTCCGCTCATTTATCATGGAAGTCCAGAATGCTGCTTCTCCTCTCTTACTCCTTTTGGTGGAGCCCTAGGCAGGCTGGGTCCACTTAATGTAGAAACAGCACCAATAAACCCAACGGGAAATATGACAGGCACTTACTTGAAGAAAGCAATCAGCAGATTGACCATGATGATGTACTGTACAAAGAGATAGACAGCTTGAAGGAATGGCGTGAGGAAGGAACCAGGAGGACAGTTGGGGTCTGCTTCACAAGCTGTAAATTATAAAGGAAAGCTTCTGTATGCAACTCTAGCATAGGAATGGTCAGCTAATTAATGATAGATTTCTCATTCATAGGCCAAGAAGGCTTCTTCTTTTCCCCCAACCAAGGGTATTGGGCCATGGCATGCTTTTGTGACCCAGGAAGTGGAAGAAGAGGATGACACCTGGCAGCCACTCCCAGTCACCAGTCTAGCTGCTGCATTCTGGATTAGTTGTAGTTTCTGGGTCACCTTCAAAGGTAGCCCCGTATAGAGCGCATTGCAGTAGTCCAAGCAAGAGATAACTAGAGCATGCACCACTCTGGCGAAACAGTCCGTGGGCAGGGAGGGTCTCATCCTGTGTACCAGATGGAGCTGGTAAACAGCTGCCCTGGACACAGAATTGACCTGTACCTCCATGGACAGCTGTGAGTCCAAAATGACTCCCAGGCTGCGCATCTGGTCCTTCAGGGACACAGTTGCCCCATTCAGGACTAGGGAGTCCTTCACACCAGCCCACCCCCAAGAACAGTACTTCTGTCTTGTCAGGATTCAACCTCAATCTGTTAGCCGCCATCCATCCTCCAACCGCCTCCAGGCCAGAGTAGCATGAAGCGCAAACTTCAAAAGAACTGTTGTGAATGCCAAAATATCACAGGAAAAATTTGAGAATTTGAGAACTGAACTGTAACCAAGACCTGCAGGTGATCTACAAATTGATATATGCTCACTTTTGCTTCTGCAAAACTATGGCATTTGTGGGATTAAATTTCATGCCTATGCTGAGGAGCTCAACCGCTCAACTTTATATTCTAAGACATACGTGATACATTTTGTGCTGTTAAAGCAGGAAAAGAAGTAATATATAATTATATATCTATATTATAAAAATTATATATAATAAAGACTTTCTCCTGGAAAAATGATGTGGAATCTGGCTTTTCCCACAGCTGCAAAATTTCTGAAAATGCTACCTTTTCTAGTGGCTGTGTTAAGTGATAGATATGCTATATAATTGCTCACATTTTGTTGGATGCAGCATTTCAGTGAAATCAGACCTACCATCAATTTCTCCTGCATATACTTCACCAAACATCATCCAATAAGGCTGAAATACAATATCTCGTGCAAGGCTCCATGAAGGCTGCTCATTTGGAGAGAGTATTGCTTTTCGAGAAACTCCAAAACTTAACAATACTATGGCCATCATAATTACAATATAAAACATGTTTGCTGTCTGCACAAAAAAGAAAATGAAACACAGTGATCAAAGTGGTGATTTTGCAAGGTGAAAAAAAATTGTTTCCTGTGGCTACGGCACATTATTTTGTTATTTTAAACAACTTATGGAGAAACGCTGTATCAGTACTGCATCTTATTGGATGTATTGATGTTCAGTTATTCAGAATGGCAGCAGTCCTGTACTGTACTTACTTATGTACAAGTTCCTGTCAAGTCAATCAAATGCACTTAATCTAAAAGGGCAGCACCCAGAATAAGTATCTGGCATAGTACAAAAAATAGCAAAAGGAATAGCAAAAGACTAGGGATGGTGTTTTATGCAAGTCTTGCAGGCCAATGACTTCATTCTAGAAATAGGGCTACTAAATAATTCAGATATATAGGAATTATTTTCCTCCTCTTATACTTCCAACAACACAGACAGGGCAAAGACAGGCATTGACCTAGTCTGCAAATGTGCATGCTCCCAGATAAGAAATCATGGCTCATTTGCACTTCCTCCATCTCCCCTGCAGTTGTACTGCTGTTGGCGAAGCCATGAACCTAGGTTTGAATGTGTCTCACTCCAGGAAAACCACAACCTGTAGCCAAAGTTTGTTCTATGGCTTGCCACTTGCGGTTTGTCTGGGTTTGGACAGGAGGCTAGGGACTGCATCCATGGTCGAGCTCACAGCAGCATGGTGACACGTTTGGCTTAGCATGCTGACTAGGCCAGTGTGTGATGGTGCTTTACATTTATCTCTACTACATATATAACAGGCAAAATTTTCATAGGTGAAGATTCAAACTTCATTAGCTGAAATTCTGCCTCTCGTGTAGCTCTATAAGAAAAAGTGGCATCCTTATTTGGAGAAAGTGCTCTGTATCTAAATACTTACCATTTTCCCAATCATTGTCAGATATGGACCTGCACGCTGGTTCACAGCAAAGAAGTCAAGAAGCCGAGTATACCAGAATATTATATCCAGGCAGTAAATTAACCTTCCTGCTGTGTGAAGGGGAGGGTCTGCCCAGCGGAAGCCAAAACCAGTCATGAACAAGATAATGGCGATAGAATCTGTAAAGTTCCAGTACTCATAAATCCACACTTTCACCTTTTGGCTGAACTTTCCCGGCTCCGAAATAAATACCTAAGAGAAAAATGGGAACATCCCTTGAATTTATATGAGGCATGTAAAGAACAGAAGAGAACTTAATGGACCCAGATGGACACATTCCAAAAATAGGAATGAGAAATAGGAATGAGGCTGATCTTAGGAACAAGTTAAAATTTTAGTCAGAAGAGGGCTGTTCAGGGACTAGGTTCAAAATAACCATTGGATTGTGTCCTATCATTTTTGTCTTGTTCCTGGATATAGAATGGAATAGTATGATGCTATTGGAGCTCTGAGTGTGTTTCCATTTTTGTGATTTAAAAAAATACATCTAATTTTGTTGTTGTAAGCCATTTTGGCGCATACATATTTAAAAATAAAATATAAGTAAATATTTGCAGGCCTGGGCACAGAGAAGCCGCAGGGAGCAGCCCAAGGCAGGGGGAAGTTGCAATAAACACGGGACAACCACTTGGGATTTAAGCAGGCCTCAACTTTATTGAGTAAAGATGTCAGCAGGTTTTGGTGCAGGCATTGGATGTGTATCCTGACTTAACCAACTCATCTGCTGGTTGATTATTTGGCATGGTTAACCAAGGTTAAGTATCACCCTATGACATAAATCAAATTGGGAGGACAGAAGCACCTTTCCTGGATCCCTTTAAGAGGATACCCTGATTCCTCGGACCGAGGGTGGAGTGAAGTGGGGGGGGGGGCCTCCTGAACTGCCTTCCACCTAGACTAAAGATCCAACTTTATCCGCAATCAAGTTGAGACAATTGCTATGAGGAAGGCAAATTCCCCTGTGGTCCCAAATATGGCGACTGAAGACTTCCATAGCAAGGTCTTATGCAGGGCTTGCCCACTTCTCTTGGCCAGGCCTACACATAAAGCATCAGGTGAGTGGGAACTGAGGCTGAGGCCTGGGCATTTTTCCCTCTGGTCTGCTCCCTGAACAGCACCCCCAGGCTCACCCACAATTGGCTGCAACCATGGGCAAGCCCCAACAGCCAGCGAAGCCGTTGGAGAAGTGATGCCCCTCCTCCCAGCAGGGTCAAAACCAGCAGATCACCCGGCAGCTGCTACCAGTGGACCACAAATACCACTCCCTGCAGCTGGCAGGCGAGCAGTTGTTTCCCACACAGTGCTAAAAGACTTGGGCTGTTTTTTTCTTCTTCATGCTTTTTATCTGGTTTCAGAATATTTCATTGTTTTTCTGTTTAGAACACCATGTGATACCATCCTTGGTTTTCACCCTACACATACTCCTGCCATTCATAATAACTAGATCAGGGACACACATCGGGAGTGTCCCGGGGGTCTGTGAAGAGTCAGGATGGTGGTAAGCAAGTATTTAATGGAGGTTTTTGAACATTGGGAGGAAGCTCACTGGGTTGCCAAGTTCAGAAATTGGAAAAAGCTCTGCTTGGCTCCATGTTTCCATGATATATAAACAGCTGAGAAAGAGCAAGACTTGAGTTTTTATATTACAAAGTCACAACACAAGCCGCAACGTCACAGCTTCTTAAAGTTTGAAATGAAACACTGCATTGCTTCTCAAAGACTCTGCACCCTCAATACATCTCTATTCTTCCTTCTGAAATGTATTTCTGTTTGCTCATTATTTCACAGAGTGAGTGCAGGGGTACAATTGTTAGACGTATGTTGTTGTTCTTTAAAAGAAACAAATCAGAGGTTTGGTGAAATGGAAAGAAAGGGTTGTAAAATGACAATAAATATTGCATAAGCCCCAGGAGGCATGGAAAAAAAGCAGAACAGCTTTTATAAGTGAAGTAACAAATTAGTTTTACTTTGGTGCAAACAGAAAGAAACAAATCTTTGTCATTTATCAAGGACATGGCAGTCTTGAAAAGGCAAGTTTTCAAAATTAGGAAGGTGGAAAATGAGATGTTTATTTCTTGAACAACAAGGGTTCGCCAGAGGGCCTTTTCAGTTTTGCTAAGCAAATGGTGAAAAAGAGTCTTTGAATGGTTATAAACAAGATTCCTCACATTATATAGCAAAGTCCAATTACATACTGCTAAGATCAAACTGATAAGCAGCAAGTGAAAAGGTGATGTCAAAGTGTTAGCCAAACCTTAGAAAAAAGACATGTATAAATAACTTTATGTATATGAGTACCACTGAGCTGAATGATGTTATTAGCATGTGTAACAACATATTAGAGGAATGAAAGCCAAAGGGTGCAATTACCTGATACAATCTAAAGAAAAACGATTTCCAGCACTACACACAGCAAACCCCGGAGAAGTTAATGAAGCGTGTATGTAACACGGAGTCCTGCCCCATTTTATCCAGTGGACCACAACCACCACATAAGTGAAGCAATTGCTTCACGTAGGGGCAGCTGTCCTATAAAGACAAAAGGGGCAGCAACCCACCAGTGGCAGCCCCTCGCCCCTCTTTAACCCTAGGGCTTGAGCCCTCTCCCTCTCCTTGTCTTCCACATTACAGTCACTCAATCCCTGCATGGCATCTGCAGGAACTGTGGTCCAACCCTGCCCCATAACTCTTCACAAGGAGAGAGATAAATAGCTATTTTCAAATTGCAGAAAAGAACTGCAAACAAAATCCTAAAGATGTAATTTTATGCAAGTTTCCGCATTTAAATGTATATAATACATAAAAGGATTTTTTTTTTAAAAAAAAAAAGCTTTACACCCAAATCTTTTTTATCCCCTGTGTGTGTCATTCAAAAGTGGAAACTTAACTCCAGGCTCCTATTTTTGAAAACTACAATTATTATTATGAAAAATGTACATTGATTCAATTTCATGGAGATTTCTTTTTTGTAGCTTACCCCATGGATAATTGCTTGTCTTAATTCCTATAACAGGCATGGACAGCAGAAACATCAGAATGGAATAAAGGGCCTACCTCTCTGACTTTCTCAATGGAGGTGGTGAAAATGTAAATGATCACAAGCCATTCTGGCACACTGGGTGTTGGTTCCATCTCCACCAAGACAGTATAAGTGAACAGCATGAGAAATGCTAAATAGGCCATCTACAAAACACACAAACACAATGCGTAGTCCTTATAAACACACATTTGTGGCAAAAAAGAGGAAACTAATAGGTCACACAACACAATCCCCACCACCATTTGTGTAAGCTCTGCAGGGCGGATGGGCATCATCCTCATTACCAATTTATAAACTGTTTCACAGCCTGAAGCCATCAAATTGGTGTAGAAAAAGATAAAAGTAATAATAAAAATTCTAAAAACAACGACAATTAGTCTTACATACTCTAAAAATAATAAAACCATCCCTACATTTGTACACTTAAAAGGGTAAAGGGACCCCTGACCATTAGGTCGGCGTACAGCTTCCGGGTCATGTGGCCAGCATGGCTAAGCCGCTTCTGGCAAACCAGAGCAGTGCATGGAAACGCCGTTTACCTTCCCACCGGAGCAGTACCTATTTATATACTTGCACTTTGAGGTGCTTTCGAACTGCTAGGTTGGCAGGAGCAGGCACCGAGCAACGGGAGCTCACCCCGTCGCGGGGATTCGAACCGCTGACCTTCTGATCGGCAAGCCCAAGAGGCTCAGTGGTTTAACCCACAGCGCCACCCGCATCCCATTGTACACTTACTATTTCATAAATGACTGGGTGATCTCTAAGGAATCCTTCTTAACACCTTTTGTAGGTGCCTAAATATCATAACAAGCCTGGTTTCTAGGACAAACTAGGGCATGCAGTACTCTCAGCAGTGCTGCATCCAAGGAACACATTTGCCAGGCAGCCATGTGTGGGGCCAGACAGTCCCTTAGGTAACCTGACCACAAATTATTTGGGATCATGAGCAACCATAGCAGGCAGGTCAGGAGCTCCAAGACTATGGCAACATAGGGCCCAAGGGAGTATCTGATTATGCTCCAAGACTGTGGAAGTTGCCACAGCTCAGAGCCATGAGCCTCACACAGAAGGAGGGACAACCAGTCATAAACAATGACTGACCGTGTGAAACCAGAACTTCACAATTGGAGCATTGTAGAATTCATACACTTTCCTAGTTGCAGGAAGGCTTCCCTGCTCATTATTGCCGGGAAAATTCTGGCTTTCCTCTTGCTTCTCAACTCCTTTCTCTAAATCATAATGGCTCTGTATAAGAAAACAAAGTGCTCGTGTTAGTGGTTATCCAACTCCATAAGAAACTTCTATTATGCAGATTCTGTACATAAGCAAAAAGGAAAAGAAATCTGGAGTAGTGACGTTGGAATGCACTGTGCTGGGTAAATATATTTTTATATTATTATATAAATATAATAATTGCTATTTTCTGTTCACAAAGCAAGAATAACTAGGTTATTTTCCATAAACAAATACATGAGTTAAGCATTCAAGCTTAAACTATAATTGTAAACAGTAATGTTGAGATTATTGTTCTGAATTTGAGCTGAACCTGAAGACCTTTTGCAGTTCCAACACCTTAAGAAGAGAAATTAACATTCAGCTCAGAAAGGTGTTCAAAGTTTCTTTAAAAGAGAGAGAGAGAGATTGCCTATATATCTGCACACCATAAAAATTATACATATTTTGTTTATCATCCATAGGCTCCTGTGCATCTAATTATAACATTCGTTTAGTGGGTCATTTGAGATGGAAAACAGAAAATATTCTCATGGAATTCACATTTTTAGCGAGAAGTTATAGAGAATTTGTATTTTTCTAAAGTAAATTTTCCTTCTAGCATCCTATCCCAGGGAAAGAGCATATGCTCTCCATGCAGAGAGTCCCAGGATCTATTCCCAGCCCTTTCCAAAACCCTAGAGAACTATTGTCAGTCTTCCTAAATAGCACCAAGCTATATCAATTAATGGTCTAAAATGGTCTAGCACAGTTCTTGTAATGTCAATGATATATATATGGGAAAGCAAATGCTTAGCTCTGCCTAACAGCATCAGAATCGAGTTCTGCACTTTTCTAGCATCTACCACATTATAGAACTAAATGTTTAGAAATAAAAAGATATATGTTCCACATTTAGGAAAAATGAAATCTAAGCCTGGTACCATACTAACCAATGAGACGTTATCTTTAACACTGGAAGCGTTAGGATCACCGTAATACCATGTGAACTGGTGGAACTCCTGTGACTGAGGTACATGAGACATTTCAGCCTTGCTTTTAAACTCCAGCATCAAGATGGTAGGAGGCAGAAGAATGCTTAGGATCACCTGCAGATGCATGATGCAGTTAGCAAGATTGCATTTGATCCTATCACTAGCCTTTGTATGAAACTAACAAAGAGGAAGGCAGCGGTGGCTGATGCCTACAAAAAGTGAGTCTCTCTCTCATCCTGCCCAACCATTCCCTCTGCTTCACTGCCCAATGTTCCTCCTAGTTGCTCTAAACCAAAACAACAACAAAAAGAAATTCAAGCCATTGATGCAAAGGAGGAATCAAGAGTGCAGTTGGAGTGTCTTCCCAATTCTACCCTCTAAATCGGGTGCCTTACTCTGTTGTCCTGTTTTTGGAAGTGGCTGGGTGCACTTAGGAGTAATCAGGACCTCCCAAGTATGCCCAACCCCTGGTGAACGTAGCATGGAAAGGTGTCAAATTTAACCCACAGCTGCAAAAGACCAGCTGGAAGCCACAGCTTTATCTGCCCTGCACCTATGCATGGCATCACATAGCATCAAGTGATGGACAGGTGAGCATACCTTGGCCCAAGTTCCCAGTGCTGCTGGATAGCTTCCAGGGCAACCAGTGGGCTATGAAACGCTGCCCTCTTGCCAAGGCAGATACACAGAGAATATTTGGGAGGGGTTGGGGGGTTTTGGAGCGTCCTGGTCCTGATATTTTTTTAAAGCCAGAACATATGCTTACTTCTTGAGATTTCCGTTGGGGGGAAATCGGAAGCATCCACACCATTATGTTGGTATCATCCCAAATCTTGTGTCCAACCTCTCTACTATAGTCAGGAATCAATCTGTGATTCCCAAATCTTTTCACCCTGAGCTTGACCCATTTGACTTCCAGAGAAGGAAAATGTGCAGGCAATAGCAGGATGAAGCCAAAGACCCACCAACCCCTCCTGGTCCCCACAGCTGCCACACACAGATGCGAGCAGGGAAAGCATGATCAGGAAGTATGAGAGCCGCAGAAACAAAGGGCATGGCTCCTCATCCATGGGGAAACTCTCCTTGTATTTAGTAAGAAGACTCAGTAGCTTTAGCCTAAATTCTCATTTTAAACCAGCCACATGATGTGCAGAATTGTTGCTGTTGCCAGGGCAGGAATAAATGCCAGTAAACAACAAGTAGATCATATAGCAAGATTCAAAACACAATATTCCTTCAGTCAGCACAATATCGACAGTGAAAGTACAATCCACTTCTGTGGTAAAATGTGCAACTGTTAACACTACACTTGCACATGCCAGGTCCAATAAAGTCATAAGCAGTGCATGCATACATGTGCACACATGCCAATACTTAGAAATTTCAGGGCATCATAGAGGAGATTCAGAGAAATATAATCCACATGTGTGGCAAACAGAAAGAGCTCCCAAATGGAGAGTTGTTGTTGTTTAGTCGTTTAGTCGTGTCCGACTCTTCGTGACCCCTGGACCAGAGCACGCCAGGCAAATGGAGAGTAGCATAAGCAATAAGCAGGCAAAAGTGGGGCAAGCAACCAAGGGGAGAGTTGCTAGGTCAAATCAAGCCACAAGCCACACACACACACACACACACACACACACGATCTTGCTTGCACATCCTTCAGCCAGAACAACCTTTTCCCTCCGCTGGCCAGTCAGCCAGCCATTTTCTCTTTCCCAGCAGACTGACCTGATGATGCAGCTCCCTTGAAAACTATGGCTTGGGAACATAGGCGCCAACTCCATGGGGCCTGAGGGGGCCCGAGCCCCCTCAAAAATTCGTTTGGGGGGGCTCCGCCCCCCAATAATCTCAGGCGCCCCTCCAGCAGAGCGCTGCCGTCCCCCGCCTCCTCCCCACCTGCTCCCTCGCCAGCCAGCCAGCCAGCTGCGCGCCCTAGCCGGAGAGCCCCGGCCGTCCCCGTCGCACAATCGGCTGGATCTCCCTTCAGCAGGCCGTGCTCACAACTCGGCCCAGGGACCCCCCAGCAGTGGATCTCCGGCCCAGCTGAAGAATCCGGCGACAAGCCCCCTCCTCCCCAATCGCTCCGGCTCCGCCGAAATACTTTAAAACTCACTAATTTTCATCTAAAATTTAGAAAACTTCCCGGGGCAGGACCCCGGTATGGGCCCCCCAATATTTTTATAAGTCGGCGCCCCTGCTTGGGAAAGAAAACTATTCTAAATCTCTACCTCCTTGGAAGACACAGGAGCAATTGTTGACTTTGTAAGCTATTACAATGTAATTAAAGGTAGGAGACTTTAAATCTGTGTTTGCTTTGGCAGAAAAGGGACTAAGGTGCTTCCGTGGGAAGGAATACACCGTACTCCTTTTTATGGGTTTCAAGAGTGCAAGGTACACTGTCTTCCCTACAGCAGGCCTAGTAGGTGACACTTGCAGAGATAATAAGCAGCTGACTTCTTGAGAAACATGGAGGAGTGTCTTCTAGGAGCTATTCAAGGAGGAGTTTGCTTCCTCTGCCTTAGCAATTCTCTTCCCCCACCCTCAATAATCCTTATCCATCTGTTTGTTGTGACAGATGGATTACGCAGTTTCTGTCCTATAATTTTTTTCCCTTTTGTGACCAGAGATATGACACAATTTTCTACAACTATTTGACAAAGCATGTCTATATGGGACTCTGGAAGGATATGACTGCTTAACTAAGATTTCTTTATTTAATGATACCATCCTTCCATAGGTATTTCCAGGGGGAGGGTTCACAAAGATGCATTCACTTTTGGTGCATCCTGTCTGTGATTCATGTACTGCCCTTATATCCTGAGTTCAACAGTGCTGATCTCCAACTCACTCAACAGACTGTGTTGCATTGTGCTAAATGAGCTTTCCCGGGGGACAGAAAGTGGGGTGGCTGGGAAAGTGCGGAAGTGCTCTCAGGAACGGCTTCTGGCTGCGTTCTTGCTCCCACAGTTCATCAGTTGCATTTGCCATGGATGAATACACTCAGTGGTGAACAAGAGCGATGGTGGAGAGAGCACAACATCTTTTGTGACTGTAAAACAGGACAACAGCAGACCTAATGCAGGCTGCACTATTTGCACAATCCAAGCCAGGACAATGCACCTAAGTTATCCTCACGCCTGATCTTTGAGAGTCTCCTCTCAACAAGCCCATTGAACTTGAATGAGATGAGCCGTCATGCAGTGACAGCACAGGATGATTATAAAACCACCCAGCCCCGCTATTGGCACACAGGATAAGGGACTGCAGAGAGATGCTGTACCTTAAACCAGGAGTTCTTTCTCATTTTCAGGCGTCCCATCCACATATCAGTCAACAGCATCTGTGTGCACGTGTGAGATACAAAGGGTCGCAATACCACTGACACGGCCAGCTTCAGGCATGTTGAGTTACTCCAGTTCTTCAGCTCGTATGTTAGCAGTTTCATGGCCATCTGCTCATTTTGTTTGAAAGCATTATCCAGCACATCTAGAGCCAGCTGCCCAAACTCACTATGACAGCAAAAGAAAAGCCAGGTGGGGGCAAATGTTGCCAGTCTTAGAGTACGGACTGAGCACAAATAACAGAGGCAAGCAGTATGACTTGTATTAAGGAACAGCCAGGTCCAAACCGTGGACTCCTGTAGGAATTTCTCCAAGTCAATGTGTGCTTAGGAGTACAGCCATTGTGTTTTTCCTATTGTTTCAAATAAGCCCATCCTTCTGAGAAATTCTTCTGGTAATCCAGAAATTCTTCCACTTACGGTATCTTAGACCCACATCTATAGCAAAACGCCTGTTGATTTTAATGGATTTTGGATTTAATGGATTTGGGCTATGAAACCTGCTGAACTCCTTACAGCACAATTCTGTAAGCACAATTCTATGCCTGCTCACTTAGAAGTAATTTCCACTGTTCAATGGAGTTTACAGTATTTTGACTTTGGCACTAAAACAAATGACATACATTCTAAAAAGAACTTTAAAATGAATGTAAAATATACTGAAATCATAAATAGCTGACCTTCAAGCAGAAGACATAAATGAAATAAATAAAATAATATTGCAAAAATAATTCAAAAATATATTGGCCAATATTTATGCAACAGTATTTAGCTGATAACATCTATATTTCTGAAAATGAAATAATAAGCATTGATAAGCAACTTTAACAATATTTATCTCAGCTCAGTTATGTCAAGGTTACTAACTACAATAGAGTTAAAAAACTTTCCTAACAATATTACTAAAAATATTTTTCTAATGTAACACACACACACAATATCAGGAATCAAAATAATAAGGTACAAAACCCATTAAAAAAATTCAAGTAAACATGCATGACAAAAATTCTATTGCTTCAAATGGACTATGTTCTTAAACTGGAAAGCACACAAGATCCTTCTTGGGAATGTTCCGTGTCAGCTACATGGAATTTCTGTTAAACTAAAAGTTCTGTTTGGAATTTCTGCCTTTTCTTGATGTGCCCAATGGGGCAAAGAATGGCATAAAAATAGATAAGACAAAGGTGATAGACGTGAGGATCCTGGCAGTAGAAGTAGATCATCACTGGAATAAATCACCTGATAATACAGGACTAATGAACTTGATAACAAAATGATGGAAACTGGAGATGTTGAAATAATGGTGTTTTTTCTAATAAAAAATGGAGGCACAGAAAATTATACATTAGATGGGATACTGGCTTGTCAGTATTTCTCACCAATTTTCTTTTCATTACTGGGAAACCCAGCCAGATGGGCGGGGTATAAGTATTATTATTATTATTATTATTATTATTATTATTATTATATGTACTCCTTTAAGAAAATGTACCTTTCAGCTCAGATCAGCCTTTTAAAAACTATTCTCCTCCTTTGCCTGCTAAGCTAAAGGATACCCTTCAGCTGTCACCAGCTCTAATGTGAAGAACAGAAGAAGAGTCCTGCTGGGTGAGGCCAAAGGCCCACCTAGTCCAATACTCTTTTCTGGCGGTGGTGAACTAAATGCCCATGGGAAGCCCATTATATAACCTTAGGTGATGGAGAGAAAAATGTCTAACCATTCTAAGCACTGTAGATCTGTATTATCTGAAGTGAAGGGAGAATCCCTACTTTGAATACTTCTTCAGCTCTTCTGACGTGTCATCCTCCATGTTGCTTTGCTTAGCTTCATGTGCCATCGCTCTGTAGAGTTTGCAAGCCACCACAGCCTTGACCATGGCTTCCTTTCCATGCTGCCAGAAGAACATGGCCATCTTCTGCCTTTTCATCAATACTGCCCAAACCAAGAGATCATTATATGGGTATATAAACCCAACTGATTGTTGGTCATCAGAGACAGTAAATTCATCTTTTAGCTTCTTTCTAGTCTTGTGAAGAACAGCTGTTTTTTGCTGCAAGTTAATAAATAAAAAGTTACTCAAAGTCTATCACCTCTATGCACAATTTGCTTACTTCAAATCAAATTTCTGAGTTATAGGGTTATTATCCACAAGAATTATAAACTATATTAAATGACGGCTATGATAAATAGTAAAGGTACCCCTGCCCGTACGGGCCAGTTGTGTCCGACTCTAGGGTCGCTTAAGAGGCCGGGGGTCAGCGCTGTCCAAGGACACTTCCAGGTCACGTGGCCAGAGTGACGAAGCTGCTCTGGCGAGCCGGCACCAGCGCAGCACACGGAAACGCCGTTTACCTTCCCGCTATAAAGCGGTACCTATTTATCTACTTGCACTTAGGGGTGCTTTCGAACTGCTAGGTGGGCAGGAGCTGGGACCAAAAGACGGGAGCTCACCCCGCCGCGGGGATTCGAACCGCCGACCATGCGATCAGCAAGCCCTAGGCGCTGAGGTTTTACCCACAGCGCCACCCGCGTCCCCTGTATGATAAATACAGAATCACAAATCCACAAAAGGAACCACATTCCATATGAAATAATATACTCAAAGCTCCATATAACAGAATGCAACTATTAATATCAATTTTGTGTTCTATTATGTAGAAAAGCAGAAAATTCTGACAAGATTTAATAGGTCAGATCCTCAATCCAGATAGCTCAATATTGTCCACGCTGACTAACAAGAGCTCCAGACAGCAGTCTCTCAAGCCCTACCTCAAGATGCCAGGAACTGAACTCATATGTGCTCTACCAGTGAGCCGTGGCCTTTTCCATCGCCACTGGCCAGAATGGCTCTCCATTTGAATTTCTTTTAAAATGTTTGTTCAATTGCCTTGGGTCCAAAACTGACTGCCTTATTGGGAACAAGGAGGAGGAAGGTCTCTTTGCCTTTCCCTTAAAGAGGAACAAATCTAGAGATGTATGACACACATCTAGAGAAGATGCTGGTGACAAGTCTTTCTCTGGATTGTTGGACAGTGGAGAATGGAGAAACTGGCCTCTCAGAGTTTCGGAAAAACTCTAAGGAACACACATCTAAATTTGTATTAGAAACCCATTGACCTACAGTCATTCACTTTCAATTTTTCCAACCACCCCTCATAACACAGAATAAACCATTATCTCCAAGGGGATTATAGGGAACCAACTGTGCTTCTTAATTTTTGTCTGATTCAAGCCCTGAAAAGGAAACGATTTACTTTAGCCATTGAATCTGCCTCTCACATGTGTATAAACCCACTGGAGTGAGCAAACATCATTTTTCAGCCTACTGGTTTTCTATCAAATTGCATAAGCAAGCAAAGAAACACAGTACTTTGTATTTGTATGGCTGTGCTGTTCGAATGAACTGGGAATGTGAGGTGTTTTCATCAGATCCATTTCTACTCCTCATATGATTATGATGATGAAGGGAGAAGTTCTGCGTCAAGCTGGAGACAACTCTCTGGTTCCATGAAACAAAGAGAAAGAGACAAATGAGATCCGGATCACAGTAACAGAGGTTTATAATTTTCTCTTCCACTTAAAGTAGATACGGGGCACCTGTGGCACTCCAGATATTGTTGGATGATTGGCCATGCTGGCCTGGACTGTTGGTAGCTGGCATCCAGCATCTCAACACAATGGCTATTCTCTGCCCCCGTGGTCAGAGGCAGCATTGCATTTGAAGGCCAGTTGCTGGCAACCACAGCAGGCCCGGCTTGTGGCTTTTCCATAGGGATCTGGCTGGCCACTGTGAGGACAGAATGCTGGCCTAGATGGGCCACTGGTCTGATCCAGCAGGCTGTTACAATGTCAGGGGAACACAGGGGCGGCAGTCCCGCTGGTATGTGCACACCTGCAGGGCTATTGCTGCCAATGTGACACGCCCCTGACCACTCCATTGCCACGTCAACCTATCCCATCCATCCTGATTCCTGACAAACAGAGTACTACAAGGAGCCACCACTGCTCAGTAGCATGAGCTCAAAATGATAAATGGAAAAATAGGTTCCTCTAAATAGGAAGAAAGGGCCCTCAAGGTCCCTGAGCCAGCATCCCACCTGATACTGAAAAGCTTTTCTGGGCTCACAAATGCACAAGGTGAGCAAATTGCATTCTATTAGACAGGCATCAGAATGTACTAAAATGATGTCAAGAGATGAGAAGCAGAATGTTCAAATACTGCCTTATTTTGTAAACAAGCATTATATCCAGTGAAGACACAATAAATATTGATCCCCACAATTCAATTTAACAGTTACATCTCAGATAAAAAAATAAATTGGCTAAATTATTCTTAATTGGCTATTTTTCTATTATTTATTATTCTAGTTTATTATCTATTAATATGATGCTTCACTGAATGTGGAAACACATTTTTTGTATTTCAATTCTGATTCCTTACTAAATAGCCAAACTGTAATAACATATACAAGTTAAACTATTTGCCCTAAATCAGGCATCCCCAAACTCGGCCCTCCAGATGTTTTGGGACTACAATTCTCATCATCCCTGACCACTGGTCCTGTTAGCTAGGGGTGATGGGAGTTGTAGTCCCAAAACAGTTGGAGTGCCAAGTTTGGGGATGCCTGCCCTAAACTCCATCTCCATAAGCTCTCACTGATGGAAGCAGCTGTGACCATTTTACTGAGTTTACCTCACGTTTCCTGTAAAGGCTATTGTACAGAACTCGGAAATGCTTTCTTGTGTAGCTGCTCTGATAAGCTCCACCAATCAAGTATTCTATTACCAATCCAATATCAATCAGAGATATTTTATAATCCACAGGAAGAGTACTCTGTAACACAAATATTTGACATTTTATATAACAATCATACTTAAGCATATTAATAGTGCTTTTGAGAACGTATCAAGAATCCTTCACAAACACTTTATAATCTGAGCTACTAAATAAATGTACAGGAGAATAGTTTAATAGCTTGAGCCACTTATTAGCCAATATCACATTCCTCAGATTGTCCATATTTAAACATATGATGTTTTTCCTTCAACATCTTTATCCTATTGACTGGCTGTGCCCAGATGACATATATCCCACTGATCGCAGCTCTAATCAACTCCCGCCCGAAAACCCGTGTCCCCGCTGTGGAAGGACTTGTGGATCCAGAATCGGACTCCACAGTCACTTACGGACTCACTGTTAAGACTGTGTTCATGGAAGACAATCTTACTCAGCTACAAGTGATCACCAAAGAAGAAGAAAACAGGTCAAGTTCTACTTAGCATGGGTGTCTGTTGCTATTCCTAACATTTTTGAAGTTGCTCCTAGTCTGGTTGGGCTAATTGGATAAGCACAGCTCCCAAGTTGATCATACAGGCCCTATACTATAAAACAGCATATAGCAAGTGGTGATTCAGTTGTAATCGTGGCAAAACCCACTATCTAAAGGAGTTCTAGCTCATCATTCTTCAGAATGTAGATTACCTGTTTCACGTCAGAAACAAGATGATGCAGAAGATGATTTGTTGGCCCTTGTTTCTGGAATGTTAAAAGAAGAATGACAAGAACACAGTGACTAAATTAAAAGAAAGATACTTTCACTATATATGAAAGAAGATTAAGAAACAGGACAGCTAGTACATTAATATTTATTAACAGCTAATTTTGTTTAAGTCTTGGGCTGAAGAAAGCTGTATTTAAAAAGAGAAAGCACATTCTTCAGCTGCATTTCCGGCCCATGATCACAACAGACCTGTCTATCAATCAACCAATTGTAGCACCCTGCTTGTGGTTAACGCTTAGCTGGAATGAAATATTCAACGCAGCAATAGAGAAATTAAAATAATTATTTATTTGTCAGACAAATAAATGAGAGGCACAGTGGTATATGGTTACCAAGCTCTGGCCTGCTCCTGCCATTATGGCCAGCACTTATATTCCCTTAATCCAGCCCCCTTTGCTCCTCCTGTGGCTGCCTCTGTCCAATCAGCCTGGTTGAAATTCCTATTGGCTGATTGCTAGAACCAATCACAAAAAGATACACCCATATCCTCCTGTCCTTATATGGAACACAAAGAGCTATATATTGTTACATCTATAAATGACAAATAAGTAGTAATATATCTTACATGTGTCTCAACAAGGCATCTTAATTACCAGCTCACCTCTTGCCCTCCTTGCCCTATTGCCTTCTAAAACAAATGGTTAATCTTAAATTTTTATCTTAAACATATGTCAAGGATCTTGAGTTTCACATCAACATTGAAAGATCTCCTTCATTTGAAGGTTTCTAAACAAATGTCTGACAACTAATATATCAGGACTGCTCAGGACGGCGTCTCTTGTCTAGCAAGGGGGGCAAGACTGGTGGCTGACTTAATTTCAAAATACAACTCTTAGAACTATATGAAATCTAGCATTTCTTAAATCCTTTGCATAATTACATTTAAGACAATATATTTAATACATAACATAGGTAGCCTTTTAAAAGGAATAAGGCCTTTGTAAAGTAAAAAGGAACTCAGTAAAAAAACAGCTTCAAAAGAAGCCTCTCCAGTTTACAACCCCTCCTTCAGCCAGCTGCTTTTCCCATTAGAAAAAAAGACTTGCCAGCTAGATGCTTCCCCATTTGGTCTTGGCCTTTTAACCTTAGAAAGAAGATCTGGCTCATTTTACTGGGAGGCACATTGGCATTATTTTACTATTTACTCATTCCTAATTATATTTATTTCTGCCTTTTTTTATCTTCTGTAACATGTAGGGTCAGTGTCCTCATTCAGTCTGTAATTTCAGCTTTTACGACTTTGAGAATTGTTTTCTGCTATCAATCAAAGGGGCCCTTGTCTAGGAGGATAAACATTACCAAGGTTGTAAACTGCTGGTCTTCTGCCTGGCTTGAAACTTTTGAAAATCTGAGCTCTCTCTTTAATATACAAGTCCTGATCAAACATTAATAAAATGCAGTCTTATGCCTGATGCCTCATTCCCCCCTTTCAAGCTCAAGGACCTTCATCCCAAGTGTCCTTGATAGCTTGACCTTCATCATGTTCCTGAGGTAAAGCTCTGTATAGGGCCATGATATGAGGTAGAGTTTCATTTGAAACCATCTTGCTAATTGTACTTCTAAAACATGAAATGATACATGGCATCATACATAAAACCATTACCACTACTGTCAAGAAAAACAAGCAAGACAATAGTATCCCTTTGAGTCCTGTGACATTAGGTAACCAATTGGTGAGCCATCCCATATCCCATCCTTCCCATGTTTGTACTGGGACATGTGCTATATTCTCCATCTTTGTGGCCAACACACGGATTGCCTCACCATTATCTGAAATGTTAAAGCAACAGGCATTCCCTGTCAAGTTCAAGACTCCACATAGACCTCCCTGCTTGGCAAGTACATAATCCATTCCCATTTTCAGCTGCAAAATGGCGGCTCTACTTTCATCCAACTGTTGTGCAATAAGTCTCAAACTCTGGGCCGTTGCATTGGTTACAAGTTCCACTACTGCTTGCAATCGAATTATTCTGTTTAGATTATAAATAGGATCCCGTGCCCCTTGTATGAGCTCACCAGGATTCCAGGAGGCAGGATCATAATAGGCTATAATGCGCTCTGGTGGCCAATCATCAGTACCGCTCCAACTTTGGGTACTTCCTCCTGCTATACGAGAAATATCAGCGTTTCTTCGTGTTCGCTTGGCCAAATTAGTGGGCATAATCCACATTGGTGGTAATACCCATCCCAGGAAACAAGTCCCACTCCATTTGGAGGGGAGTTTCTTGTATGCCCATTCTCCACATATCCACCACAACCATCTGGTCTGAGGTTTTCGGTATGTGGAGTACAGAAGGCGAAATAGCAAAAGAGGTAGAGAGTTCACAGTGCAGTATGTTAGATTGCCTTTTTCTGTCACAGTTATGTTCCATACCACTTTCCATGCATGAATAAAAGGAGGTGCACAGGGCAAGGCATTCCGAATTCGATAGGTAGTACCGTGTGCCCAGGTATTCTTAATATTATCCCAAGTATAGCGACAATGAGAAGAGCCTATCATGGTAGAATCAGCTGCATCTGATGATTTATGTACACAGAATTCCCCTTGTACAGGTATAACTCGTATTGGTTTAGTTGAGTTCCATCCGGGGAAATTCTGTATTTCTGTTTGGTGTGGTATTTCGCTTACCATACCAATGGCATCTAATGGTATCGGTAATAAGGGCATACCTCCCTCTGAATCATCTGGCCCAAGAGAGCAAACAAGGCAATTGGTCCTATTTGCAACATTGGCTACCATCTCAGCTAAACCTACCCACATATTGTGGTCATGGCGGAATCCATATTTAGTCAATTTGGTCAGATTCAAGGACCCTTCCCCTTTCCAAGGGATCAGGATTAATAATAAAATCATGTTGATGTCTAGCATATGCATTCCTTCCACAAAAGATTACCTTATTGTGATAGCAGATAAATATTAGTCCCAATATAATTCCCCCAGTGACAGAAATGGGGAACCACCAAGACCAAAACATATATCCCGAGGATCCCCAATGAGTAATATCTCTGATAATTGTTCCACAAGGGGGGGGCAGTCAATTAATTGTATAAGAGAATCTTTCCTTTCACAATCGCTGGTTCTGATGCTCCTCAAGCTTCAGGCGTGCGCAGGTCAGCCAGCTTCCAGGTTGTGGCTGCAGCAGGCCGGTCGTCTAATGTTGCCCGTGACCTAGCCCGTTCCTGGTAGGGCTAGATACAGGGGTTTTTGGAGAGAGTCAGTTTTAAAGGATTAGAGGGGTCACCTTTGCACGTCCAACTGCCTTCGGACTTCTTCAAACGGGAGTGATGAATCCAGGGGGTCACCTCAGCTACCTTCACCGCTGTTGGAGTAGAGAGCAAGACGGTGTAAGGTCCACGCCACTTAGGTGCAAGTGGATCACGTTTCCACTCTTTCACCCATACGCTATCGCCAGCCTGGAACTGATGAATCGGCTCGGCAATGCTGCACGGCGTGCGCTCGAGGGCCCACCTGTTAAGAGAAACAAAAACACGGGAGAGAGATTGCACTTGTCCCTGTGTCACATGGTCTCCTATTTGTTTAAGGTCAGCTGAAATATCCTGAACAAAGGAGGGCGGTCTCCCATACAGGAGCTCAAAAGGTGACAACTTAAGTCTTTTTGTGGGTGCACACCGAACACGAAACAGTGTTATGGGTAACACATCTACCCATCCCAATCCCGTTTCCTGGGTTAATTTTGCCAATTGGGTTTTCAAAGTCCGATTCATTCTTTCAGTTTTCCCTGAACTCTGAGGCCTATAGGCTGCATGCAGTCTCCATTTCACTTGTAGGACTCGACATACTTCTTGTACTACTTGATCAATGAACGCTGGCCCATTGTCACTTCCAATGCATCTAGGTAACCCAAACCTCGGGATTAATTCAGTGAGGAGTCTCTTAGTTACCTCTCGTGCCTTTTCAGTTCGGGTGGGAAAAGCTTCAACCCATCCGGTAAAAGTATCCACAAACACAAGGAGATACTTGAATCCCTTAGAAGGGACCAGCTCTGTGAAGTCCACAATTAGGCTTTCCATGGGGACATATCCCACATGTTGGATTCCAGGAGGTTGTACCGGTCCCTGCCTGGGATTGTTTTTAGCACAAAGAACACATTTCTGTGAAATGCAAGTTGCTAATTGTGATAGATTAATAATATACAACTTCCGACTGAGACTCTCTCTGGTTGCAGTACCGCCAAGGTGAGTAGATTCATGATAATTTCTTACAATTGTGCCTGCTAGGTGATGAGGTACATAAATCCTATTGTCTGGCAGGATCATCCAACCGTCCTTCGCAACTGCTCCTTCCTGTTCAGCCCACTTCCTCTCTTCTGGGGTATAGTGAGGTTTAACTTCTTCTGGAACTACCTCTGGTATGAGGGCTGCTATAAATCCTCCCACAGGCTTTTGGGCTGCCTCTCGGGCTGCTTTGTCAGCAGCATGATTTCCTCTGGTTATTGGATCCCTTCCTCGTCCATGACCTTTGCAGTGCATTACAGCAATCTGTTCTGGAGCCCATACTGCTTCTAACAGGATTTCTACTTCAGGTCCATATTTCAAGGCCTTCCCGTGGGCTCCTATTAGACCTCTTTCTTTCCATAGAGCACCATGTGCATGCAGGGTTAAGAAGGCATATTTAGAATCAGTATAGATGTTTGCCTTACATCCGGCTGCCAATTGCAGAGCTCTAGTTAAACCTATAAGTTCAGCTTTTTGTGCTGAGGTGCCAGCAGGCAAAGCTTCAGCTTCCACAACTTCCTCATTGGTGACCACAGCATATCCTGCTCGTCTGGCACCTTCATGCAGGTAACTGCTACCATCAGTATAATATACAACATCTGGATTTTTCAATGGTTCATCTTTCAGATCGGGTCTACTGGAATAAACTTCATCCATTATTTGGAGACAATCATGTGATTCTTCATCATCTACCTCTGGTAGGGGCAGCAAAGTCGCTGGATTGAGCATATTCACTACTCGTAGATGAATCCTGGGATTTTCACACAATAGGCCTTGGTACCTAGCCATCCTTGGGTTCGTTAGCCAATAACTACCCTTATATTCCATGAGTGTCAGAACAGCATGAGGTACATTCACGTACATCGTCTGGCCGAAGGTAAATTTATCAGCTTCTTTGACAAGGCTTGCAGTGGCCGCTACTGCCCTTAGGCATGGAGGCCATCCTTTTGCTACTGAGTCCAATTGTTTTGACAAATAAGCTACTGGACGGTTCCAACTTCCTAATCTCTGGGTCAGGACTGCCGCTGCAATCCCATTCTGTTCATGTACATACAGCTGAAAGGGTTTTTCTGAATTAGGCAGTCCAAGGGCTGGGGCCTCCATAAGTCGTTGTTTGATAACTAAAAAGGCTTGTTGCTGCTCAGGTCCCCATACGAATGGGTCCTTTTCTGCACCTCGAGTGCTTTCATGTAAGGGCTTGGCCAGACTGCTGAAATCAGGTATCCATAGTCTACAAAACCCTGCTGTTCCCAGGAATCCTCTGAGTTGTTTCCTTGTGGTAGGTTCCTTGATAAGGCAAATAGCTTCTTTCCTCTCTGGTCTCAATGCTCGTTGTTGGTGTGAGATGTCAAAGCCCAAATATTTGACCTTTTCTAAACATAACTGTGCCTTTTTCTGGGAAACTCGATAGCCAGCTTGCCAGAGCAAGTGGAGCAGTTCCTCTGTACCTTCTTTACAGGTATCAAAATCCTTTGCTGCTAGTATAAGGTCATCTACATATTGCAGAACCACCTTTTCTCCAGGTATTGAGGGGTAACTTGTTAGATCCTTCGCCAAGGCAGTGCCAAATAAAGTTGGGGAATTTTTGAATCCCTGGGGCAATCTTGTCCAGGTTAGCTGGCCTTTTGTTCCTGTCAAAGGGTCTTCCCACTGGAAGGCAAATATAGGTTGGCTCTGTGGTGCCAGCCGGCAACAGAAGAATGCATCTTTCAAGTCCAATACAGTAAAAAATGTTGCTTCTGGTGGGATCAAACTCAGCAAGGTGTATGGGTTTGGTACATTTGGGTGCAAGGTCTCGATAGCCTGGTTTACGAGCCTCAAGTCCTGCACTGGCCTGTATTCATCTGTCCCAGGTTTTCGAACAGGCAAAAGGGGTGTGTTCCATTCTGATTGGCAGGGTTTAAGCAAACCATATTTTAATAGGCGGTCCAAATGTTTCTGGATGCCCTCTGCTGCTCGCCGGGGTAAAGGATATTGCTTTACAGATACAGGGGTAGCCATAGGTTTTAAGGTTACTACAATTGGAGCTATATTCTTGGCCATTCCTGGTGGGCTATTTTCGGCCCATACTCCTGGTGGCACCTGTAGGGTTCGGAGGAGCTTGTTTAACTCTGTTTCCAATGTGGGTTGGACTTGCAGGGCTGACATTAGGCGCCATGATTGTTCCTTAGGTACTGAGAGGGAAATTATTCCTGCTGCCTTTGATGGCAGTTTCATTTCTGGACCTCGAGGAGTGAAGGTGATTTGGGCCTGCAATTTGGACAGCATATCTCTACCTAAGAGAGGTATTGGACACTCAGGTATATACAAAAACTGATGGGTTAAACGATGTCCCCCAATCTGGCATTCCAAAGGTTGGAGGAAAGACCTCTTAGCTGACTGACCAGTGGCACTTTTAATGACTACACTTTTGGATGCCTTTTTCTGCAATAGTTCTGGGAGTACTGAGTATTCAGCCCCAGTATCAATCATAAAGTCTATTAAATGGCTTCCTAATTGAATCGTGACCGTGGGCTCCTGGAAGCCTAACTTTATGGAGTCCGGTCGTTCCTAGTCTTGGGTAAAATCCTCCTCTGCCAGTCCAATGAAATTGTCTCTACTCTGTCCTTGTCCAGGTCTCTGATATCTTCCATTTCGGATCATTCCCCGTCCCCGTCCCTGGTTTCTTGGGCCAGAACCTGGGCCTGGGCCTGGGCGTACTTCTTCCAACCTCAGGGGTTCAGGACACTCCCGCTTCCAATGACCCTCCTTCTTGCAATTCGCACATTGATTCCTTCCCAGTGGTGGATTCCTTCCCCGTCCTCTTCCTCCATTTAAGGGGCGGTAGTCTTGCTTCACTGCTGTGGCCAGCATTACCATCTTTTCCTTCTGCCACTTCTTCTTCTCTTGCTTCTCAGCCTCATCCCTATTCCGATAAACTCGGCGTGCAATGGCCATAATTTGGCTCATCAGCATCCCTTCCCATCCTTCTGATTTCTGAATTTTCTTACGAATGTCAGAAGCGCACTGGGCCACAAATGTAGCAGTAATCATTCTGCTGTTTTCAGGGGCTTCAGGGTCAAAAGGAGTCCATATACGATAGGCTTCCTGCAGCCTCTCTAAAAAGTCTCCTGGACTCTCATTTGATTTCTGTTCTACTTCTGAGACTTTAGACATATTAGTGGGCTTCTGGCATGCCCTGCGGATACCTTGCACAAGCGTCTGGCGGTAGGTGGTAAGCCTGGCCAGATGAATTGCATTGTTTGGATCCCAATTAGGATCTTCCAAGGGAAAGTTGTCTTGGAGATGACGGTCAATATTAAAAACATTTCCCACTCTGGCCTGCTCACGCAAATATATCTGTGCCTTTTCAATTATGTCTCTCCTTTCCTCAGTGGTGAACAGAGTATTCAGGAGCTGGCGGCAATCTGTCCAAGTAGGACTATGAGTATTTATTATTGAAGTCACCAAGTCCATCATAGCCTGAGGTTTTTCTGCAAAAGATGGGGTGTGTGTTTTCCAATTCATCAGATCCGTAGTTGTGAATGGAATGTACTGGAGGGTCGAAGTTCGAGGTGGCCGTGGTCCGGGTTGCCCGTTAACCAGCACAGGCTCCTCAAGTGCATCAAATACTCTTCTGAGAGGGGCTAGTACGTGATCTTTCTCTTCGCTTTGCTCTAGGGGCCTCAAATCATAGGGGATGGTATTTGTCCCAAGGCGTTCTTTTAGCAGCCTTATACGCCTGGCTGTATTGCTTGCTGACCGATTAAGGTCTCCCTGTAACTTCTGTAATAATTCTCTAGGACTTGGATGTACAGGAGTTTGGGGTAAGCAATCAGTTATTCCACTAAAAGAGACTGTAGATGGAGTTCTACTGGGACTCACAGGTGGAATAACCACTTCTGCTTGGGCTTTATTATAGGCCTCCAATGCCTCCTGAAGATATTTATCATAATCTATCAAGGAATCAAGTTCTGTGACTCCAGCCCCATTATTCATTCCACTTTCTTGCCTTGGGGTTACAACTGGTGGAGTGTTTGGATTAGGCTCCCTTCGATGTGGAGCATAGGGTGGAGGTGGAAGCAGCTCTTCCTCTGGTCCCTCAAAAATGGGTTTGAGTTTATTTGGCAAGATTCCTTTCCTAGCTTCGGCTTTTACAGCCAATAATTTGCATCGTTGGACTTTGCATTCCCTTATCCATGGAGGATTTTTATTTAATGTGCTCAGCCAAGAATCTATATATGAAAATTGTTCTGGGCACCCTCCAGTTTCTTTGGCGATGTTAGACCAAAGTTTGCTTACTAAATTTATATCAAAGGTTCCTTGAGATGGCCATTCAGTATTTTGCTTCGGCCACTCTAATTCACATAACGTTCTCAGGCGCTCTGGCGTCATTTTGACTCCATATGCCCCTGAGAAGGCTTTCTTAAAATTATTTAACATGCATTCAAGAGGTGTATTTCCCCCCTTTGAACCCCCAACTCCCATTGTATGGCCCTGTGAAGTATCCACTCAGTCACTCACACACACGCTTCGTGGGTTTCCTTGCCTGGTGAAGTCGCCTTACCAGGAACCGAAGTACTGCCCACTCCACACTCAGGTCAGCTACAGATTGCTCTGTACTTTCTCACACATACAATGCGCTAGATACTTCACCACACGCTACCTCCCATTCTTCCCTTTTCCCCCACCAGACCACCATCTGATATACCCAACCACCTAGCGTACTCAGTTCCCACTTACTGAGACGCAGAAGTTTGATCAAGACTTCTCTTCCTCCCAATTAATTGGAGGGCCAAAAATCCCTTTGTGCACTTACCCTTGGTTGGTTCCGTTTCCCCCCGGTCCGTCGCCGCCAGTGAGCAGGGTATCAGACAGATGAGACTTCTGCGTTCCCCTGGAAAAAAACTTTCCAGTGCGCGCTGGGTAGGCAGTGAGTGGTCCTCTCTCTTGTACCCTGCCCAGTAGGGCGAAGGGGCTGCGTTCCAGCAGACCACTTATCCGAGTCGCAGGCACCATAAAATGTAGCACCCTGCTTGTGGTTAACGCTTAGCTGGAATGAAATATTCAACGCAGCAATAGAGAAATTAAAATAATTATTTATTTGTCAGACAAATAAATGAGAGGCACAGTGGTATATGGTTACCAAGCTCTGGCCTGCTCCTGCCATTATGGCCAGCACTTATATTCCCTTAATCCAGCCCCCTTTGCTCCTCCTGTGGCTGCCTCTGTCCAATCAGCCTGGTTGAAATTCCTATTGGCTGATTGCTAGAACCAATCACAAAAAGATACACCCATATCCTCCTGTCCTTATATGGAACACAAAGAGCTATATATTGTTACATCTATAAATGACAAATAAGTAGTAATATATCTTACATGTGTCTCAACAAGGCATCTTAATTACCAGCTCACCTCTTGCCCTCCTTGCCCTATTGCCTTCTAAAACAAATGGTTAATCTTAAATTTTTATCTTAAACATATGTCAAGGATCTTGAGTTTCACATCAACATTGAAAGATCTCCTTCATTTGAAGGTTTCTAAACAAATGTCTGACAACTAATATATCAGGACTGCTCAGGACGGCGTCTCTTGTCTAGCAAGGGGGGCAAGACTGGTGGCTGACTTAATTTCAAAATACAACTCTTAGAACTATATGAAATCTAGCATTTCTTAAATCCTTTGCATAATTACATTTAAGACAATATATTTAATACATAACATAGGTAGCCTTTTAAAAGGAATAAGGCCTTTGTAAAGTAAAAAGGAACTCAGTAAAAAAACAGCTTCAAAAGAAGCCTCTCCAGTTTACAACCCCTCCTTCAGCCAGCTGCTTTTCCCATTAGAAAAAAAGACTTGCCAGCTAGATGCTTCCCCATTTGGTCTTGGCCTTTTAACCTTAGAAAGAAGATCTGGCTCATTTTACTGGGAGGCACATTGGCATTATTTTACTATTTACTCATTCCTAATTATATTTATTTCTGCCTTTTTTTATCTTCTGTAACATGTAGGGTCAGTGTCCTCATTCAGTCTGTAATTTCAGCTTTTACGACTTTGAGAATTGTTTTCTGCTATCAATCAAAGGGGCCCTTGTCTAGGAGGATAAACATTACCAAGGTTGTAAACTGCTGGTCTTCTGCCTGGCTTGAAACTTTTGAAAATCTGAGCTCTCTCTTTAATATACAAGTCCTGATCAAACATTAATAAAATGCAGTCTTATGCCTGATGCCTCACAATCACTATCTTCAAATGAGCCTCCTGCCTGCTAAACTGCTTCCTTTTTGGTTTATATAGATTGGGCAAGAGGTGGAGGCTGTGAGACTACAAGAGGAAATCTCTTTTATCCTCGCTGTCTTATCCTGCCTGCCTCCCTCATAGATTTTAAACTGGCCTTTGGGGCATTGCAACCTGCCCTTTACATTTTCTGCCATTCCTCTAATAGAAAATTAAACAGATTGTCTAGTTAGTGTTACACTTGTGGAAGGAAAAGCACTTTTTCACAATGCATCCAATACATCCAAAAGAGCAAAACCCAAGGACCAAGGCACTGAAGGGTTATTTATTTTTAATATACTGTAGAATACTACATTACGCTAATAGGCTTAAATTCCCAAACTGTTCTGGAATATGTTTGGTGCACTCAGATCTGTCCCCATCCGAAATCTGTATCATTCCAAACTTTCAGAATGTATACTGACATCCATTTTAGATTTCAGGTGTCCCAGTTTTATGAGGGATGTGATGGGGAGCAGATTCTGAATGATTCATTGTTGCGGAAGCCTCCGCATATGCACAGCAAGGCCTCTGCTGTGATGATGAAGTAAGCTGCAAACAGTCTTGAATAACAAAACGAAAACAACATTATCTGCTCTATTTTCAATGAAACAAATAGATCAACAGATAAAAGAGGAAGAACAGAAGATGACGTTACTTTGTAGCTTGATTCATCTGACCATTCATCCATCTAGGATAAAGCCATCCTGACAGGCAGTTCTGCAGGAGCATATACAACGAGACATGCACCTACGCAACAGCCACTCACCAAGACCTATGACCAGAACTATGCAATGAGTTCGGGGGGGGCACCTAGGCATACTTATAACAGCTTTTTGGATTCTATGCTACAAGTTCAAACATCCATGCAAAAATGCAGAATCGACCTATTGTTCCATTGGAACTACCTCTGAATATTAGCAAAGTAGATACATATTTAAGCAAAATGTATTCAGCATTGGAATTCCAGGCACTCACAGTATTGTACAGTTCTTCCAATCGGGTTATGGTAAGAAAACGGTGCAGATTCACTCCATGTTCTATTAGCAACTTCACAAATTCTACCCGATCCATCACCAGAGCATCAAGCATTGCTTGTTCCAGGGACCCAACCTTCAAACAAGTGCAGAAAATGTAAAGAAAGGGGGAGAAATAATTGTTTTCTTCATAACTTTTGCAATTTCTCGGAGTTATTTGCATTTCAATGCTGGTGAGTAAACTCCAATATTCTCCTTAAACACAATAAGACAAATAAGTACAGATAGCACAACTGTAAATGTTTGTCCATAATGTGTGGAAAATAAATGGGAAAACTACCTTCCAGTGCTGTCCATAAATCAATATATGCTTCTTAGCAATGTCCAGTCTGTTCCAGGCCAGTGCCAGATTTAGCTGATCTGGAGCAGACATATTTGTTCCTACAAAAAGGAAATTATTCTTTTAGATTTTATACAAAATGTTTTTCCTCTTCTACTTCAAAAGTAATTCTTATGCATTGCTATGACTTTGAAGAAAGAGGCAGAAATTATTATATGAATGTACCTTTTAAGAGTGCAGTCAGGATTGCCAAATCAATGTCCTGATGCTCATCTGACTCGGCATCAAATATGGTTATCTGTCAAAATAACAAAACATTTTACTGAGAGAAGAGAGAAAACCACCAGACAATTCAGGACTATTGCACATGGTGGGCAAAGGATAGGCAGTAAACTGTGACCTGCAATCATTTTTCTAAACATGATTAATTTAGTGGAACAGCTTCTGAACCCAAGTCAAAATTCAATGGCACTCTAGAGAATGAGATTAATGAAAAGAATTTCATGAATTTATCATACTTACAGAATCCCTGTGTTCCATGCACTCCATTAACATTTTAAATAAGTGGTGGGACTGTTTCTGCCCCAAACTGAAGGTGTTCTGAATCATTAATAATATCTCTTCCTTAAGCTGAGGGCTCAAATTCCTGAGAAAGAAACGTATGTACAAAAGATAATTATTATTTCACCAATAGATACTTATTGTCTGTTACTGTACTACTGTAAATATTTTTCAACAAATTTGTAACACAAAAAGCTTCCCCCATCTCTTTATTTGTACCGCTTGTCCCCTGCACAAGGGCAGCCAATGTATGTGCCCTTCATATGTTATTGGACTACAACTCCCATCAGCACCAACCTGTTGGACAATGGTCAGGGATTATGGGAGCTGGAGTCCACCAAAATATGGAGGGCATCACTGAGTCTACCCTTGCACTATATAGTGACTGAAACATCACCCCTAAACAACTGAAGTCAAGGCATGTCCACAAAAAGAATAAAGGGTTCAATTTAGAATGGTTACTTTACACATACTTAGTTGGTTATAGGCATTCCACCTAAGTAACAGTCAATCAGCACTGTACAACCGTGATTGGCAACTAGTTTGGCTGATGACCAAATTACGCATGTTGCCTCTGTCCCACTTACTGTTGTTGACATATGCATAGTTTGTGGAGGAAGAAGAGTTTAAAAGGACCCATAGGATGAACCCAAGGCAATGATGGGTCAACTAGTGGTTGATCTGGATGATGGGCTGCCAGATTTCCACTGTAAAAGCACCAAAAGAATAAAAAAAGGTAAAGGTAAAGGACCCCTGACAGTTAAGTCCAGTTGCAGACGACTCTGGGGTTGCGGCACTCATCTCGCTTTACAGGCCGAGGGAGCCGGCGTTTGTCCGCAGACAGTTTTTCCATGTCATGTGGCCAGCATGACTAAGACATTTCTGGCGAAACCAGAGCAGCGCACGGAAATGCAATTTACCTTCCCGCTGGAGCAGTACCTATTTATCTACTTGCACTTTGACGTGCTTTCGAACTGCTAGGTTGGCAGGAGCTGGGACTGAGCAATGGGAGCTCACCCCGTTGCGGGGATTCAAACCGCTGACCTTCTGATCGGCAAGCCCAAGAGGCTCAGTGGTTTAGAATAATGGCTTATAGATAGTACTGTCAAACGTTAATATGAGCAGTACAATTTCAACAGTGAAAATGTCCCATCTAGGTTAAGAGAAACATTTCTGAATGGTAAGAAATATGCTGAAGTTGGTGAAACTGGGCTGGAAGTATTAGACAGTTAAATCTTGAAAAATAGGGCTATTCAGAATATGTAGCCTACAACACTTGTAGAGCATCAGAATCATAGTTTGACCACCATCCCAGTTTCACTATCAATTGCACCACTTCAGCTACTTCTCTAGAACCAGCCTGTGAGGACACAAAAAAGAAAACGGTGGTGACCAGAAGCTTCATCATTTGCCAAGTACATATTCCCAGTACTCCCCATCAGTCAATAAATAAAATAAGAAAGTGACTAGCTAGCAGTACAGGAAGCAAATTGGGTAGGTATGATAAAGAGATAACAGGTGTTATCCAGTGAGTTTTACTCAGAGAAGACCGATTGAAATTAATTAACATGACTAAGTTAGGGCCATTAATTTAAATGGGTCTAGCCTGAGTAAAATTTAGTAGAATACTATGCTACAGCAGATGAAAGGACCAGCAGAAGCACCAGAAAGGTCCTGGGAAAAGGCCTAGAAAAAGGCTGAGCAATTCTTCTTTCCTTTCTCCAGAGTGAGAAGTTGAGATGCTCACCTGACACTCAACGAGGTTCAGAGACAATCTTATTAAACCATGTTTTTTCGTTTTTTAAAAAACACCAAGATTTCTTAGCTATAGCCTTGTTTGATTAAAGGCATCTTTAAAGTGGCAGGTGCAAGTAAATGCTGCAAGCCGCAAGTACTCACGTCATGTCTGCTGTGTGCTTATGGGTGAAAGCGAGAAGGTCGGCCGCTCGCCCAGTTCCCTCATAAACTACTACAGGGACAGCCGGCTTGTCCCTCACATATTCCCACACAGTCAGGATCTCATTTGGACCACCTTCCACCAGCAGCCCAACTAGGGGCACTCCTTGTCCCATTCCTATTTCAAACCACATCGAAAATGTTAACAGGGCAGAGATCCACAGTGCATATAATAACCCACTTTTGTACCCATCAAGATTTTTAAAAATCACAAGACAAAAAGTAGGGCTATTGCTGGTTTTGTTTTTTAATAGTCAATGAAATAATGTTTTACTCCATTATTAATTTCACTGATTAAATTTGTATGAACATGCATGTGAGTAAAACATTAATAATTCTGAAGCAAAAAGCATTATTAGTTTTTCCTTTTTAGCAGGAGAACTTAGAAGATGGAAGTGTGACAAAGAAGAAATGATATATTCTAAAAGCTACAGGTGGCTGGAACTAAGTATTAAAACTGCAGTATTATTTTTTTAATAAAAATGTACTACTCAATGAATCGGGACATAAGAAAATCTAGCAAAACAATTGCTAATTGATTAAGCCTTATTTTTTAACTTTAATTTTAATTGGCAACATTCACATATCACAATACACCATGGTCAATGGTCACAGCAAATCATACTGAATGACAGTGCAAAAAGCTTCCACTGTGCTCCTCCCTAAAGATTTGTAAAAGAGATTTAAGATACAGTGGTACCTCGCAAGACGAATGCCTCGCAAGACGGAAAACCCGCTAGACGAAAGGGTTTTCCGTTTTTGAGCTGCTTCGCAAGACGATTTTCCCTATGGGCTTGCTTTGCAAGACGAAAACGTCTTGCAAGTGTTCCAATTTTTTCTGCTCCCCCCCCCTTTTTCTAAGCCGCTAATAGCCTTTTAGCTGCTAATCCGCTAATCCATTAATAGCCGCTAAGCCTTTAATAGCCGCTAAGCCTTTAATAGTCTCTAAACCGCTAATAGTGCTAATCCGCTAAGCCGCTAATAGGAACGAAGAGACTCGAGGAACGGATTAATTTCGTCTTGCGAGGCACCACTGTATGTTCCAAGCACCAATTTCCTGTAGGGAAAACATGACATGCTGCTATCCATGAGAAGGTACTTCTCTTCTCTTAGTGCAAAGCCAGCTATCAGTGGTGCCTCAGATAAGAAGCTTCTTACAAAGTGAACCCAGAACAAGGAGAACTTACTAGAGTGTATTTTCTGGAGTGACAGGTATTTTTCTAGATTCCTCCTGAGTTTCATCTCATTGCCATATTTGCCCACGGTGCCATCATCAGCCAGTATGAAATGGGAATGCATGCTGTTCAGGGTGCTCAGCTTGCTGAGAGGGTTGCTCAGGGTCTGATACAGGCACACTACCTGAGGAGAATCCAGGTAAAAGCAAAACAAAACAGCCCCACCAAAATACTATAGCATTCTCATTTGGGAAGAGGGCGGGACATCTGCCTGATTTAGACATTTTTATTGCCTAATAGAGAAATAATTTGCTTTATTTCACAAGAAGTCATGGCATCAGCTCTTGGTATATTTGCATAGTATTCTCTAATAATCCTTGTACTCATAGATATTCTATAAGGCAGAAGACCTGAGGTCCTTAGTCACTGCTATTTTAAAAACAACATTCTTTTACACAGTACTTTTTTCTGGGGGTACGCACACCCCTAAACATTTTGTGAATCTAAGTTTGGCCTCACTGAGGTGGAGTATTTCAATATGAGTAGGAAAATGAGAGTACCCCTAAATATTTTTTTTTAGAAAAAGAGCACTGCTTTTACATCAGCACCAATCCAGTCTCCAAATAGCAGAATTATAGTACCCTTCCTGAAGTACAACAGGGTTATGGGTGGTATTTAACTACCTTTTGCTCAGAGTAGACTCACTGGAATTAATAAGAATGATTAAGTTAGGTCAATTAATTTCAATGGGTCTACAATGAGTAAAAGTGGGTCAGTCTAGATGAAATGGGAGGAGGAATATAGGTTGGCATTTTGATGCTTATGTCATCATATAGATACTGTGAAAAAATTGCTTAGATTTCCACAATAAACACCCATCTTGGAAGCACCTTAGATATGAGGTAATCCATACAATAGTTTCTATCCCATTGCCACTAATATCCATATATATCAGCATTGCATAAATTACATACTTGCATCTGATGGCAAGTTCCACAAGAATAATTGCATAAAGCACCCTTTTTGCTGGAGATGCAAGTTTGTACACGCGAAAGAGCTCTTCCCTACAGGCAAACCCCTACTATGCAGGCTTTGGGAATGAGGAAAAGAGTGCACTTAAAACAAGAAAACCAAGAGCATTCATTAACTCACATCTTTTCCAATGAGGTCCCTCTGGTTCTCAATGATACCCCAAGGGGGGATTCCAACAGCCAAGATCTTTCTTAAGTACTGAGAGGCATGGAGTTTCAAGGCATCTCCCACATGCTTAGACACACCTAGAAATATTATCACCATCATCATTAATATTACAAAACATTTGGCCTCTTGCCCTCACAGCATACAATTCTTTGTGCATTGCCTTGTGATCTACTTAGATGAAAGGCGGTCTAGACATGAAATTGTCATGGATTCTACTCAGTATTGATCCAGAGCAGAACTCCAGTGTATAGTTAGCAGGTTAAAAACTTAAACACGTTGTGGGATTCCCAAACAATAGACCAGAGGCAATTGTATTTCATCCAGCAGAGCTTTACTGCTACTGAAGGCAAATGAGCATAATGGTCACAAATTGACACCGTCCATAAGAAGTCCAGTTGCAGCAGACTTAAACTTACAATAACTTATAATAAGACCAAAACTTAACAGCATATACAAAACACCACACCAGAAGAAAAGACAGAAAGAGAGTAAAACCCGGGCTCCTTCTGGCCTTACTCTTATAGTCAGCATGACCTTGTCAGAAGAGGTAACAAAACCAGTTTAAGCCAGCTGTACTCAGCTTCTCTGAAGGAATAACCCAATCAGGAACTTTCTGCTTGTTTCTTTGCAACAGAGAAGCTTCCAGAACCCTCTTGAATTAATTAGAATAGGAAAGATCTCTAAACCAGTGTTTCCCAACCCGTGTTCCGCGGCACACTAGTGTGCCGTGGAACGTTGCCTTGTGTTCCGTGGGAGGGAGGCAGGCGAATCGGGCGGTGAGAGGCGCGGCAGCGGCGGCGAGCACACGCGGGGCGGCGAGCGAGCGAGCTCCCACATCCCATCGCCGCTCGCTACTGGGCCTGCACTTCCGGGCCTGCCCCAGGAGGTGGGGTTGCGGGCATCACGCCCTTCCCCACGTGAGCGGGGAATCCCATCCGCCCCCACGTGAGCGGGGAATCCCATCTCAGCCCCCGCGAGAGCAGGGGAATCCCATCCGGCCACGCCTCCTGGCCAGCCAATCGGCTGGCTGGAGGGGGCGTGGCTTGCCCTATTTAGGGCCGGAGCGGAGGGGGCTCGCCCTCTCTTCTCCGGCTAGCCCCATCGCCGCTCGCTACTGGGCCTGCGCATGCTCGGCGAGCACACGCGGGGCGGCGAGCGAGCGAATCCCATCCGCCCCCACATGAGCGGGGAATCCCATCTCAGCCCCCGCGAGAGCAGGGGAATCCCATCCGGCCACGCCTCCTGGCCAGCCAATCAGCTGGCTGGAGGGGGCGTGGCTTGCCCTATTTAGGGCCGGAGCGGATGTGCCGCGAGATTTTTTTCATGAAACAAGTGTGCCTTTGCCCAAAAAAGGTTGGGAAACACTGCTCTAAACAACAGATCAATACTTTCTGTACCAAGAAATGCAAACTGACAGAAATAAGTAAGAAATGTACATCACATCCAAACTGCAAAAAGGAAATACCGGTAGATCATAGCCTAAGAACATGGTGGAGTTACATACAACTACAGTACCATGGAAAAATGTTGCATTTGTGGGACTTCTCCACAAAATTGTGAACTGTATTTCTTGAATAACACAATATTTTTCAACCACATAGTTATTACATCCACACTATACACTTACACTATTAACAGTCATGGCTTCCCCCTAATAATTTTGTGAACTGTAGTTTGTTAAGGGTGCTGAGAGTTATTATTATATCGTGATTATTTATTAAATTTATTAAATTTATTAAATTTATTAAATTTATATAGTAAGATCACAGGTTGTCAGGAGACCCCCTCAGAAAGCAAAATTCCCAGAAACCATAACAAACTACACAGATCCAAATATTCCCTATGACCAAGGCACAGAAGGGTCAAACTGCACACAGGCAGCTCTAAGAAGCTAACCAGCCACAAACTGCCTGTCATCTAAGAAACCAAAGCTATGAGAGGAGGCCTAACTCAGTGGTAGAGCATATGCTCTGCATACAAAGGATCCAGGCATAATTCTTGGCATCTTCATGCAGAATGGGGGGAAATCCTACCTGAAATCCTCAATAATCTAGACAATTCTAAGGCCCGACTCAGTATAAGGCAATTTTCTGTGTTTCTATGTTCCTCAGAGAGAACATTACATTTCAAAAGAGTTTACTGTACCAGTGTTGATGCCTTCTGTTAGTATCCATGCTCCTGTGGTCTCAGCAGCTTTGACCAAGCCTTTGCTCAAAAGCTGCTTAAGTTTAGATGGAAGTTTGAAGTTCTGGATGCCACCATGAACAGAAATGACCAGTTTGGGCAATTCCATCTGCCATTCTTTCACCATGAGTTGCAACAACTGGTCCACCTTGGTATCATAAGAAGTTCTAATATACTGAAAAAATACACTGTAGTTGTTAGAATTACGCAGAGAGAAAAGGTAGCATATATTTTATAGGGAGAAGATATCATCTTAGTCCTAACCACTTCAATTTGCTGAAAGCTCTAATAGTTTAAACATTTCCAGCTTTTTAAATTGGCCTGTTTTCAAAATCATCACAGTGAAACACATACACACAAACCTAACAGGTTAGCATAATGTTCCTTTCAAACAGAGGAACAGAAATCCATTGATTATGGTGAGGAATTAAAGTACACTATCACTTAATATATAGCTGAGTAACTCATGTGTGTTTATCTTTTTGTCTCATCATTCAGAGGTGAATATGTTCACTCCTTTAATTTCAAAAGTATTATGCCAGAGATGATGGAAGTTGTCAGAAGCACTCTATTATATGGGATGGTGGTACTTGATCTTTTAGACACATGCATGATATCTCTTGATATTGTAGTCATCAAATTATGAGATGGCATGGAACAAACTCATACCAACTTATACTGGATTTTTATCTAACACCAGCAGTTTTATGTTTAGCACTATTGCTTGTTTTTATGCTAACTAACTGAGAAAGTTATTTTATTGCAGCTCTGTTTCAAAGTGTGTACGCACCTTGGCATGGTAAGTGTGATCACTGTCTTGAAAATTAATAGTACCAAATGCATCCGTTGGACTTGTCTTTGTGTCCCTTTGGACACACCATTCCCTGTTCTCTGCTTCTTGTGCAGACCGACAGATGGGCCAGCAGCAATCAATCCCAGGATGGTCACCAATTAGCCGTCCACAACAACACCTTTTAAAAAAGACCAAAAAAACCTCATAACATTGGCATAAATTAATTAAATGCATTTCTGAACTACTACATATAAACAGTGACTAGCTCACATTAATGCATTGTACTAGAATGCTGTAAGACATTTCTCAAGTTTTACAGAAATGCTGAACGACCCAAACACCTTGCACTGTACGAATATCTTCTTAAAATTATAAGCAAATTGCAGGTTAAGGCTCTTGTTAACATCTTAAATTATCAATCCAGAGATTTCTAACTGGAAAACTCAGATTGAATGGAAGGATAAGACAGAGAAAATATGGCAATTTTTCAAATATATATGCATAGAATAGCATAATCTGGATGCCTGCAGCTTTTCACAGCTGTTTTGTTATGAAGGACAGGTGAACAATATAACTAGATGTGAATAATATATCCTCCTGTTATTTTTAAGTGTTTATAGCAGGTGTGAGGATATTCCATTGGAATCAGGACCTCTGGAGGAGGAGTTTCAGGTCGGTGTCTCTCCCAATTTGACCAGAAGATACTGGGGATTAAACCTGGGACATTCTAAATGCACACCTGATGCTCTAGCACTAAGCTATGGTTTGCAACATACAGCCTCCACCTGGAAGCACCAATGTTTTATCCCTCCACACCAAACTTTCTCTAATATGCAGGCATAGCTCCCTGCTTGCACTCTCTTTTTGTTTCTTTGTCTTCCCATATCCAACAGGAGGCACCAGCTGTGCATGGAAGTCTCTGGATGCCACATCTAGTTTATTGACCGCAGCAGGATTTCTAGTACCGTAAATCCTCCAGCAGCTGACTGAAATGCAGTCAGCCATTTATATTAGTAGGGGACACATCCTTGGTTAGGAATATTTCACACCCATTCTTTATTTTAAAAAATACAGTCCCAAATCGTATGAGGTCTTACCGAATTAAGTTCTGGCACACTTGGCATCTTGCGGGACATCTGAAAAAGAAGTTAAAAACAGCAGTATGTTGTATAGTTACATTTGTAAAAAAAAAAAGTTAGGCTTAAAAAAGGCAGACCATTCATCTGAAGCGTTTCATTGCACCACTGTCACAAAAAACCTGACTAACACTTTTTACACAATGTCTCACCTGGACAACATTGTCACTTACTAAAAGGTTCAAATGCAAAAATGTAATGGCTCAAGAACAACTTCAAGGTTAGTAAAAAAACAAACAAACAGAGCCACTGTTTCTAACTTTGACTTCCTAAATATGCATGCTACACTGATTTAAATAATTAATAATCAATACTACATCTATCCCTGTCAAAATCACCTGTATTGTATATTTCAAAGCAGTCAAATAATTGACTGGGTGAAACTGGGTAAGGTGTAAAGGGAGAGGAAGTTGGCCAGGTGTGTGGGAAGGAGGGGTGGCAAAGGCATTGCTAGGCGGGGGCGGGGGGGCGGTGAGCAGACTGGGCAGGGGTCGCAGCCCCTCTCTGGGTGGTTCTTATGATACTCATGGGTTGTGGGTTCCACGCTGGAAATATGTTGCCTGCAGTGCCGTGTATAAATGTTTGAAGCCACATGAGGCCAACAGCTAACTGCAGCTGAGCAGGACTGGCTCTGTCAGAGAGGGTTCCATGATGGAAGAAAGGTAGGATAAACATGTCAGAAAACAAATAAATGATACTGTACAAAGTATGACTGCCATTTTAAGGGAAACATGATATAGAGCCTCAAATTCATAATGAAAATATGGCTGAAGTTAACTAGATTATGGTCATATTTGTAGCAGCTAGAAGGGCCTATATTTATTCAAGGAAAACCAACATTGTTAAAGAGTGAATTAGAAGTTTTTAATTGTATTTTTATCTTCTTGTTGTTTGTACAATTCAACCAAAACAAAGCAAAACAAAGTACCTGTGATGATCTTTGGAACTTGGCACGATTTTTGCACACTCTCTTTTACAGAAGACACCTTCAATCCAAGTTTTCTGGGACTGAAAAGAAATATTAAACCTCAAACAGATACTTTGGGAGGCAAAAATAATTATCTGCAATAACTAGTACCGCACATAGGAGATACCTATGTGTAGCTATTAGCACATGTTGTAGGACTGAACACAGCTGGCATTAATATTGTGCATGAGATCAGTTTGCACAATTATTTCCTTCCTTATCTCAGAACATTGCAGATTAATCTGTGCTGACCTAAACTCTAGCGTTTAGAATTCACTCACACTAACCCATGCCTAGAGATAGGAAGAAAGCTCACAGCAGATGAATTGAGTGAGATAAGGAAGAAATGCTGAACTGACAGAACTCATCTCCACTTGCTTGACACAATATTAATACCTGGCAGCTATTTTACATTTGTACAATGAACAGATGGTGCTGGCTATCACTTAATAGTGGTCATGTGTTTTATTTAAAAGATTAAAAACCTTTGGTTCCAATTTAGTAATGACAATCACGGAGAGAAACTTATCAGAGAAATTCTACTCTATCAACAGGTGGAATTCTTGAAAATGAATGAAAGTTCAATATTACCCTCTGCCTACTATGGGGAATAACTTTATAATCCAGATAGCTTTAAAAAATCATTTAAAAATTCAAGGAACCCCTGACACACACCTTTGAGCCATGCCCCACCTGTAGGGCTGCTAGGTCACCTGAAAGCTCCATAGGACCCACTGAAATATTGCCGAGTGTCTGAAAAGTGAGGCAAATGACACAAATATGCAGATAGTTCCATACAATTGGACTGGGGAAGGGCCACAGTGCAGTGGGTTCAGTCCCCAGCATCTCCAGGAAGGCCTGGGAGAGAAGTCTGTCCAGTGGCGTAGCGTGGGGGTGCAGGGGGGGGCGGCCGCACCGGGCGCAACATCTGGGGGTTAGGGTTAGGGGGCGTAAATCCACGGGTTAGGGGGCGCAAATTACTTGCCTTGCCCCGGGTGCTGACAACCCACGCTACGCCACTGAGTCTGTCTGAAGCCCAGCCAGTGAAGAGCGAAGTGGACCAGGGGCTCCTATATTCCATTCTTCACCAAACCATGACAGGCATTTGTTTATTTCAGAAAATTTATAGACTGGTTGGTTGTAGAAAACCTCAACACAGTTTACAAAGGAATAAAACTGCAAGTTTATTAGTTTTTTAAAAACATTCAGAAAAAGTATAAGCTAGCAATAAACTAAAAACACATCAGCATTCTAAATATCAGTTTGTAAGTTTATTGTTCTAGCCAAAGGCCATGACAGACTTGCATTGGCAACAGTAAGGTAAAAGGGACACAGGTGGTGCTGTGGACTAAACCACTGAGCCACTTGGGCTTGCTGATCAGAAGGTCAGTGGTTCGAATCCCCACAACAGGATGAGCTCCCGTTGCTCTGTCCCAGCTCCTGCCAACCTAGCAGTTCGAAAGCTAGGTTAGATAAACAGGTACCACTGCAGTGGAAAGGTAAACTGTGTTTCTGTGCGCTCTGGTTTCTGTCATGATCCTGTGTGTGCTAGTAGCAGTTTAGTCATGCTGGCCACATGAGCTGGAAAGCTGTCTGTGGACAAACGCTGGCTCCTTCGGCCTGAAAGCGAGATGAGCACCACAACCCCATAGTTGCCTCTGACTGGACTTAACTGTCCAGGGGTCCTTTACCTTTACCTTTACCCTTAGGCAATAGTGTTAATAAAAGACTTTGCCAGGTTCTTGAGCATTGAAATATTTTCCCTTGTGCATCTCTGACAACTCAAATTCTAATATTATTTTGCCTTTTAAAAATCCAATTTGCCAACATCCATGATGTAAGAGAGAGAAATTACCAGAGACACCAACCCAAATCCAGCTTGGTTTCAGATTAAGCCCGCAAAACACCGCAGCAATTTATAGCAAATTTATCTAACTCCTTCTTCCTGAATTTTTTGCATCCAGTGCATAGAGGGCACAGTATGTGCTGAACACTTCCAAGAGATTTGTTTACAACAAAAGCCAAACTAATCTAAATAAAAATAGGCCAACTTTCAGGTTTTATGGTCTTGGTTCATGATCTAGATGCTTAGATTTGCCTACTGCACTTCAACTCTGTTTCAGGGAAACCGGCAGAGTGTGAGTGGAAGCTCAGGGTGAGAAGGGGACAAGAGGTTCAGAGAAGTCTTGAATTATTTCAACAAATATTTTATAAGCGGTTTTGTAAACCCCATGTATTTAGACAACTCATGAACTACTTAGTAAAAATCAGTCAAGGGATGTGGAAAGCCTTGGCTGCGTGCCTGATCTGGGTGTAAGTTATGCTCACACGCAACAGCAAAGTACTCCCCCCCCGCCCCACTTATAACACTGCTGTGCCCGATATCAAGACTTGAATTAGTCTGATTGCCATAGGCCTGTCTCTATAAGCATTACCCTGCAATCCAGAAAAAAACCACTGCACTTTATCATATGCCTGATGCACTTCTTGATGGTGTGGATGACCAATGAAGGTTGCATTAGCATTATTTACATTTACATCCCATCTTTCTTCCAAGGAGCTGAAGATGGTGTACAGTGGTACCTCAGGTTAAGTACTTAATTCGTTCCGGAGGTCCGTACTTAACCTGAAACTGTTCTTAACCTGAAGCACCACTTTAGCTAATGGGGTCTCCTGCTGCTGCCACGCTGCTGGAGCCCGATTTCTGTTGTTATCCTGAAGCAAAGTTCTTAACCTGAAGCACTATTTCTGGGTTAGCGGAGTCTGTAACCTGAAGCGTATGTAACCCGAGGTACCACTGTACTTAATCTCCTCCTCCCCATTTTACCCTCACAACAACCCTGTGATGTAGACTAGACTGAAAGTGAGCAACTGGCCCAAGGTCTCTCAATGAGCTTCATGGGTGAGGGGGGATTTGAACCCCAATGGCCCACGTCCTAGTCCAACACTCTAACCACTATGCCACACTGGCTCTCCTGCAAATACTACATGAAACAACCAGAAAACTATCGTTAAAAGGTCAGGGATGGAGGATCTGTGGCCCTCCAAGTGTTGGGTTCCAACTGCCATCAGCCCCAGCCAGCATGCCCAATGGTCAGTGATGATGAGAGTTTGGGCCAACAGTATACGGCAAGATGGAAGCAGTAAGGCCTCTGAATAACAGTTACTGGAAACCACTGTGGGGAGACACCTCTTTTGCTCAAGTCCTGCTGCTGGCTTCCCACAGGCATCTGGTTGGCCACTGTGAGAATAGGATGGTTCGGCAGACTCTCTGTACGTTCTTATGGACAGCCACAAGCTCCTGGTCCCTAAAAGTGCTTCTGTTTGGGATTCTAGCCAGTCTGTCAGAGGAGCCCTGTGGTGCTTCTCTGGCCAACTGAGATGGCAAAAGGGGAAGCAGAAGGCATTTTTCTTCCTTGCTGCTAGTTTATACCTGCTGTGCCCTTTTGGGCTACAGGATTCAGGTTTGAGGCCATCTCCTAGTCCCAAACCTAAGCAGCAGGAGGGCTGGCTCTGTACCCCCTACTTTGGTTGGTGATTAGCAAATACAGTGATACCTCTAGTTACGAACTTAATTCGTTCTGGAGGTCCGTTCTTAATCTCAAACTGTTCTTAAGTAGAGGTGTGCTTTCACTAATGGGGCCTCTTGCTGCTGCTGTGCCGCCGGCACATGATTTCCGTTCTCATCCTGGGGCAAAGTTCTCAACTTAACTCTTCCAGGTTAGCGGAGCTTGTAACCAGAGGCGTTTGTAACCTGAGGCATTTGTAACTCGAGGTACCACTGTGTAAGGAACTTAGTAAATCCCAAAGTGATTTGCAAAACGAATAATAAAAAGACATAACATATAAAATTAGGGGTCCATTAAAACACTGCAAAACACATCTGCCACAGTGTTCCTAGGCACACCATATGGCCCAGCCCTCACCATCCAACATAAAGTGCTGAGCAAGGGAGATATACCATATTTTTCACTCTATAAGATACACTTTTCCCCTCCTAAAAAGTAAGGGGAAATGTGTGTGAGTCTTATGGAGCGAATGCACGCAGGAGGCTCTGCTCAGCGCTCCCTTTAAAGAGCTGCACACACGCTACATGCGCTCGTTAAAGGGAGCGCGGCTCTTGGGGGAGCCTTAGCCACGTGCAGCCTCTCCCAGGCAACAGGAGCCTTCATCCCGCTGCCAGGGAGAGGCTGCGTGCGGCTATCCCATAAGCCAGGACACAAGCGGGATCGCTGCGCTGCTAGTCCAACCCCCTGCAATGCAGAAATCTCATCTAGATCATACTTGACAGATGGCCACCCAACCTCTGCTTTAAAAGCTCCAAAGAAGGATTCCATTACCATCGGGGTCCCTTCCAGCTCTGCAATTACATAATTCGTTATATACAGGTTGAGTGCAGGTGTTGCTACTGCTTCACTCCAACAGGTGTCTCAAATTCACTGCTCCACACCAGATTTCTAGGGAAGCCATCAGGAAGATCAGATTTCTGTCTGAGAGCTCCACCACTCTCCGTGCCTGTCTACACCTGCAGCTTCTTCACAAACAGCTTGGTGACATCATGCACCACAAGATGGGGGGAAACTGAGGTAGATGAACACGCCCTTTCTTTAGTGATGCAAAGGCTCACCAGCCAAGTGCATCAGATCTTCCCAACAGTAGGAAATCTGCCCCATTAAACTTGCCCAACCGCTTTGACCCACAAGCAGAGTTGTAAATGGGTGGCGGGAGATCCTTGAGACCAACTCTCATCTCATTACATTATTAAAATTAGACAGGTATGAATTATTAAGCCCTGCAGAAAACACCACAGAATGAATCACAAAATGCTGCCAGCAGTCTGACAGTCTAAATAAATTACTGACACATGAGGAAAAAGGAAGAATAGAGTAAGGCACTCAGACACTATGTTAAGTGAGGCACTCAGACACACTAAGACACTATGTTAAAATCTCAGTGAATTGGAGAAGTCCTGGAAGAAAACCCAACGAATATGGGTTCCACTGGAACTCTGCGCGTGCATTTCTGTTTCACTCTGAACAAAGATCACAGCTCAAGTGCGTGTGATCAGAGGCAGCTCAAGCAAACTATAAATTAAACTTAGTCTTTTGCGGGGGGAACTCTAGTGCTTCACACCAGGGGAATTTCTCCATGGAAACCAAATGTTAGCCCAATTAATCCCAGAAATCTCTGCCATATCTAGTGCAAGTTCACATTTTCATCTAGTTTTCATTTATTTTAGGATTTCTTAACCTGCCTTTCACCACTAAGTCTCATGGAAGATTACTACAAAACAATGATGCAACTTGAAAGCAAGTAAACCCAATACCTAACATACCAAAAATACAGCGTAGGTCATCTCAGCTGTCAAAGGCCAGGGTACAGAAGTGTGTGTTCAGCATATTACAAAGGCAGTACTACAATGAAGACACCATAGACACCTCTGTGGCGAGAGAATTTGGGAGGTGACACGGAACAGCTTTTCCTGGAACACAACCACCCAAATTTCCAAATAGTAATTAAGATGCATCCTCCTGCAAGCACCTACTCCTGGTAATTGGATTGTCTGAATATCCTGAGAAAGTGTTGACATCTTTTACAAGTAAGAAAAAAATTGTACCCAATGACTCTCTGGTGGAAGAATTATATTGTGTCATGGCATGACAAAGGGCACAAGTAATGTCCTCTTTACCAATCTTTTACAGTCTGACAGAGAGATGCATAGCAGGAAATTAATGTCTTGCAAATGGGCACGTTAGTCTGTTCAGGTTTTTTGGAAACTTCCAAAAGACTGCGCCATGTCACTTTCTTCTAAGCTTGCTCCATGGGTATCTGTGGCAGAAGAAATCCTTTTTGCTCAGCTAGACATCCTACCTTTGTTTCCCTTTGTTCTCTTTGTCACATCCTTTGTTGTAAGACGCACAACCCCGCATCTACCAAAAGAAAAGCTTTTGCTATTTTTTGAACCATATGCTAAGGTTTCCAAGGAATCCAGAGTGGAGTCAGATGTGGCCAAGCTAAGCCTGAGCCCATTGGGGGAGAATCTTAGACTGAACAAAAGCGCCCCCCCCCCCACTAGACATGTCTATGAATTCCAAGGAAAACACATATGGGAACAGAAATCAATCCAGCAAATATTATTATTCACTCCTGTGAACAATACTTAAGCACTCACAGTCCCCCACAACCTATTCTCTCTCTCTCTCTCTCTCTCTCTCTCTCTCTCTCTCTCTCTCTGTGTGTGTGTGTGTGTGTGTTGAAATGAATGGAGCAGAACATAATCATGACGTAAGATACATAATTTCACAACAGACAATGAGATCGATAACATAGTTTATGGCGGAAGATGAACTATTGCAGAACACAACCAGTACTGCCTACAATAAACAGAGACTGAAAATAATACTGTCCTACCACATTCTCTCTCTCTCTCTCTCTCTCTCTAACAACCTTATCCTTTCCCAGCCACTCCAGACCCATCTGGAGAATGCAGTCTTGGATCCTTCAACCCCCGTGAAAATCCCCCAAATCGCTTTTCTTTGCTCCTCCTTCCACGAGGCAGGTAACTACCGTGCAGTTAAGGTTTTCACATCTCTTTACCTTTCTTATTTTATTAATCTCGCTCACCTGTAACCCTTGTGAGATTTGGATCACAGGCATTTTCATGTGATCTTTCCCCTTGCCAGTTCATTTAGTCTTTCCAAACGTTTCTAAATGCCCCATATTCTGTAAAAGGCACATCTCTGAAGTAATAGTTCTGTGAGCCTCTGTGTTAGACACAGGTTTGTGTGTTATATAGACAAGAGCATATCTGATAAAACACAAGGTGCTTCCTAAAGAGTGGTTGAGACTGCGTCACATGAAAATCTGGTGGCTTTCTTCATGTGGCCAGGAAGGGGACAGAGATGCAAGCCACCACCTACAGTCTGAAGTTGCCTAGTTCAGACATAGGCGTATCACTTCATATACAGGATCTGATCTTCAGCCCTCAGGAACCACCAACGCAGAAGGGAAATAAAATATGTGCCACAAGCAGACCAGTCATGTGCACCAAACCCTGGTGTGCTCTTTGTTTTGCCCTAACATGATCCCTAGACCAGTGTTTCCCAACCTTTTTTGGGCAAAGGCACACTTGTTTGATGAAAAAAATCTCGCAGCACACCACCATTACAGCCCCGTGACGTCAGCGCGCAGCGTCACGCCGGGAGGGACGCACGAAAGTGAAAGTTTTCAATTTTTTCCCCTCCCCCTTGCCGGGGAACCTCCAAGCTTTGGGGGGGGGGAGGCAGCAAAGCGAGGGACTGAGGGACCCTAACCCTAACCCTCACCGATCACCCAGGAAAGCATGCGAACGAGGAGCCCCCGTGTCCTGCTCCCGGCAGCGGACGGCACAAAGCGAGGAGGCCTGGACAAGGCAGCACGCTCCCCGCTCTCGCTGCATCGGGGCTTTTCTCCTCCAGGCCGCTTTCGAAGTCCCCTTCTCCGCTCCCAAGAGCCGGAGCCGCTGCTTCCAGGCCCTGTCCGAGCCCCGACTTGTGGCCTCACTTCGAGGAGCGCCTGTTGCTGGGGACGGGGCTGCATCCCCCTCAGCCGCCGCCTCGCTTCCTTCCAGGAGACCCGACGGCTCCCCCTCTCCCGCTCGCCCTCCTGCGCCCGCAGCAGACCGAGACCTCCCCGCCCCTGCCCGGCTCGCCCCTACCTGGGCGCCTCCAAGCCCGGCCGGCTCCGCGTCGCGCTCCACGCCGGGCAGCTGCAGCGGGGGCGCGTGGCGGCCCAGCTGAGCGCGCCCCGGAGCCGCCGCGCCGTCGCTCGCGAGTCCCTCCGAGAGCCCTCGGGACTGACTCTGGAGTCGCGAGGCGGCGCGTCGCCCAGGGAAGGGGCGGCTTCCCACAAGTCCTCCGGGAAGCAAACGCCCTCGCCCGCCTCCCTCCAGGCAACATCTCGCGGCACACCAGGCAACATCTCACGGCACACTTGTGTGCCGCGGAACACCAGTTGGGAAACACTGCCCTAGACTGATTGTCTGGGCTTTCCATCTTACACCATACTTGTTTTAGCAATTGACATAAAGCTGAACCTAGACCGGAAGTTAAATCTTTTTGATGAAGTACACTAATTAAACACCAATAAGCAAGGGATAGCATGTATTTTAGACAGCTCTGGAATTAATTTTACTAAATTGAAGTCTGTACAAGTGTGGACATAAATAGGCATTGTTCAGAAATTGACTGCCGAACGGGGGGGGGGGGGGGGAAACAAGGTTACAGTACAAATACAAGCATTAGTACTGTATTCCAAGAGCATTATTATTCCAATACCATTATATGCCAAGCTTTCTTTAAAAAAACAAAAAACCCTAGGGTGAAAATAGTAGCCAGTGAGCTGGCTATTAAGGCAGTCAGCAGAGCCATAGCTAGGCGATCTTGTGTCCCTGGCAGAACCATCCATATTCAGCCCCCTGGCCACAGACAAATGAGCTCTCCTTTCTCCTTCTCCTCCAACCCCACCCCCCACCCATTCAATTCACCCTCTATTTAAAACCATTTCTTATGAGGCAATAATAGATATTTATACTTATGTACACTGCCTGCACCCCTGGTGGGGGCCCACCTCACCACCCCTAGCTACAGCCCTGGCAGTCGGACCTGGTTTTCTTTCTTCCAGAAAAAATGTTATTAATGTCCCCAACAAGCAATTTAATTTTTTTGCACATATAAATTAGTTAACCTTGCCATGAAGCACAGTATGTTCTCAGACAACTAATGTTGGTGTTATTTGCATATTGTTTTACTTGGGGAGTGAGCCCTGTAGGAATTTCTGCTGAGGATCTTGGCCCAGCCTAGCTGCCTGTTTGCCCCACTCTGCAGGAGATGGTTGGGCATCAAGGGGCACCGCAAAGGCTCCCTGCTCCCACTCCCTCCTCTTCCTTACACAAAGGGACACAGCACCAGGAATGCTCAACTCAGTTAGTTGCTTTTATTAGGCATTGTATGTTACAGCGTGGTCAGAATAACCCAGTTCATGCCCGTGATCCCATTCAAGAGCACTCTGGCAAACAGCCCTTACTTTATTTATCTACTTTATTTGTTTATTTAGTAAGATTTATACACCGCTTGATTATAAAAATTCTCAAAGTAGTTTAAAAAAGAAAAAAGGGGGGATTATAACCCTACTTTAAAACATACAAAAGTTACAATACTAAATCAGATAAGGTAAAGGTAAAGGTACCCCGACCGTTAGGTCCAGTTGCGGACGTCTCTGGGGTTGCGGTGCTCGTCTTACTTTATTGGCCGAGGGAGCCAGTGTACAGCTTCTGGGTCATGTGGCCAGCATGACTAAGCCGCTTCTGGCGAACCAGAGCAGAGCACGGAAACAACGTTTACCTTCCCGCCGGAGCGGTACCTATTTATCTACTTGCACTTGATGTGCTTTCGAACTGCTAGGTTGGCAGGAGCAGGGACCGAGCAACGGGAGCTTACCCCGTCGCGAGGATTCGAACTGCCGACCTTCTGATCGGCAAGTCTTAGGCTCTGTGGTTTAACCCACAGCGCCACCCGCGTCCCAAAATACTGCCTTACTTTCTTCCTATAGATTTCCACATTCTACTTTTGCAACCCATAATATGGAAGTAATGCTAGTAAATGGACAATACTACTTAAGGAAGCTTATCCTACACTTCATGGGGTAACCTCCCCCCTTCTGCCAGCCCCTTCCCTCAATCAAACATAGGATAACAATTTTTATTATGCTCATCAAAATAAACCTAGAGAACCCGTGATTCCACATGAACATTAGATGAGGCTGAAAGTTCATGAGGACATGGAAGATGCAGATCCCAAACTGAAGTCTGCCAGTTGTCTTTCATATTATATTACAATGTTTACTTACTTTAAAACAAAAGCAAAGCCTGTCACTGCAGTGTACATCATTGATGACCAGCATAACAGGGTAAGACAATGGGTGCAAGAGCACCACCCACCAAGATACAACCTAGAGCCTACAACAAGAAGGCCATGCAAAGCCATCCTTCTCAATCTATTTCCCTCTGCCCTGGAGTGACAGCTCCCAGCCGCAGAGAATGTTCTGCAGTAGAAGTCAAGGCAGAGTGGCATGAAATCTGTTCACATTTAACAGGTGAATTAAGGCCTTAAATACAATTCTGCAATAAAAAGCTCTAATTATCTCACTAAACTGCACATTAAAGTGTTATGTGTTTATGATCCCAGTGAAAGTTCACTTTACATATAATTGGTATGCAGTGCACAACTTCTACAGGGCCAACCTAAACTGACAGTGTATACTTAATGTGAAGCATTGTTTCAGGGAGCGAATCAGTTCTAAAGCAATTAAAAAGACAGAAGGTGAGGCTTTCAGGGGGCACCTTAGGACAAGTCACTGATACAGTGTTGGCCAGGTGCCAGAATTAGTATCATGTTTTACCGTGTGACATTGTACTGACATAACAACTGATATGTGCATTTCCACTCTACCCTTACATGATTATACGCTGGCACAGCAAATCTTGCAGACTAATTCTAAGCAAAGTAAGGATTTCAAATTGGGTCTCAGGAGGCACTGAAATTTTTTTCTACTCCCAAACAAGGTGTGCAAGCAAGTAGACTTCCCAATTACCTTTTAAATGATATGGAAAACAATGAACCACTGAGCTTCATCCCTGATCACTGGTTCCCATTTGCTGATACTCAGTTATCTTTCCACAAGGGCCAACATTGATGCCGAAATCCAGCATTGCCTGAGCTCTGAGAATGTGGCTTTCTCCCGATTGAAGTGCAGAGTGTTTGAGGACATTCGCAGGGAAACCAAAATGCTTGTTTACAAAGCTACTGTACTACCAACCTTATTATATGCTTGTGAAACATGGACCACTTATAAATGCTATCTCCAGCTCCTCAAAAGATTCCATCAACAGTGTCTCCGAAAAATTTTACACATCACTTGGGAAGACAGGCGAACTAATATCAGTGTACAAAGATCACCAGTGTTGAAGCAATGATTCTCCAACATCAGCTTCGTTGGACTGGTCATGTTGTGTGGATGCCTGATGATCGTCTTCCAAAGCAACTACTCTATTCCAAACTTAAAAATGGAAAGCGTAATGCTGGTGGTCAACAAAAGAGGTTTAAAGACTGTCTCAAGGCAAATCTAAAATAAATGTAGTATAAACACTGACAACTGGGAAACACTGTCCTGCGAGCGCTCCAGCTGGAGAACAGCCTTTACCACAGGTGTCATGGGATTTGAAGACACTCAAACTCAGGATGCAAGGGAGAAACGTGAAAGAGGAAGGCATGCTTGGCAAATCCACACCGTGATCAACTCCCGCCTGGAAACCAAAGTCCCCATTGTGGAAGGACATGTGGATACAGAACTGGCCTCAACAGTCACTTATGGACTCACTGTTAAAACCATGTTTATGGAAGACGATCTTACTCGGCTACGAGTGATCACCAAACAACAAGAAGAATTTTATTTATTATTATTATTATTATTATTATTATTATTATTATTATTATTATTATTAAATTTGTATACTGCCCTTCATCCAAAGATCTCAGGGCAGTTTACAGAATAAAACCACAAAGTATATAATACAAACAATAACAAAACAAACGCATCCACCCTGAATCCTGCTTGCTATAGCAGAAAAAACTCATTAAGAGGCACAAAGGGCTTTAACTTCTGAAGTGTAAGGAATACACAGGACTTGTAAGTAGGGTTGATGACACTTTTTCTGCAGGGCTCCTGTGCTTTTAACAATTTATTCAGAAAAAGTTAGCAGGTGAAGCTGCCTAGCACTGGGACACGGTACTGGCAAAAGCTTCACAATAAGTACCGTATTTTTCGCTCTATAACACGCACCCGACCATAACACGCACGTAGTTTTTAGAGGAGGAAAATCCGTAGGCATGCCACCCATAGGCATTCCCTCCATAACACGCACAGACATTTCCCCTTACTTTTTAGGAGGAAAAAAGTGAGTGTTATGGTGCAAAAAATACGGTATATGACAATAATGCTGCTACTTAAATCAAAGTGAGGTACTTGGCAATCCTGTTAAAATTAATACTGCTAAAACTAAGGCGCCAGGTGGCTTCTTTGAGAAGATTCTTCCTTCTTCTACCTACACAGAACAAACACCTAACCTCATTTTGCAACCCTAGAACACTGCCGTCTGTCCACTCAGTGAACACACTGGCAAGCCAGGAATGGTGTTATATAGCTCTCCTCCATACCTTACAAACAAGGACAAAAGTTTCAAAATATACAATCATCTCCTGAACTAATGATGCCGCAGATCCCAAAACAAAGCAATGCACTCTCACATATATGCTGCAGATCATCTGTATTTCTTTCTTGCTTCAGTCTATTTTTGAATCAACAAGCCTAACAAATGAACCCTGGAAAGTTAACAGTGATGGAGGAGAAGAGCGAGTTAGCAAATTTAAGCTGTGGTGATCAGCAGCTGCCAGGAGGCATTTATGCTCCAGTCCTAACTCATCTACCTGCCTATCTCTGTGTACAGTTTTACCTTCATTTGAACTTTCATTTGTCCTGCTTTGTCTCTTGCATCGTCAAGACTGCTCTCGTAAGTCAAGCTCTCTTCTGCTCCCCAAAGCTTCTGCAGCAACCAAAGTGTAGGCAGGAGGAAAGGAAGTCCATTCAGACCTCAAGGATCCTTGATCCTTGGACCACACTAGAGAATGGTTAATGTTCCACTTTCCCCTATCAGCGATTGGCAGCTGTCTTTATGGCTGGATTCTTCCAGCCGCTCAGCAGGTTACATACCAAGTCGCTTTCTTGCACAACACTTAAGCAACAACCAGGCCAAGACGCCTGGCCAGCCTGGAGTGGCTTCACTCTATGAAGCTTATTCCACTATAAACACCAATGTACTTCTCCACCCCCGATGAGATACTCTGCGATTCCTCACTAGTCTAAGTTAAATAATAATGGGAGGGAGTTAAATTTTTGAAGCTCTTATTAGGAACCTGTCAAGCAGGGCTGGGCCAACTAACCACACAATCTCGGCTTTCAGTTTGAAAGGGGGCTGGTAAGATAATATAGCTGCAGTCCCATTTTCAAGATTTTCTGCAACGTGATTTAAAAGCCAGTTTGCATGCAATTCTAGTTTAGTTTGATTGATATCACTACCTGTGACATAAATGTAGCTTGCTTTATGTTTTCTTGGCATGCATTTTCAAGGCAGAGAGGAGCTTAGCATTAAGGAAAACTAAAAGCAGTTCTGAAAAAGATAAATTGCTTTGGCATTGTTGTTCTTTGATATTTGTCAGGACATCATTTGTGTGTAAGCACTTGGTAGTTTCTAAAGAATTAACTAATGCTTGACATTCCTCTTGTACAGATCAACTTGCATCTTCAGCTCTAGGGTCTGAACTCAATGTGACATGCAGCTATGTATTTTTTAAAACTCTCCAAGCAGAAACCAGGAGATTGTGTGAGAGGGAGAACACTGGGAGAAAAGGGGACTTCTTACACGTTTTTCTTTTGGTTGTTTGTCTAGTTAAAGTTTTTCCCTAGCTGCTTTTCCTCTCCATAAGGCCAAAGACATGAATAGACACATCTCATTCACCACCAGAGGAAGGCGGGGGAGCATGTTCACTGCGTATTTCTGAAGGGGGAAATGGCTAAAGGACACCAGCATACTTCTGCTACAAAACCCATCTTTTTAAACTGCCTTTTTATATAGCTCTCTTAGAAAATACAGCAGGACAACCAAACCAAGCTGAAACACTTCTAACTTACCTTTTTAATGTTAGTTACTGCTGCTGCATTTGTTATTTTTAAAAAATATTATTTTAGATCATTGCAATTGTGCTTTTATGATATTGTGAGCAACCTTGGATGCTGTCCTGAGAAAGGTGGCATGTAAATAATTTTATTACACAAACATTTTTTTGGTTTTCTAAAATACCATTGAGTATAAGATATATATAACTGCAGGTGTCACTTGGATGTCAGACACATTTCAACAGAACATCTATAGTTATTACAGGTCCACCTTTTTTGGTACAACCAACATGGAAACTGACAAGTTCAACTACTTGCCAATCTGATCAACTGAAATTTTGCCAGGCTGTCATCTACAAAAGATAACCAATTTCTAAATTTGCACCCATTTTTAACTGGCTAGTAGACATTTATATGCAGTTAAATTAGTTGCAGCAGCAACCCTCTTTTTAGCAACATGCAGAAAAATCCTTCACATATTTAATCAGAAGTTCCACTATGTTTAATGTGGTTTGCTCTCTTGTGCAGTCTGTTTCAGATTTCCAAAGGCTATATTCCATATATACAGTATTTGAGAAATAATCTCTTGCCATATTTCCTCTTATTAGTTCCAAAAGGTAGCCAGAGTTCAGGTACCCGCTCTATATTTTGTCTACTTTCCAGAATGTATGCTATTTTTGTTCCCCCCTAAGAGGCGGATGAAGCAGTTTATGTTTTCTTTCTAGAGAAGGGTTTTTCGTCACATATAAAAAACTCCTCTGAGGCTGCTTCTGTTGGTTGACTATGCAGAGTGAGTGTGTTTAATACTATTAAACCATTTCATATAGAAAAAACATAAAATTGTTTTAATTGTCTTCATATATTTTATATATGTTTTATTTGTGTCTTTATTAAGTCACTTTGAAATGTATAGGAAGCTATTAATATATTGAATTAAATACTGTAATGTTAATTTATTTTTAAAAATCTAACAGAAGCATAATCTGTACTTAACTGTTCAGCGTGTAAAGCAAGGAGATAAGCTAGTTCATGAAATTAATGGACTGCAAACTTGTTATAAGGATACAAAAACATCATGGATTTTGAAGATTCAAGAATTTTTAAATAAAAAATTAGAAAGCAAGTCTTAATTGACACAATTCATGATTTAGAGCTATAATTTAATTTTTTCATCTTGCTTTACAGGCCCTTGTTTAGTAATTTATGCTGATGGACTATTCACAGAAACAAATCCAACATTTATTTACATTTGCCAAGCACTGCTGTTTTGCAAAGCTATTTCTATAGCCTTTTGAAGAGAATCATTAAATTGAACTGCAGTTGCAAAAAGGCTGTCAATTTAAGGGTGCATTCATTTCAACTTTTCTGTCTCCAGTCCTTAACTTTTCGTAAACAGTCTATTAGAAAAGTGTCTGAAATGCACTTCTACTGAAAAACAAACTATGCATTCCAAACTGAAGCTACTAAAAACACATTATAATTTTCTTCCAAATTAAGTAATGCTTGTATCAAAATCTTAAACACTGCAACAGAAAAGTCGGCCTACTTACCTTCATTCTGATCACTAAAACATAACGTTTTTGTACCCTTCAGCCACTGGATCTCAGTCTGAAGTTTCCATCTCATTCCCAATCAGATAAAGCTTGCTTAGCACTAGCAACTAGTGGAAACAATGCCGAAAAGCAATGATTACAAATTTCCATGGGCTTGCACTTAAAAGCTTTAATGAGATGGAAAAGAGATGGCCTCTGAAAACTGGTGAAATGTTTGTACTGCAATTAAACTGAAGAGACTATCACCTGGTAATCAGAATCATGTGACACAATCTGGTTTCAAGTTTATATACCACATTAGGGAAATGATTAACATTCACGTCACTTGTTTCAAGTTTCAACAACAGTAGGGTTCAAAATAAAACCTTTCCAATGAAAACAAATTCAGATTTTTCAAGAGTTTATTGTGCATCTCTATTGCCATCTAAAGAGTCTGGTTTATAACTGTTTGCATTATGATGGCTACAGAGCAATTTAGGCGACACTAGTTTCTATTTTATCTCAACAGTACTTACGATAAATGCGATTGTTCTCAAATGGTACCAGTTGCCGCAAAATAAAGTGGACGAAGTATCTTCAGGAAACTTGTTCATGTCTGTATGTAGCCAAATATGTCTTTACAACTATAAGCTCTGGGACCTTTGGGTAAATACTGGGTTGTAGTCAACAAACTGTTACTTCAGATTAGACTCCCTGAAATTACTGGATCTTATTTTGTCATGGGCCTGCTCTGAGTAAGTTAATAGACGACAAGTCACAGAAAATTAACAAATTCAATCTGTGTTCAGGTCTTGCTGCATATTTGCAAAAACCATCTTGCCAATGTACCTGTGAGTATATACAAGGAGACCAGCAAAGTTTCCGCTCCCAGTCTAAATTAAGGTATGTGCCTATTTTCTCCTGCCCCAAACCTCATTGTCAGCTCAAATCTCCCTCTCCATTCCCATCCAAGCACTTGTTCCGGAACTTACATACACTGCAATATTCACAGCAGAAAAAGAGGCAAGCTTATTCTACACCTTTGGCTTTCCCACATAATTTCTAAATACTGCCTTACTTTCTTTCTATAGATTTCCACATTCTCCTTTTGCAACCCATAATATGGAATGCTAGTAAATGGACAATACTTAAGGAAGCTTAACCTCCCCCCCCTCCTGCCAGCCCCTTCCCCCAATCAAATATATGATAATCAGATTAAGAGAAAGGGGGAAAATTCATTTAATTTATTCTCCTTGGTCAAGAGAACGATGACTGGTGCTTCAAAATCACAACAGGATACTGAAATGAGAAAGGCTGCAACATTATCTTTTTTTACACTGTGTGAGGGAGCAATCTACGTTCACAGCCCTCCTCACCTGATCAAGCTGAGGTTGCAGTTCTGTACCTCTTCATACTTGAACTCAATGGAACTTGCTTCTGAATAGACACACATAGGATTTCATTGTGACTCTCTGATTTAAAGCTATATAAAATGTGATGGAGAAAATAATTTCATACCGTATCATTTTGATGATTCCATTTTCTTTTGAGTCTACGGCCTCACTAAACTGAAAAGGTCTGTACCTGCCTACCTTTTACAGTACAAAACTAGCTGCTTTTAGATACTGTAGGTAGTGAATGTCCATTCCAGTACAATGAAAAGGATAAACTGTTAGACTCTATGGTGGCTATTGTATGCATGGAAAGAGAACTGGCTAGGCAATAGACAGATGAAAGAGGATACTGGGAGACATTTAATGAATAGGAAAATTAGTCAATAAAGAAAGACATTGAAAATAGCTTGTGTGTAATCACATTATATTATGATAAGAACTGATCTGAAGAGCTACCGTATTTTGTGCCCCATAGGACGCACCTTTTTTTGGGGGGGGAATAAAGGGGAAAAAATTATTTCCCCCCCCAGGTGCGGGGCTGGAAGAACCAGGTCGGGGAACAGCGGGAAGGCGCGCTCCGCCTCCCCGCTGTCCCCCGAGCTTGTGGGGCTGGCGATGGGGAGAAGTGCGCTGAGCCCGGGACTGCAGGCAGCTCTGCGCGGCCATCGGGAGCCGGTCTCCCGAGGGTTGCGCAGAGCTTCCTGAAGCCTGGAGAGCGAGAGGGGTCGGTGCGCACCGACCCCTCTCGCTCTCCAGGCTAAAGCAAAAGCCTGCATTCGCCCCATAGGACGCACACACATTTCCCCTTCATTTTTGGAGGGGGGAAAGTGTGTCCTATAGGGCGAAAAATACGGTAAATGATTTTGATTGGTTTAGGAAGATGACACTGGGTTGCATCTATTAAGATTGCTGTGATCCTTTGATTGGTGAATAGAAACCATGTGTGTAATCAGAAAGTGTATAAAAAACACCATTGCTTTTGAAGTGGTTATTTACAGCCTATTGCTAATTGTTGAGGCTGTCCCTATGCATTATTTGCATTTCAAAAGGCCTATCAATAAAGACTTGGAGTCTGCATCCTTTTCTTTTGGGTTTCTACGAGGGATACCTCTAGTCTAAATTTATCCAAGAAATGTACATAAGTATACATTTGGACTTAAAAGTACAGTGGTACCTCGGGTTAAGAACTTAACTCATTCTGGAGGTCTGTTCTTAACCTGAAACTCTTCTTCACCTGAAGACCACTTTAGCTAATGGGGTCTCCCGCTGCCGCTGCACGATTTCTGCTCTCATCCTGAAGTAAAGTTCTTAACCTGAGGTACTATTTCTGGGTTAGGAGTCTGTAACCTGAAGCATCTGTAACCCAAGGTACCTCTGTAAAAGATGATGTGCAGAACAGTGGAAACATAAAAACCTGGGCTGTGATAAGTCTAATCATATTTTCCTTTCTGCAGCTAAGGAAAAAGTACAATGTGTACACTGTTAACACTGAATGTACATTCTTAAAAGCCACCCCCAACCCCAGAAAAGCTTATTGACAAAGCATCCAGGCACACAGCGAAAGTAACGTTTTCAAATGAGATAATCAATATGAGCATTACTTCATAGGGTTTTTTTTAAAAAACAAATTTTACTGGAGATTTTATTACACAGTGAAAAGTATTTCTACAAATATGCCAAAGGTATGGTGGATTAATAAAGAAATGTCATTTAACTTGAATAACACTATGAAATGATTAGCAGATCTGAAGCTGAAGTCTACTGGTAAACTCTCTAGTTTCACGTAGTCATTCCTAGCAAAGAATATTAAATGGTAACATTCATACTTAAGTCCAATATCTGACAAGCACATGATACAAAACACAAAGAATCAAACATATTAACTAGGTAGGATTGGAGCCTTCCATCAATAAGTCCCAAGAAATGTGCCCAATTGTCTCACATTGCTCAGCATGGTTCCTTTTCCTTGTCCATCGCGGTCCATGTATTTGAAGGCTCAAGCCAAAACGCAATCAGCTCCTGACATCATTTTTACTCTCACACCACTCTCAGAAACGCTTAAAGAAACTTGTACCATGGCATTGGCAAAAAAAATGACATCCATTGCCCTCATTCTGCATAGAAGTGTGGATTTTAAAAAAAATATATTTTTTGGTTAAGCAACAATATTTTTTGTCTAGCAACAAAGACAGCACAGATCTCAACTGAGTTATTTGACCAGGTTCAACTTAGAACACACCATTCTGACTTTTTCAATGAAGTAAGTACCAACTACAGTACGTGTATTTTTTTGTCAGCATACATCCATTTTCAAATGTTCCAATATTTCTCCAAGCTTCATGCTCCCTTGATTCTGTATGTGTATACCATCAATTTTCTAGACAGTCCACTGATGGTTCTTTTGCCATTCTTTCTTTTTAAGAAGTTTTCCTTCCTTCAAAGCATATTTTTCTCCAACCGGTTATCATCTCTGCTTACTTTTCCAAGCAAAAGAAGAAACCAACTTCAGCAAAGTAACTTGAGAATTAATCAGATTTCAGGTTTCCATTTCTGAGAGGCAAACACTGCTGGACCGTCTTGCATCTATTGCATCGTCTTTTTCTAAATCCAGAATATCAGACAAATCAATAGCAGGCAATGGAGACCTCCAGTACTGGAAGGAGTTGTAGCGCCAAACATCATCTTCAGGCTAGGAAAATAAAACATAATTAACAGATATCACTTCAGCAGAAAAATGAACACCTCTAAAAAAGAACTTTGCATTGACAAGCCAAATCTACAAACTGTTTTAGAATCTCTATTTTTGAAAAATTCCAGTCTAGTGAAAATTAAGAGCCAGGATCTAAAGCAAAGAACATGTGCAATGGAGAGAGAGAGACTCACACAGCCAAACATTTATCCTAAGAACACAAGGAGGGTCTGCTGGATCAGGCCAATGGTCCAGCTATCGCAGCATCACGTTCTCAGATGCCTCTGGGGAACCTGCAAGCGTGACCCCCCCTTTCCAGCAACTGGAATTCAGAAGCATACTGCCTTTGACTGTGGAGGCAGAGCAAAGCCATCATGGCTAGGAGCCATTGCTAGGCTTATCTTCCATGAATTTTTAAAATCCTTTTTCAAAGCCATCTAAGTTGGTGGTCATCAATGCCTCCTGTGGGAGAGAGTTCCATAGTTTAATTATGTGCTGCGTGACGTACTTGTTTTGTCTGTCCACTATGAGGAAAGGATGCAGCGTTTGGGACTGTTTGGTTTAGAGAAAAGGTCAGTAGCCTATAGGGGAAGTTACTCCAGCCCCTTGATCATTTTGGTTGCACTTACACTTGTTTACACTGAACTGCACTGGCCTTTTTACAGCCATCCACTCATATGGAGAGGTGTTTTTGGAGCTCTTCACAATCCTTTTTGTTTTAACGATCCTGAACAAATTAATATCATCAGCAAATCTGGCCACCTCACTGCTCATAACTAACTCTAGATCATTTACAAATTAAAAAGCACAGGTCCCAATACCAACCCCCTTGGAGACACTCCAATTTCTTCATCGCTCTATCGGTAGAACTGTCGATTTATTTCTACTCTTCATGTCACTTAACCCTCAAGAGTCCCTCACCTCTTATTCCATGACTGCAAAACTTAATCAGGACTCTTGTTGAAAGCTTTTTGAAAATTCAAGTACACAATGACAACTGGATCACCTTTATCTATAAGCTTTTCATAGTCTTTATATGTTTAACAGTATTTTCCATCAGTTTTCCCAGGACAGACATTAAGCTAACTGGCCTGTAATATCCGGGATCTCCCATATTCTTGTTTGAAAAAATTGTGTAACATTGGCCACTTTCCACTCATCAGGTATGGAGGCTAATTTTGGGACAAATTACATATTTTTGTTAACAGATCAGCAATTTTACATTTGAGTTCTTTCGGAACATGGGGATTGATACCATCCAGAACCAGTGATTTTTCAGTTTTTATTTTGTCCATTAGGCCTAGAACTAGTTGTTCTCATAGTGACAGTTATTGCTGCTAAAATAAGCTACTGTTCTCTATCTGCACAGTTCTCACCCTCACATGCATTTTTTTCTTCGAGTCTATCTAGCTGCATTACCTGCTAACAATCACACAGAGAAAGAAATAAAGGAAAGAAAGATCCTACCCTCACATCAAGCAAAATAGATTTAAGAAACAGTTTAACTTGCACCCCCTCTGGTGGATTGGCTGGAGAACAAAAAATAATATCCTGGGAAATAATTACTCGGAATTACAACACGGTCTTGTACTTAGCCTGCCAAAGATCTGCAGTTTTGCTGGCTTTGGTGGCCAACCCAAAATTTGTGGTTGGCAGGATCATGACTTCCCCCCCAAAAGGTGGTCTTATGCTGTGCTGCAGAAATGTCTGCACAATGTGGGGCACACTCCCCATATCCTCTCCCCAGCTCCACAAATGAAGCTGGCAATGGAACTTGAGGATTCAGTGAAAAGCATAAACAAATGTCACACTCCTCCAGCTTGGAACTTGACTTGAGGGAAGAAGGAAGCAGCTTACTTTGATTCTCTGCATGCCAGGCACTCAGAATGAGAAAGAAAAGTGGGAAGGCACCAATTACAGGGAAAAGGAAGACCAGTGAAGACCAGGAAGATTTGAGTTCTGCAAATGCTGAACAAAATACAGTGGTACCTTGGGTTAAGTACTTAATTCGTTCTGGAGGTCCGTTCTTAACCTGAAACTGTTCTTAACCTGAAGCACCACTTTAGCTAATGGGGCCTCCCGCTGCCACCGCACGATTTCTGTTCTCATCCTGAAGCAAAGTTCTTAACCCGAGGTAATATTTCTGGGTTAGCGGAGTCAGTAACCTGAAGCATATGTAACCCGAGGTACGACTGTAGACCACTACCTTCCGCTGAACGTTTGAGACAAGGGAGAAGATGCGAATCATCCCCCTCCCTACAGATACTAGAAGCTGCAGTATGTATTATTACATTTTGAGGGGAAGAAATGTATAAAAAATTCAAATAGCAAGGATTATTTCTTTAAGGCAACTGTTTTCGATCTTTTAATCCAAACATGCATTTGAGGACCTTTGTGTAAAAGGGCCAATTCCACTGACTGAAGAGCTCAATCATATGGAATCATATGGAACACAGAATTATAGAGCTGGAAGAGACCCCAGGGGTCATCTAGTCCAACCCCTTGAAATGCAGGAATGTAGGAATCATAACTAGATCATACAAGACATATTTTGTTTACTAAATAAAAGTAAGATAAACATGCTACATTCTATCACCTTCTAGGTCATCAGAAAATGTCCTAATGCAAATTCAAAATTTTCCTGAAACCCACTTCACTTGATTTTAGCAGCATGCACACTGCTTGCTCACTTTACACTATAGTTTATTTTAAACTGTGGTTTAAAGTAACACGCTAATGAAGCCAATAGAGATATATAAAATAATGAATGGTGCAAAAGGGGAAATATTATCCTTTAGGTTATAATATCAATAGTAGCATAACTCAAGAGCAGCTAATGAAATTGATTAACAATATATTAGAGAAACAAAGTAAAGTATTTCACAAATGCATAATTCGTTAATAAAAATTACTGTGGTGATGATAACCATTATGATATATAGCTTTAAATTTATGTAAATTTATGAAAGGTTTCCCAATAGCCATGATATCTAAATATAATGTTGATTGAGAAACTGAATCAGTTGCTGACAGACTGCCCCCTTTATGGCTCTACCTATGGGCTACTCGTAGGTGTTTATTGTGGGATCAGTGCTGCTCAGGGGTGCAAATTTTTCACAGCGTCTATACAGCGATGTCAGGGACGCGGGTGGCGCTGTGGGCTAAAGCCTCAACGCCTAGGGCTTGCCGATCGAAAGGTCGGCGGTTCGAATCCCCGCGGCGGGGTGCGCTCCCGCTGCTCGGTCCCAGCGCCTGCCAACCTAGCAGTTCGAAAGCACCCCCGGGTGCAAGTAGATAAATAGGTACCGCTTACCAGCGGGAAGGTAAACGGCGTTCCGTGTGCGGCTCTGGCTCGCCAGAGCAGCGTTGTCACGCTGGCCACGTGACCCGGAAGTGTCCCCGGACAGCGCTGGCCCCCGGCCTATAGATGTGAGATGGGCGCACAAACCCCACAGTCTGTCAAGACTGGCCCGTTCGGGCAGGGGTACCTTTACCTTTATACAGCGATGTCAGCATCAAAATGTCAACCCATAATTTCTATTTACATATTTCACCACATAGTACCATGGCAGGTGACATTCGCTCAACCCAATTAAACCACGTGCAATACATTTACATTAAGTGGGAGGAATATTCTGATCGCACCCTCGGCTCCCAAAGGCACGTGCAGAAAGGTGTGTTAAAAAGTATATAATGACAACGCCAGGGGCACTTTGGGGGCACCTGGCTGGAGGCTGCTGGAAATGGGGCACCCCTTGGACCAAGCTTGGGCTACGCTTCGCGAAATACAGGAAAGGGATTTACTTCAGAAGCCTTCCCTCCATTGCCCCTTTCCTCACTTGGGGGGGGGGGGCTGCTGCAACCTGGTCCTGCCCCAGACGCCGCCCCCCCCCGACCCGCGGGGCTCTCCAGAGGTTCGGGACCCCCGGCTGAGGGTCCTGCGCGGGGTCGTCCCCCCCCGCCGCCTCCTCCGGGCCTCCCTCGCAGGGCTGTTGTGCGGATTCAGGAAGCCTCTTTACCTCCTCGAGAGGAGCCTTGGGGCGGCCGCCCCTCGCCGACACGGAGCCCGGGGGCCGCGAGAGGGCCGGGGCGCCAGCAACGCCGCCCCCCGGGGCCACCCAGGGCCTCTTGGCGGCCCGCAACGCCTCCTCTTCCTCCTCCTCCGCCCTCTTGCGCTTCAGGCAGCCTCCTCCTCCTCCTCCTCCTCCGCCCGGCGGCTCCTCCTTCCTCTCCGCCTCGGCCCGGCGGCGCTTCAGGAGCGGCGGCGCGGCAGCCGCGAAGCTCTCGCACCCGGGCGCGTGACACGCCAACGCGCCGCGCTTCGCCATGGGGGCCGCCGCGCTCCACGCCTCAAGTGCGCACGCGCGGGGAGCCCTCGCCGGCGCCCCCTGGCGGAGACGCGCCTCCAGAGCGGCCTGGCGAGTAGCGCTCCCCGCAAGCGCGCCGAGTGCGCGTGTGAACGCGGCAACCCGAGACACGCGCAGAAGAAAGCAAGCTTCCTGGGATGCAACGGGAGTTACTTCCGACTCCACATTCTTAGGATCGCTCTGGGATCTCAGCGCAAGGGATAAGGCCTCTGCCCAAGCAACCCCCCCCCGGGGAGGGGCAATGCCAGAAGCAAAAGCAGGCAGGGGGAGGGAGGGACGGAATGAATGGCACCCTCGCAAAATCGTGGTTTCTACCCACACACACTTTCCGTTCTTCATGCAGGCAAGGAAGAAACTTACCACACAGTTCATGAACAAATTTCGGCCAGGCAAAAGCACTTGAGGGCATGGAACAGGGAAGGTGAAGCAAGTGCATCTAATTAGATAGTTAATTAAGTAGTTGCTGAATTTTAATGTTCATCTATAAACAGTTCTTTGTTATATCAGCTGCATGTGGGTTGACTTTGTAAATTAAGAAATCAGTGCTAAACAACTTTTCAAACTTATACATTGCATTTTAAGTTAAACCAGATAGAGGCGATTTTTCCCTTTAAAATGAAAAAAATAAATAGTAATTGGTCATTCAGACTTTTGCTAGCACATAACCACAAACCTAACCATTCAACAACCTTGTGTTATTTGATGTCCTCAGCAAAAGGTAGTCACACTTCCTAGATTTCACCTATTTCTCAGTACTGTATAACTTTAATAATTTAAAAGTATTTTTGAAAATGAAGCCATTGTGCTTAGTTATCAGTCTAGATTGTATTTGTCAGGTCATCATACTTGGTATGCAGAAAAAGCACCCAGCACATCTCATGTCTTGCAATATCTGGATCTGATCATTAATTTAAGTTGTAATTCTAACTATAATTAATCTTAAAGAAAACCTGTACACAATTTGGAAACTCAGCCTATCGGACATCAATGGGGTATAACTCCAGAAAGAATTATGTGTGTGTAAATACGTGGGTGATTAGCATGACATTCAGTTAAGAATAGCTAACAAGCAGGTCACAAGCTGAATGGCAGTAGCACATAAGCATAGATGTCAGCTGGCTTCTTCACATGTGCACCATAACGCAGGTGGATTCAGTAGAACTGCTAATACTGAAACAGTAACTGAGAAAGAAATTCAAACTGCTGGGAGGCAGCAACAGCAACAGCAGTAGGGCTTAGCACAATGTAGGAGCACCAACCATCTGGAGCCTTGCTGCTTGCACTGGCTAGGGCAGAAGGGGGGGGGAGCAGGAAGAAAACTCCTAACTTTTCTTTTCTTTTTGTTTGCATCAGCTCCAGGCCTGTGATGCTGGATGGACAGGCTTAGGGTCCCATGAATCTTTGGCATCCCAGCTCCAAAGCCATACAAATACTGCTAAGAGTAGCTTTCCCCTGTGGGCTCCATTGGAAGTTCTGTACATCAGAATATGGACAGCTGGGTGAAGCAATACCTGCACCTAAAAAACCCCACTACACTGTGGTGGATTGGGACTGCTCTGCCCATATTTGTTTAACTTTGTGTAGTTAATGCCATCAAAATATAATTTCTTAAAATAGTAAACCCACAGCTGACATTAAACCCATCAATTTCAGTCATAATTAGAACACCCTTAATGGGATCAAAATACTAATGTACAAACATTACTGTTAAGTCTTAATTTAGTTCTTTTTTTTTAGTGACTGCAGCCAGATATTACTTCAAATTACCCATCAAATGCTTAAAATGGCATGAAGAATGGTATAACTGTTTTTATATATATATTTTAAAAATCTAAAAATGCACCAGCCGCAAATATCAGTCAGATTCACGTTAAAATTTTCTTGTGAATGCACGTGTTATTTTTATAAACTCTTTACATTTTTACAGTAGAAGACCAAGTTCACATGATGCTGCTTATCAGACTGCGGAAGATCAAAATTTCTATGGGGAGTAAAGTCACCCAAATAGTAGTTAAATATGCTAAGATGAGGAGTGGTCTTGTTTTCTGTACAACATGGGACAAAAAATGAATTGTGTATCCAATATGACGTTAGATATTATTTCAAAGAAAACTTAAAGTAGACCATTTTATACCTTACAGAGAACTGCAAGTGTTAATAATGGTATTTGCAAAGTATTACCCGTCAGAAAAAAAACATTAATCGGAATTTGAAGAAATGATACAGGAGTGTTTGCTCTCTATGTTCATTACGCAGATACAAATATCCAGAAGTACACATCTGGAGATTATAGGATAGATTAAAAAAATAGACAACAGAGCTACATTCTGTGATGGATAAAAAGGCACCACTGATATGAGGTTGTGTTCAGTCATAATTCCAGAAGCCACTGTGCATTTTTCTTCCTGGATAATCCACTTCAGACACTGCTTCCTGGTTTCCTAACCACAAACATCACACATTCATAGTAATATTTCATCATAGATAGCTCATTCACAGTGTATGTGGTCAAAACAGATTCATTCTCCACCTGAAAATAAACAAGACTTTCTTGAAAACCCTTGTAGGCATTTCATTCATATATGTTGTTATTACTGCTATTATAGAAATTAATACAGTGAGGGGGGGGGTATTTGATCCCCTGCTAAATTTGCCCCCTGACGAAAAATGACCAGTCCATAAGTTTAATGGTAAGTTTATTGTAGCTGTGAAAGACAGAATAACAACAGGGAAACCCCCCAGAAACTCAGAGGACAAAAGTCAGAGACTGATGTGCATTATAATGAGTGAAGTACCGTATTTTTCGCCCTATAGGACGCACTTTTCCCCCTCCAAAAATGAAGGGGAAACGTGTGTGCGTCCTATGGGGCGAATGCAGGCTTTCGCTGAAGCCTGGAGAGCGAGAGGTGTTGGTGCACACCGACCCCTCTTGTTCTCCAGGCTTCAGGAAACTATCCACAAGCCTCACGCGTCCGGCGGGAGGCCCCGCCGGGCGCGCAAGGCTTGGGGCGGCAGCCTGCATCCCGAAGCAGGGGGAGGCCCCGCCGGGCGCGCAAGGCTTGGGGCGGCAACCTGCATCCCGAAGCAGGGGGTGAGCTGCGGAGCCCTCTGCTTGGGGGAGATGCCGGCAAGCCTCACATGCCCGGTGGGAGGTCCCGCTTAGCGCGCAAGGCTTGGGGTGGCAGCCTGTTCTGGGAGCTGGGGGGGGAAATAATTTTTTTCTCTTTATTTCCCCCCCAAAAAAACTAGGTGCGTCCTATGGGGCGGTGCGTCCTATGGGGCGAAAAATATGGTAAGTTTTTTTATCCCCTATCAACCAGCCAGATGTCAGGCTACCTGGTATTTTCACTGTATGTAATGAGCTGAGATTAGAAGCACCTGCTGTAAGGGAGAGGTCGTACCTGTAATCCCAGCTCGTTACAGTACCTATACAAAAGACACCTGTCAACAGAAGCAATCAATCCAGCAGATTCCAAAGTAGCCACCATGACCAAGCCCAAAGAGCTGTCCAAGGATGTCAGGGACAAGATTGTAGACCTGCACAAGGCTGGAGTGGGCTACAAGACTATTGCCAAGCAGCTTGGTGAGAAGGTGACAACAGTTGGTACAATAATTCGCAAATGGAAGGAAAACAAAATGTCAACCTCCCTCAGTCTAGGGCTCCATGCAAGATCAGGGGGCAAATGGGCAAATTTAGCAGGGGATCACATACTTTCTCCCCTCACTGTATACCTCCCTTCAATAGAATTCCCAATAGGTACAAAAACAAATGAAATATAAATATATTTTAAAAAAATGTTTTCTTCAGCTCTTGTTTTGCTCCCCGATTTCGCACAAGTATCTGGTTGACTACTGTGAGAACAGGATACTGGACTAAATGGGCCTTTGGCCTGATCCAGCAGGCACTTCTTTAGGGCTGGGCAATGTCAGATTTTCAATATCGCATTGTATCACCAGCCAAATATCACGGATCTGACGATACAGCACAGTGCTGAAACAAGAAGCTGCTTTGGCCCAGCCTGCGAGGTGTGGGGTGAAACTGCCGCAGCTCTCACTGCAGGAACAGAGGTGCTTCCACCCCAGCACCCTGAGGGCTGGGACAACACAACTTGTTTGCATTACTCAGCTGGGGGGCGAGTAAGTTCCCACTCCTCAGCTGGGCGAGGCTCAATGTCCCTGCTGTTTGCTCCCGAGTCCCTTTACTACCAGCAGCCCAATGTTGAAAGCAGAGTCCCTTTACTACCAGCAGCACGGGTAGCAGAGGGACACAGGAGCGACGCCAGTTTCACAGTCTGCCCCTCACACCAGCCCTGAGCAATGTATTGATACATTGCCCCGGCCTACTTTTCTTATGTTTGTATGGATCCAGACTTAGCCATGCTTAGCACAGACCCAATGAAATCAACAGGATTTAAGTTAGTAATTACCGTATTTTTCGCTCTATAACACGCACCTGACCATAACATGCACATAGTTTTTAGAGGAGGAAAGTCCGTAGGCATGCAACCCGTAGGCACTCCCTCCATAACACGCACAGACATTTCCCCTTACTTTTTAGGAGGAAAAAAGTGAGTGTTATGGTGCAAAAAATACGGTATAATTTTAAGTCCTATTGGTTTCAGTGGGTCCACCCTATGTGTGACTAAATTTGGATCTAACCCAAAGATTAAAAGGCAGCAATACATCAAAAGCCAAATTGTCTTATTGTTTTAAAACAACAAATAGCAGGGCAATAATAAGGATAAAAAAGATACGGGAACATTAAAAAATCCTGGTCCCAAGTTTTTTTAGGACTTTAAATTTCTACAACAAAACCTGGAACTTGGCTTGGTAGCTAACAGGCAGCCAACCCAGATATTTCAACACCAGCATAATATGGATAAAGCAGCTGCATCCATTATGCAGAAAGCACTGCCTTATTTTGGGCTGCGGTGTTTTGGGGCCAAACTGATAGGCACTTGAACACCCGATATCAGTACTAGTATTTGTGATGACTGAAAGCGCATCTTAATGACACAGGGCTGACGGAAGACAAAATTTGGTGGGGCACTACAGTGGTGCCTCGCAAGACGAAATTAATTCGTTCTGCAAGTCTCTTCGTCTTGCGAGTTTTTCGTCTTGTGATGCACGGTTTCCCATAGGAATGCATTGAAAATCAATTAATGCGTTCCTATGGAAACCGCCTTCAGACCAGGTCCAGGGACAGTCTGTCCCCAACCTCTTCTGAAGGCTGGGGGGGGGGGGGGGACGGACAAGGGCTTTTCTTCCCACCCGCAGCATTTAAAAAACCCCCGGGACAGCGGAGGACTTCTCCGCTGTCCGGGGCGATCTTAAAATGCTGGCGGGCGGCATTTTAAAATCGCCCCGGGACAGCGGAGGACTTCTCCGCTGTCCGGGGCGATTTAAAACCCCTGGGAAGGCAGGCAGGGGGGACAAAGACTTTTGCCCCCCGCCAGCCTTCAGAAGAGGTCCAGGACCTCTTCTGAAGGCGGGCGGGGGGCAAAAGTCTTTGCTCCCCCCCCCGCCTTCAAAAGCTGTCCTGGACAGGCTTCGCGGACCTCTCCCGCTGCTTGCAGAGAGTTGCCAGCACGCCGAAGCCTGCGCGCGCTGAGATCAGCGCGCCCAGGCTTCGCGGCCCCGCCGCCCGGCTTCGGAGCATCGTTCCGAAGCCGGGCGGCGGGAGGAGGTGTTCCCGCCCCACCGCCCGGCTTCGGAGGAGCCTTCCGAAGCCCGGCGGCGGGGGGAGGAGGTGTCCCCGCCCCGCCGCCAGGCTTCGGAGGAGGTCCAAGGACAGTGGGGAAGACGCGCTGCGCTTCCCCGCTGTCCCGGAGATTTCCCTATGGGCTGTCGTCTTGCGAAGCAAGCCCATAGGGAAATTCGTTTTGCGAAGCGCCTCCAAAACGGAAAACCCTTTCGTCTAGCGGGTTTTCCGTCTTGCGAGGCGTTCGTCTTGCGGGGTACCACTGTATCTGAAATCTAATAGCGAATGTTTTAGATTATTCTTAGTGTGCTAATATAACAGAAAAATACTTACCTCTATATGGAATCCATATTGCAATATAACACTTTTTATATCTTCATAGCTTAACTCAATAGATAATTCATTTGCTAAATTTTCAAAATGGTAAAGAAGAGGACCTATGATACAATGAAAAGGTCGGTAAAATTAACTTGTCAAATGTATCGGATACACACTCATAAATTCTGCCAACCCTAAAACAACTACTGTAGATCAAGGACAGAACTGAATGCATCTTAATACTACATTATAAATCTAGATTTTGTTTTTAATTGTTTTATTTATACTTATAAACTACTTAACATTTAAAAAGATTCCAAAGCAGGGTATGATTTTTTTAAGAAACACAGACTATGAAAAGCTAGTGGAATCCACCATGGTCAAAATAAAAAATGTGGCTGCTGTCGCTCCTCTGGAAGACTTGTATAAACAAAGATGTTTATTTTAAAAAACCTGAAAATCATCAGTGAATGTCTAAAATGCAGAAGAAGAAGAAGAAGAAGAAGAAGAGTTTGGATTTGATATCCCGCCTTTCACTCCCTTTAAGGAGTCTCAAAGCAGCTAACGTTCTCCTTTCCCTTCCTCCTCCACAACAAACACTCTGTGAGGTGAGTGGGGCTGAGAGACTTCAGAGAAGTGTGACTAGCCCAAGGTCACCCAGCAGCTGCATGTGGAGGAGCGGAGATGCGAACCCGGTTCCCCAGATTATGAGACGACCGCTCTTAACCACTACACCACACTGGCTCTCGAAGGAATGTTTCCCACAGAGGGTGCCACCTTACTAAAGGCCCTGCTCTGAATAACCCCCAAAAAAACCCCAGGAGCATATAACAACACCTGGATGGTGGAAGAACTCTTCAGATGATCTCTGTGACCAGGCAGGTCAATAACAGAGAAGAAAGTCTCTCAAGTAGGCTGATTCCAAATTGCTTAGGGCTTCATATAGTAACAGCAGAACCTTTAAGCTTGGCCCACTCTATCCACCAAAAGAATTCCATTAGTCTCCAGGAGCAGACTATCTGAATGGGTCCCCAACCCCTGCGGGATGGAACAAACAAGTCCAAACCTCATATGCTCATTGGCATCCTTTTTGTTGAATCTGTGTGGGTCCAATTTTAGAGAAAATTTTGACGAAAAGGATTGGCATTAAAAGAGAAAAAGTCTAATATTTAAAATCCACTTAGTTCAAGAAGAACAGATCAAGCTGAGTTTTTCTCCTTAGTTGTACAAACTCTAGTTCGAACGTTAGTTTTTTCTGCTACAATTACTCAACAAAATAGCAAGTTACCTAAATTGATCCATATTCCTCCTGGTTTGAGTATTTTCCATATTGTGTCAATGTAGTCTATGACATTATGTGCCGTGTCTATGAAGAAGCAGGTTGCTATGCAGTCCCATATATCTGTATAAAGACAGAAAGTAATCTAGCTTTAAATATTTTATTGCTCATTGTTACCTGCACGTTTGGAACTGAGAGATACTTTCAGAAAAGCACTTCCCCTGGCTTAGTGGAGGTTCCTCCGTCTCCATCTTCCTTCCCCAGCTGCAACCCTTTGCAGTGCATCAGTGTTCCAGAGGAGCAGCTTTTTTGCAGGGAGTGGGGGAGTCACACATAACTGAACCATATATTCATGCCTCCAGAAGAAACTGAGGCGATCTCACATTATGACTCACTTTTTATTGCTTTTTGTTCCGTTGGGCCTAAGACAGAGATAGCCAACATGGCTGTCTTCCAGGTATTTTCAGCATTAACTCTCATCTTCCCTGACCAATGGCCCATTAAACTGATGGGAACAGTAGTTCAAATCTTGGGGGGAAGGCACGTTGGCTAGCCCTGGCCAAAAAACTCCCTCTAGTTGTACAAAAATGCCACATTTGCACATCAAATTCATGGAGAGAAAGGCTATCACGGCTGGGAACTGCAGGTGGGCAGAATGCTGTTGTTTCATGTCCAGCTTTCAGGTTTCCCACAGGCATCTGGCTGGCCACTGTGAGAATGGGGTGTGGGACTAGACTGGCCACTCGCCTGATCCAGAAGGCTTCTCTTACATTCTTAAGTTCAATGAGCCACAAGGGTTGGTAACCTCTACACTAAACCATGGTTTCAAATGATATGCTAACACTGCCAATGATACAGAAGTAAATCATTTAGAAGTAATCTTGAAGCAAAGTCCCTTTTACAAAATATTAATTTGACTTCTAGACCTTGGTATTAGATGGACTTTGTATTCAGACAAGAGAGCTGGTCTAGGACATGAAAATGCACAGCAAGGGCAGCCAAAATTTTCTAAGATCAGCGGTGATTCTAGCTGCAGCCTCTCATCAAGAGGTTAAGCACATGTTCACTGCTTACTGAATATGCCCTGCTTACTCTCAGTGAAGAATAGGTCACACCTAATCTTCAGTTACAACCTCTGTAGCAAGTCAGTTAACTAAAAACAACAATCTGTGCATGTTTCTAGTAACTTCCAGTAAACAATTTCACCTTCTTAACTTTTGAATCAGGGGAAACAAACATTTAAAGAAGATAAACTTACAGGGGAAGGCATATTAAAGTTTTTTTTTTTAAAAAAAGTAGAAAATTATTTTACAACATAAGGACAGATTTTTCTTTGCATTAAAATACTTAATAAAACACAGTTGTATCTGTCACATAATCAGTTTTGTTTTACAGTTTTTCTCTTAAGGAGAGGCAAACAGCATAAATTTTATCGTCTGAATATTAGTTATTTTTTTCTTACTTACTACACTCAGAGTAGATTTCTTGAAAATCTCCCGCTGTCATAGAAAAGTTTGCATCAGGAGGAAGACTGTGAGGATCAACATCAGGGAAATAAACTGGCTGTATCTGATCAGCAGATCTCTTGTTATTGCTAAACTGATGTATCCAGGGATATAGTTTGTATGAATTAGTTTCAGAGCATCTGTAACATATGATTATCAAAACAACAATTTCACCTTGCCACTCACAAAAGAATCTTGTAAAAAATGCAAAGCTTAAAATTTTTAGTTTGACTTTCAGTAACACAAGTTGATAGGGAGTGTCAATCTGCATTTTAGAGGTAGTTAATTTAACATCATCCTGAAGGTCCATTATTCATTAACAAGATATTATAAAGAGTTACAAAAGAAGCAATCAGACAAACCATTCACCATTTAAAAGTCTGGTTCTACCTCTCAAAATGTAGTAAATTCTAAGATTCTTAAAGCAATAGATTGAGGTTAGCTTTAATTTTTGTTAGTTGTTAATCCTATTAACATTTTTTAAAATTAAAGTTTTGATAGCTTGCAGGTAATGCAGTTCTCCAGCATGCTTCCTCCTCATGAACCTATCTTCAAATTATTCAAATCATTATAACTATGTGTGTACAGATTCATACCTGAAGTTATACGCCCTCCCCAAGATTTATTTTCCCCTCCTCCCTCCTATTGCTTTTTCCTTGTGTGTCATGTCTTTTTAGACTGTGAGCCTAAGGCCAGGGACCAACTTAGTATTTTTTTCAAGTCACGGTATAAATTATGTACATAAATGAATAAAGTATAAAATGTTTTTCAATGTCACGTTTTTAGCAGTTCCGTCTACTGATTTATAAACATGTACACACAGGAGCTTGATCCAGACATAATGAATTTTGGCTGATAAAAGGATGGACCCTAGAATGAACTACATGCCTATATCCTCCCTCCTTGCCCTGCTCCTGTCCTCCTCTCCTTGCGCTCCCAGTTTTCACGCTGATATGGTGGGTTGCTTACACATTACACAGTTTCCAGTTATTTTTTCCAAGCTCTGGAGAACTGTAGTTTAACCTCTGCTTATTAACCTGGATAGGAAACCATTATCATTTCGTAGTTAATAAGCATGGATTGATCAACAGTTTCCCAATTCAAAAATAATGGGAAATTGTGGTTTAAAGAAGTCTGACATTGGCCAAAGCAGAGATATAAATACAGAACTACATGTATAAAGAAGCAATCAACAACTGAAAACAAGTTTAAGTACCTGTTGAGTACAAAATTAGAAGAAAAGAGCATAAAGAGGCTCCATTCATTTCCTTGACAAGTATAACCAAGCATAGCTATTTCCCAGGCCAATCTACCTAGCCCAGCACCAGGTACCAGGATATTAACTTTGGAGAGATCCCTGTAACACAACAAAAATAATTGTTAATCCTTTAATAAATATATTTGATAGAATGAATAGCCCTGTCAAGGGTTTTTACATATTGCAGGTGTTTGATCACATTTATATGGATAATTTGTGCTGTTTCCCAAATTAGCACATTATTTAGCAGATAAATAATATTAAATTTGGTTTATATTTACCTAATATCTCCAGATCTCCTCCTACGTGAATTTCAATGCTTTCTATCTTTCTGTTCTCTATCCCACAAAGGACCTGAATGTTCTGACTACTGGCTTCATTTTCAAAAGGGGGAGAAACCATTGTTTCTTTGATCGCAGACTGTAGTAAAGCAGCCTTCAGCAACTTCTTGCACTCCAGAGGTTTTGGACTACAACTATAAACTCTCAGCAGCCCCAGCATTATATGGCTGTGCTGGCTAGAGTGATGGGAATTGTAGTCCAAAACATCTACAGAGTACCAGGTCCAGTAAGGCTATACTAAAGTGCAGTGGGACCTTTGTCACTACATTATGACTTTCAGCTGATTACAGTAAATGTATTTTTACTGCTGCTGTTTGGATTTTACCTACACAATTAGCTCTGATGGATGACTTCTCAAATAATCATTCTTATTCTATAAACCACCAAGACAAATCTTATTCAGTTGCAAGTCTTAACAATACAAATTTGCTAATCTGTTGCAAACACAAATACTTTACCTGTATCCCAAAGTCCTGAAAGTAGTTTAAGCATTTGATTATTGTCTTTGGAGGCATGTTCTAAGTTACATGCAGCCAACATGGTGTCCCCAAAATGTTGCAGGACTGCATCTCCATCATTCCTAACCACTGGCCATCCTGGTCAAAGGATGTTTTAAGGCTGCTATCCTAAACACACATACTAGATAATAAGTCCCACTGAAGACCATGCGTCTTACTTAGGCAAACATGCACAGGACTGTTTTGTATAAAACATCTACATCTTTTCTAATTTTCTAATTTCATTACAAATTCAAGAGTTTCAAAAAAAGAAGCCTTAAACTTATTTCCACTTTCAATCCAGCTTATTTACCAGTATAATATAAATAAGTTACATTATTTGTAAAACTAATTACTATAGATTTACTATTAACTGTGTACAAACAGTTTTAACAGAACATTAGTGTAGGCCAAAAAGGTCAAATTTCAGTAAATTTATAAAATAGAACAACAACAACAAAAAGAGTACATTGTAGGAGGACAGAAAATGTACAATGCTGATCTTCATCTATAAGCATTTCTGCACAACTTAAATTACCAAATATTTGGAAACATTCCATTTTCAACTAAGCTGGGGGAGAATGTGATTATTTAGAACAAAGGAAAACACCTTTTTATTTAGATGTATAAAAACTTACCGTATATTTTTCTACAATTGAAGACATTCTTGAATGCCTTGAATCTAACAAGGGAAGGGTATTCATGTTATATTTTGAATGAGCTTTTGAGCGTTTATCTTCTTTAAAACTCTTGTTTGTTAGGTAATGCAGCAACACTGACTGCAAGCTAAGTTAAAAGTGAGATTGGAGATGGCTGGTTATTTCGGACTAGCCCACCATTGTTGTAAATGGAATTCTGTCAAGAGAGCCAAGTGACAACTTAGAAGAGGCACTCTGAATCATGACTGAAATGCCATTTTGATTCTGTAAGGAAACCAATGCTATAATATTGCTAGCTATTTATAACCAGTGTAATCAGACCTCACATTTATGGAAATAAAGAGCAAAAAATAAAAAATATTATGTGAATTATAGTGTTTCTTTAATTATTCTATTTTGCTTTAAGGATAGCTTTCAGCTTCTCCTCCAATGTGTAGCCTCATCTCCTGCAATATTTATTTAGATACTGATGATATAAATATCTTCCAATAGTGTATCTGTTCTCCACTTGTGGTACACTGTACTTATTCTATTTTAGAAAAGAGGACTAGATTAGATAGCCATTAAGTCCTTCTGATTGTAGAACCCCACATCAAAATATTAGCCAAATCAGACTTTTATATCTAACATGTTCTTCCACATGATAAAATATAAATAGTATGCATTAAGTTTTCTTGGTGCTAATCCAACCTAATTGGAGTGTTGTCTGTGCAGCCATAATTTTGAACTGCTGAACCTTAACATTTTGAGCAAAATCATATTAGTAAGGTGTGCCAAAGTTTATTATAACTTCTCCTTGTGCAGCTAACATGGACATTTTCAAAGATCAATTCTAACAGTTTTATAGTTTTTCCCCAGTTTAAAGATCATTGGCAACAAATGCATTCTTGTGCATACCTTCCTTTCAAATACATCTTTAAAAAATGATTTACCATCTGTCTTTTGGAAAGTTCTTTACAATTTCATTAATGATTGGCTGATAGCAGGAATCTCTCTCTGGTTTCCCAGTTTCACTCCAGTCTCTTACAAATTGCTTCAAGGTGGACTTTAATTTATCCATATCAAAAGTTGAAGCTGGTGTAATTTTTCCATTTTCCTGAGAAAAGTGTAAAACCAGAAAATCAACAATTGTTATTCACAATGCTACACTGTTGGGCAGTTAGTTGATATGCCTTTTCCTTCTCACCTCCAGGCTCATCTATCTGAATAACTGAATCATAAATGAAGTAAGCGCGAAAACATCACATCTACCCTTAGCATAAAGGTAAAGGTAAAGGTACCCCTGCCCGTACGGGCCAGTCTTGACACTCTGGGGTTGTGCGCCCATCTCACTCAAGAGGCCGGGGGCCAGCGCTGTCCGGAGACACTTCCGGGTCACGTGGCCAGCGTGACATCGCTGCTCTGGCGAGCCAGAGCCGCACACGGAAACGCCGTTTACCTTCCCGCTAGTAAGCGGTCCCTATTTATCTACTTGCACCCGAGGGTGCTTTCGAACTGCTAGGTTGGCAGGCGCTGGGACCGAACAACGGGAGCGCACCCCGCCGCGGGGATTCGAACCGCCGACCTTTCGATCGGCAAGCCCTAGGCGCTGAGGCTTTTACCCACAGCGCCACCCGCGTCCCACACCCTTAGCATACCATTCTCTGAATATACTTCTTTATAGAAAGCAGGACCTTTATTAAGTGAAATAGGAAAGATGTGGGGGTAAACATAGACATAAATAGCCCCTTACTTCACTACACATGGCAAGTAAGAGTCTGTTCTAGGCAAACAAGCAGAGGCCTTTCTAAACTGGTTGAGAACAGAGAAATATGGGCAAATTGGCCTGTGGAAACTATATATGGACTAGTAATGCTTGTGGAAGGCTAAGCTAGCATGGAAACTGCATATTTTATCTCAGTGAGGGCTTCTTCCACACACTGCGAGACTTCACTGAGAAGTTTGAACTTGAGCCATTTAAAATTATATGTAGTCTGTGAAATCAAAGAAAAGCTCTTGCAAGGAAAAGAAGCATTTAAAATGAATTATGAGGTAAGTGATACAGCCCAAATGATACAATAAATGTGCAATAATAGTTAATTTACAAAGACTGAAATTTTATGCGTATTCAACTGTAAAAATATAGTTACTAACGCTGGACACAACCATCAAGTGGTCTAATCAAATGATTTAATATGTATCAAGGAACAAGAATAATATTCATAACTGATTAACCCAGCATAATAGGGAAAGAGGACCTGTGGCCCTCCTGATTTTGTTGGACTCCAATTCGCATAATTTCTTACCAGTGTTAGAAACTAGCCAGGTGTGTTATGCAACTGGCGGAGGTCCAATTGCAACCTCATGGAGGTCTCTGGATGCCAGGCTGGCAACTGGGTTAGCAAAATGTCTCTTAGAGAAGGATCTGAGATATTTTACTTGAAGCTTGAATTTGTTTTATTCTGGTTTCATTTGATGTTTTAATGTGTTGTCAACTGCTTTGAGATTTGTTATTTAAAATCTAAAGCGGTACAGAAATGACATTAGCAACAACATCAATAAACTTCATTGTTAAAAAAAATATGGCACCTAGACATTCCATTGCGGCAACCATAATCTAGGTTTGAGGTGCCATTCGGCGATTAGATTATACATTTGAGTTTCTAACGTTATTTCTTGCCATTGAAAACGCTAGCTGAGAATGACAGAAGTTAAGAGTCCAACAAGATATGGAAGGCTACAGGTTCCCCATCCCTCTATAAAACATACATTAATTATAAAAAAGAAAACACACATTTATGATGAGATAATAAATAAAGCTGATAAAAGAGGGGAAGTAGCAAACAGTTGGTATTGAAGTACAATTTATACATACATCATCACCATATTCTTTATTTTCAAACATGTGTGTGCAGTCATTCACAACTGTCTGCAAGATTCCTTGATTATGGTCAATACATTTCCGAATCTTGTCAAGATGAGGAAGGAATTGAGGAAGCAATTTCTGTTGAATGGCTGGAAGGGATCTGAACTGTCTTTCTGCACGATTGACTCTTTCATGCATATTAATGCTAGAATTTAAAAAAACCCAGAATGAACATCAGAAACAAATATAAACAAAATTAAACTGAAGTTCTATATCAGTATTGTAAACCCACTGAGGATTCCTACTTTGGGACCATTTTTAATTGTACATTTATATAGTTACTTGTATAAGAAATACATGAGTTCTGTACATCCCACCATGCAACCAAAGCAAACATATGCAGCAACAATTAAATCAAAACTATCTAATTCAGAATGTAGTCCTGTTCTTGGAAGGGCATCCCAGGAGACAGAACAGAGTGGAGCTTCAGAGGTCCACCCTCCAAATTTCTCTATTGCAGGCACTGAAACATCTTGTTTAATGGGAGGGAGTGTCCTGGGGTCATATTAGGGAAACTGGCTCCAAAGCCCTCCTGTTCCCGTGATTTGCCTTTGTGCATTGGGCAGCAGGACTCTGGCTTTTTCTACACCTCAGATTCTCGCAATAAAGCACTGCCCTGTTAAGGTCCTATGGATTTAAGTGGATGATTTAACTATATTCCTTATTCCTTTGAATGTTGGGAGTGAAATATGTTGAGCATTAGTCAAGTGCACTGATCATTATCATACAAATACACACTAATATAATATAATATAATATAATATAATATAATATAATATAATATAATATAATATAATATAATATAATATAACATAATATAATAATATAATATAATAAATATAACATAACATAATACAATACAATACAATAAATACAGCTATAAAAAGCTTTGACTGCAGACAGGTGCTAGCTCTAGTACAGTGTGTGTGTGTGTGTGTGTGTGTGTCCATACAATGATTTCTGCAGTGTGGATGAACGGGATACAAAATTTTAAAAAGAGAAGTGTCACTCTAACAAGCTATAAGACATGGCACTGGCGCACCCTAGTCCCCATTTTATTGATATGTGAAGTGGTTCTCATTCTTACCATAAGATGTTACAGCTTCTGAAACCTAAAATAAGCCAGGTGTGGCAAACACCAACACTCCAGTGGCTGCCAGTAAGCTACTGAGCCCAATTCAAGAGTCTGTTAACATATCAAGCCCTGAATGACTAGGAACTTAAGTTGAAATCAGAAAGTGAGGGTCATCCAAAAGCTGTTCTGGCAAGCAGTTTATCCTGCTTCCTTTCTAGAGAGACAAAATTATTGGTTTGTCATTCTGTGAAGGATTTTCAGGCAAAGAACCCCAACCGTTTGTAAATCATATTATAATAAAGTCCTACATAGAAAAAAAATGAAAGGGAACAGACTGGCCACTATATTTCCAATTACAGTAGTACCTCAGGTTACGTTACCTTCGCGTAACATAATTTTCAGGTTGCAAACGGAGCACACCCTTTCGCCGCGCGCGCATGCACAGAAGCGCTCGTTCTGGTGGTCCGTGTGCAACGCGAAAAGTCGGCAACAAGAGGCGCCGCTTCTGAGCATGCGCAGAAGTGCTCTATCACACGCATGCACAGAAGCGGCACCTCTTGTTGCTGACTTTTTGGGTTGCGCACGGATCCCCAGAACGAATTAAGTTCGTATCCGGAGTCTCCACTGTAAATGAAGTATTAAAACATGATAAAAAGAAAGGATTCACCTATGAAATTTCAAATTTCCAGAGAGAAATAATAGAAAGTGGTATTAAATTATCAAAAATATGCAATATGTTGTTGCAATAGGAAACTAAGAATGAAGAGGTCAAGTGTGTTATGATAAAGTGGACAAATTATGTGGGACATAATATGCAGATGACAGATTGGGAAAGACATGGAAGAATGATATAAAATTTAAGGCCTGTACCTTACTTAAAGAGAGCTATATGAAAATGATGTATAGGTGGTATTTAACACTGGCTAAATTGGTTAAATTGTATAAAACAAGGGAAAGTAAGTGTTGGAAATGTAAAGAAGCAGAAGGTACATTTTACCATATGTGGTGGCGTTGTAAGGTTATTTTTAAAATTTGAGAAATGATATATAATGAATTGAAAAAAATGTTTAAAGTAACTTTTGTTTAAAAACCAGAAGCTTTCTTATTAGGTATTACAGTAATGGATCTACCTAAAGAATACAATCATTTGTTCATGTATGCGACAACGGCAGCTCGGATACTGCTAGCTTAACGCGGGAAGGAAGTAGTCCCTACCAAGGAGGATTGGCAAACTAAGTTAAAAGAGTATGCAGAAATGACAAAAGTAACTGGGAAACTTAGAAATCAAGATGACAACAGATATAAAAAATGGGAAATGTTTATTGCATAAGCAATGTATGCAAGTTAATATATTAGCAGGATTTTTTTTAAAAAAGCCACTTGTAATGTGATAGACAATGTTTAAATTTGGAGGTAACTAAGAGATAAAGATTTTATAGACATGCATGAATGAAGATAATACAAAGGAACCAAGGGAAGGCTAGAGGGAAGTCGGAGGATTCAAGTAATCCCACAAAGTGGATTTAATATTGATTGAGTATATAGTTGTTATAAATGTTTTATTTTATGGTGGGTTTTAATGTAATGATTTTGTTGTTTTTTGTGGAAACTAATAAATTATAAAAAAATATATTCCACTACTCTCATAAGTTCACAGGAGGTGCAGCTTGTGACAGCTTTCTTATTAGTTACCCCCCCCAAAAAAAAATGTGGCACACACAGCACCAACTCTTTAAAGCCTCCATCAGTTGCTGAAGATACACCTCTTTACCCTAGCCACGGAAAACTGAAGGTCTTACTTTGGTGCTCTCCCAATAATTATTATGGAATTGTTATGGGTTGCCACGTACTGTTGGTTTAACTTTTTTTGTTTCATATGCTTGAGAGACACCAATTGCCAAGGCCAAGATATCAAATAGGAGTTGCTCAGCACCACCCAATGAATGACAGGAACTACCAAGGGACTGAATACTGAGAGGCCGAACAGAACCAAAAGCACTATTTAATCTGTAAGATAAAGAAACAAATTTGTATTCATTAGAATTCTATTAGGTGTTTATGTAGCAAGCTTTGGAAAAGCTACACTTATTTTTGTCTGGATGCATCCTCCCAGTCTGATGTCTGAAGTTGAAACAAGGAGTCCCACACAAGTATTTACTGTTAGCATGGCACAAACAATAAGACAGGTACTTTAATTCAAGCTTTTTGGTGCACAAGTCAAATCGCAAGTGCCTGTACTGAAGACAGTTTGATCCTATTGTTAATTATATTCCTATTACAGTGGTACCTCGCAAGACGAATGCCTCGCAAGACAAAAAACTCGCTAGACGAAAGGTTTTTCCGTTTTCGATTTGCCTCGCAAGACGAATTTCCCTATGGGCTTGCTTCGCAAGACGAAAACGTCTCGCGACTTTGTTTCCTTTGTCTAAAAACAAAGACATGTTTTGTTTATAAAGTTAATTTATTTTCCCTTCAATTTTTGAACTGCTCTTTACAAAATGTGTGACTTTAAAGAGCAGTTAATAAACTGTTGTTGTACCAAATTTGGCTTTGTTTGGACTTTTTTTGACCATAGGAACGCATTAATTGAATTTCAATGCATTCCTATGGGATTTCGTGATTCGCAAGATGAAAAATTCGCTAGACGACAAAACTTGCGGAACGAATTAATTTCGTCTTGTGGGGCACCACTGTATCTCACAAGGGTGCTTTCCAACCTGCCTCTAATAACCAGGACTAGCTGCTTTATTTACCCTGTTCCCACTTTATCCCAGGTTAAGCATCACGACCTCCCCTCAAACACTCGTGGCAACCTTTTAGTTTGGAGAAGCTGCTGCAAGTTCTCTGCTGCCCCTCCATCCTGAAATAGCTCTCGGGGTTCCTTGGGAGGAGCCACCCCCCTGGTACTATGGGATGGCGGCGCCACCGCCCTCTGGCGCGCTTATTGGGCAGCCAGTGGATCCGGCGGGCGCTACTCGAGAGCCAGAGGCCCAGCCGGGGGGGGGGGGAGCCGGTTACCCGTAGTAACGGAAGGCGTTGATGATTCTGCGGAAGTGCTCCCTCTCCAACTCCTCCTCCTCCGCCGCCGCCTCCTTTCCGCCCTCCGCCGCCGGCTGTGTCTGCGGAGCCTGCTGCGCCTGCTGCCCCTCGCCGCCGAGCGCCTCCTCGGCCTCTCCGCCGGGCCCGCTCCTCCGGCCCCCCCGGCGCATCGCCTTCCCCGCCGGCTGCAGCTGCCTTTTCCGGGACAGAGCGCACGCGGCGGCGGCGGCCGACATCCCTCTTCCTCCCGACGCCCAACGGCTGGCGCTCCTGGCGCGCGCTTCCTGCTTCATAGGGGCGCGCCCGCCCTCAGCATCGCCACCCGCCGCCTCACGCCCGCACGGCGGCGCCGGCTCCTCCTCCCGCCTCAGGCCGCGCGCGCACGCGCAGAAAGATCTGCGAGACTGCGCAAGCGCGTTGCGCCGCGAGGCTCCCTCCCTTCGCCCCAACGAATTCTCGCGGGAAGATACGAGCCACCCAACCCGCTCGCGAGTCGAGGGCCGCCTCTGCAGGCGGGGGTCGAGCGGCTGCCTCAGGGCGGGGAGCGATGCTGAGGCGAAGCGGGCGCCGCGAACCAGGCTCGCCCGGCTCCCTCCCTGGCGGGCCCACCTCGGCATCCCGCCTGCCTCCCCCAAACAGCCGCCGCAGAGAGCGAGGCCCCGCGGAAGGGGCCGGGCGAGGGAGAGGCCCGGGGGGGGGGACCGCGGCCGTCGGGGTTCCGGCCCTGAAATCCCCCCCTACGGAACTGGAAGGGCTCTGCAGTTGCAGCGGGGCCTCCTCGGAAGAGCCCGGCTGGTCAGACTGAAGACTCGCTCCAGCGTTTTCTCTGCGGCCAAAAGCGCGCCCGGGGTAAGTCCACGAGCAAGTAAAGTGTCGTGCGAATGGATGGATTCCCAAAGCTGCTTTGGATACAGAAGCATTATAGGCCTCTGGGGGAAATTGTGATGTATTTTCCTTCATCTAAAGCTGAGAAAGTTAATTGGTGTGTATGTGTGTATTTAATAGTATCGACTTGGTTTTTTCTACAATCAAGCAGTGTATAAATTTTATGAAATAAATAAAATATCTATCTAGCTACAGCTGCTGCAGTCCTTGTTATTTCAATGCGAGATACCTAATTTTTTCCTAATGACAACAGCATCCCACTATGTACATATAGGAAGAGGGAACAGAATGTATTATGGCTGTAACAGACTCCAATGCTCTGACACTAGAATGCTGGTCCTACCATATACCAACCACCAATCTGTGTATTATGTTTTTAATATATATATATTCTTACTATGCTACAAAATACATCAGGACTAGTGAAAGAAAAAATAATTATCTATTGCAAAACGCATTTTGCAAACTTGGGGCTGAACCTTGTGGAACCTATTGGTAAATACCTATTGGCCTCTATTCAGAATTCAAGGGGATGGGGAATCATTAAATGATCAGCCCTATTTCCATCAGAGCATATTTTAGCCACTACCAATTTAAGAAACAAGTATATGAAGACCGGTGCTTGTTTCTCTTGATTTTTTTGTAATGTACTTGACTTGGTCTCTTTCATAGACTCCCATAGTTATAAACCATGTATGATTTTAGGCAGCCTTGCGGAGAAGATAATTGTCATTTCTCTTACCCCTTATCAATGGTCTATTAGGTTGCCGAGTATCTGACAGTGCTAAAAAGAGTTCACTACATTCTACTGTAATTGTTTCCCCCTTTTAATAAAATCAATAAGGTTATGTATCATGACAACTTGCCTGTAATTCAGAATTAATTTTTTTATTAAACAAGATTGTTTTGTAATAAAAAAATCAGCTTCCTGCAAGCAGATTTTAGATATCTAAAATATATTTAAGTTACCAAGCCTTACAAAAGTATCCTGATGCTCCACTGAAGGATGCCTTGCTTGCAATGCCACTCACATTGGAGGAACAGATGTATCACAAAGGATGCATTCAGGAGAGTAGAGTGGAAAACACTGGGGTGCAGGTAGGGTAATAGAAAGTTTGCCCCTTTGTTATGTTGGAGGAAAAGGACAGTGGATGTGGCTAGGTTCACTATTGCATTAAGCAAGGAGAAGAGACTGCACCTGGAAGAAAGCATCTATGAGACGATACGTAATTTCTCTTCTGTCCAAACATTCTTAGTAAACTCTGAAAGTTTTAAGGTTTTGATTCCAAATGGATGGCACCATTGCAAAAGAACAGTAACTCCAAATAAACTAGCTGGAAAGCATATCCATGAGAATGTCACGTACGCTCTCGGTTCACTGCTGCTTTGGAAGGGCTTCAGTTAGCTTCTTAAAACATTGTTTTAGCCAGAACATATTAAAATATTCATGTATGAGGTTTGTTATTGCTCTCATCGAGGCCAAGGCTTTATACATGCACAATAGCACCACGATCATCTGAAAGGTTGGAAGAGAAAAAACACACACATTCACAAACACTGGGCTATAGCTTCTTTATAATCACTCATTAGTTTTTATAGATTTTTTAGATGTCAAGTTGGACAGAATCACAAAAAGGTTATATCATCAAATTAAGTTAGATTGAATCCCTCCTGGCTTGGAGATTCCTATTTCTGCGAATCAGACAGGCAGCCTGCCCTAGATGGGAGTTGTACTCCCTCTGAAGGAGCAGGTTGGTCTAATACTCTTAGACCAACTTTCCACTAGCTACTTACTTGACTTTTCCAGTTCTTGTGTTATATCATTGTATAGCCTTGAATAAAGGTCTTCCTGTGATTGAGTTCCATCCAGATAAACTGCAAGAGGAGCAGTGAAGTAGTCAAAACATCTTCAGTACAGCCAGAAATTTTCAATAGGCTACCTTCCAGTGCAACCCACATTGCATTCACAACTCACATAAGCTTTATGTACAGTGGTACCCCACAAGATGAATGCCTCGCAAGACGAAAAACTCGCTAGACGAAAGGGTTTTTCGTTTTTGCGTTGCTTCACTAGACGAATTTCCCTATGGGCTTGCTTCGCAAGACGAAAACGTCTTGCGCTTTTTAAAAAAAGCCGCTTGAAGAGGCGCAGTTGTGACGGACCGTGCTTCGCAAGACGAAAAACATCGCAAGACGAAAAGACTCGTGGAACGAATTCTTTTCGTCTTGCGAGGCACCACCGTACTGACTTTTTTTAGGTGAATTTTTAAAAAGCTGCAGACAAACATATACACTAACAGTGCAAAGGGTACCTAAAGTCCCTATCTTATGCATTACCAGGGAGTAATTACCAGTAAACTCAACTGAACTTACCTCTGAGTACACATGCTTAGCAGAGAATTTAACAGAGAATTTTATTTTGTTTTTTAAATATCCATCTTCAGATACCCACACTTTCTCATCCACGTTTACCATGAGACAGATGCTGAAGCGTTCTGACAAAAGAGATGGATTTAGGGCAGTGCAACCAGTTTTGCCTCACTGGGCGCTGAGCCTAGGGGGTGCTACAGGGCATCATAACTATGACAGATAACCCCCCTTACGCAGGGGTTACGTTCTAAGCCCCCACTCACGTATGTGAAAATTCTGTAAGTAGGGAGCCCTGTCAAAAAAGACCTGTTTTTTCCTGCTTTCCAACTCTCACCTTCTCCACACAACTCTCTTCAACTAGAAGCTCTGGGGCCGGCTGGAGTCTGTGCAGAAATGCGGCTACTACACGTGTAAGTGTCTAGGTGGGGATGCTGAGCAGCCTAAACAAAGTCCCACTGCACCTCCAGTCTCTTTGGGGCTTCCTCCACCCTCACTGAGGTCCTCTTCAGGCTCTGGGGAGGGTCTCCTCATGAGGACTCTCCAGCTCTCTCATGCCATTTATTTATTTCCCGGTGTCATGCTTATACATAGTCACACACGTTGATCATGAGTAAGGGGTAGGGGAGCCTGTCGTGAATTGAGCAAAACAGAATGCATGAGGTGGGAAGGCACCAAATTTTGGCCTTGCACAGGGCACTGCTGAAATTTGAAAGTTCAAAATCCACCCCTACCAACAAAGCCAGTCCTTTGAACCTGAACTAGGTAATATCACTACTTTTGCAAGCATTCTCTACTTGAATGAGCTACATGTACAGTCATACCTCGGATTGAAGTTGCTTCAGGTTGAGCGTTTTCGGGTTGTGCTTCGCGGTGACCCAGAAGTAACGGAATGCATTACTTCCGGGTTTCGCCACATGCGCATATGCTCAAAATGGCGGCATGCGCAGAAGCGGCGAATCGTGACCCACGCAGACGTTGGTTGCATTCTGCTCAGGATGCAAACAGGGCTCTGGAGCAGATCCTGTTCACATCCAGAGGTACCACTGTATATATTATATCTAAATGTGTTTGCCATACCGATGCCAGTTTCGTTTTCTTCCATTTCTCTCTTATGTTTCAGATACATTGGCCATACGTGTCCATCGAAGTATCCAGGTGGGTCTGGTGGGTTATAAATTCGTGTGCTATATAAGAACAGAAGCTTTACTCAAAGATCTTGCTTAACAAGAATTTATATCCAAAAATATCAAAAGCCTCTAGTGGACTGATCTACTGCTGACAGAATATTTATATCTTTAATTAACATGGTAACTTCTTAATAAAATGTTTCTTCAGTACTTTCTTCAAACTCAGGAAAACACTTAATCTCAAAGTGTCCAATACCAAAGACTTGGTGCAAATTCCTCTAACCCACTTTACTAGCACAGATTTTGATTTTGTGACAGCCGCCGCCTCCTCAGGTGTACTGGACAGGACCTCAGACCCTTAGTAAAGCCTTAGCAAGCCTGTGTCCTGGTAGACTAATACATGTCCTGATGTATCGCAGTGGTGTAGCATATGCTTTGAATGTAAAAGTTCTTGGGTTTATTCCCTGACACCTCCAAGTAGAGCTGAGAATTTTCCCCACCTGAAACCCTGGAGAGCGGCTGTCCGTCAGCTAGCTAGACCAATGGTCTGACTCAGTCAGTATAAGGCAGATTCCTATTTTCCTAATGTATTCAGGGACACGAAGCATCCTCCAAAAGCTTTAATTGCAAGTTGATTTTTTAGAAACACTATTGTACATTGTGAGGTAGAATGTGCTATTAAACGGCTTACAGCCTAATCTAAAAAATGATTATTTTAAATGAGCGCTACTGCTTTCTTTTATGACTTATGACTCAATGTACCTATGGTTTTAAAAATTGAAACGCAAGGCTACACTTCTGTATAGATCTATTTTGGACTAAGCCCCACTGAATTCAAAGAAGGCTTGCTGGAGTAAGCGTACTGTGTTGGGCTCTTTCAATGAAAACCCAAAGTCTAGATTATTAAGGCATGCATTTATAACCTGGAGAAAAGACCTAATCATTACAAAGCAAAACAAAACTCACTTATTGCAGTGCCTAGTACAGTACAGGGTAGAAGAGCAGCATGCTCTTTCTTCAGTTTGTGTACTGCAACAATGTTAGCTTTATTATATTATAATATAATAAATTATATTATAATATATAGAAACAGAAAGTTTGCCTGCTTGAAACGAAGGCCTCTGGTGTCAAGTAAGGCACCACTTGCTAGCACACCAGCACTAATGGTTTCCTTATAGCTAAAAATACACAGAGATCAAAATTGTTCAAATTATATACATAACAATTAGAGGGCTTTAAACACCCAAATGCATATCTCAAAGGGGGAGAAGTGTATACACCATGTTTCACTCCTTGGAAAAAAGGTGGGATATAAATGTATTTTTTTTAAAAAAGCCCATAGCATTCTCTTAGACCACGAGTCAGTACAAAGTTAAAAGCATTTAAGTTGCCAAGTTTGTTGCACTGACTGGGCAGAGAGAATCTGCCTTTACCTGTCTCTTTGCCAGATTTTGAGGCTCTGATTTACAGGAACTTGTGGTGTTGGAACCTGTGATTTCCCTGGAGATATAATACAGTTCCAGAATTTTGCAAGGCATCATCATTATTTTTTATTGTTCAAAATTACAGTGCATTGTTCCAAATTGTGTAATTCTAAAACTGAAAAAGTTTGTTTTTAAAAAACAAACTGGGAATGGAGCTGGTTATCTGCTTTGCAGTTCCCTTATTAGATTGCAGTATGTAGGTGTGGGAACATGCAGCTATGAACAAAGAGTACAGTATAATATTGGGCAAGGATTTTCAGAACACAGTACCTTCTTCTCTTCTTGCATTCTTCATAAGGAATTGTTATGAAATACTTTTTATTCCATATATCACTGAGAGGCCTGCAATAATAAAGAAGCAAGTATGATGTGCTTATTCAGTATGCATTATTTTTACTTTAACATGCTAAGCTTGCTTACTTGTAGTTGTACAGAAGGAAGCCCTCAACAATTAAGACATGAGTGTCTTTTACGCCCTTTTGATTATCATGCAGTGGCCTTGTCAGTGCAGAGTCTTGCAGGTTTGTCATCCAAGAGCGTATGTCTGCCACCATTTTTTCCATATGCAGGGCATCAAGTACTAGAAGAGACAATGTTATCTTTAAATTAAAGGCAACAATTACAGTCTGCAAAATAAAATGCTAGAGGTATATAATGAAAAGAATGGAAAAACATTCTATTGCAATGTAGCTGTTTTCATTTTCATTGGGAGTCAGTATTGGCAGCGGTCGCATAAACTAAAATTTGAGCATTTTATGGTTGTTAATCAAGAATGGTAATAGTTGGAGAGAGAAACCAGGGCTGTGCCAATGAGAAGTGCTTGGAGTATAGAGGAACAGCAAAGAGATCAAATGATTGTGCTCCAGTTCCTAAATCTGTGAAGTTTTCTCAAAACAGGCATAGTTGTTTTGAAAGGAAGATTCAAAGAGTGGGAAATGAAGTGATTGAACAAAGAACAGAGGAGGGAAAGAGGGCAGATAAATAGCTTCCATTCAATACCAAGAGAACACAATGTTTTTGGTTTGGTATAGGGGGACTGTACTTGTAAGAATTTGTATAATGAATTATAGATTTGGAGTGGAATATCAGCGCCTCTTTTCAGCAAGAAAGATTAGCTGCTAGGAACATGGTCCGCACACAAACACACAGGATGTCCGGTTACAATTAATTCTGCAATAGCTGGGTGGAGGAAGTTAGCCAACAAGCTTCAGTTTGAACTTTTTTATGCACTAGATGTCACTGTTTGGTTTAAACTTAACTTGAAATACAAAGGGGTAAAAGTTTCCTGCAATGCCCGAACAAGAAAATGCATTATCTGACTAACTCCAAAGCTCACTTATTATCTTGCCCAGATAGCACTGATCATATGGAAATAGTTGTGCAGTTTAAACTGTTACTGAGCCAGATGCCTGCTCGGTTTTAGCCGAGTTCACTATTACTGATTTGTGGAGATGCTTTGCATGTATTTGTGACTAGTTCCGCAAAACTGCTACTTGAAGAAATCCCCAAACTTCAAATGGAGCTGAGAATCCAGTTAGGCAATCAAGCCTTTGCAGTTGAATTAGGAGGCACCAAGAGACGGCAACAACATATTTTCACCCAAAACTGATACATCAAAAAGATACCTTACGCATCTACTCTTCCTATCCCCTTTTGCTGTCTCTTGTTAAGTAGAATTTTCCTGCTAGTACCAAATTGCTTGATTTTGAAAGTGAAAGCCCGTTCATTCAGATGTCACACTCCTGCAGAATCCCAGGATTTTCCCAAGGTGCTGCGATGCACTTCCTATTTATTAGAATTCACTAACTTAAAACCTTCCATCTATTACTGTCAGCAATGACTCCTCGCTGCTGTCCATTTATTGACATATTACAAGCATAGCTGTCAACTTTTCCCTTTTCTTGCAAGGAATCCTATTCAGAATAAGGGAATTTCCCTTGAAAAAAGGGAAACATTGACAGATATGACTACAAGCTTTTAAAAAAAGTCAATCCACTGGAATCAACATCTGGGCTGCATAAATGGTATTTTTGCCTTCTGCATAGCAGCTTGCTTCATATATAGTAATCATTTTTTTGAATTGCTTGATTTAACACTTCGCTGCATAGTTGTTCAACCACTGGAACTCTTTCCTGCTTATCCTGTTCCCATTCTCGTGTGTGTGTGTGTGTGTGTGTGTGTGTGTGTGTGTTGAAGGCATCAAGCATGCCACTTTTGCTATTTTAAGAAGAAATATCTAGTCAAAAATAAAAATACAAAAATATTTGTAGAGACAAATGTTCGCTGGAAATGGAGTGGTTCTTTGAATATTACAATTTTGCTTACTTTGATGCTTACAAAACTCAGACTTTTAAAAAGTATTGAGTCTACTAACCATCATACTGCAAAAATCCATGGTCATCTACAGCCACTTCAGATTCTGGCTAGAAAAACCAACAACAATATCGTTAGCATTGTTGAGGCAATTTGAAGGGGGAAAGGGAATTTAGACTTCTTATCATACATAGCTGTACTGGAGTCAGCAATTTTAGGGGTAGATGGCAACAACACAATTGACAACACTGCATAGGAAGGCAAATAATGTGAGAGGTAGCAGCACCCAGAACTGTTCAGAATTTTAAATGAACACAGCAAGACATTTCAAGTCAGAACAAACAGTAAACTTCCTGATAATACTATACTAAGTACAGTGGTACCTCAGGTTACATACGCTTCAGGTTACAGACTCCGTTAACCCAGAAATAGTGCTTCCGGTTATGAACTTTGCTTCAGGATGAGAACAGAAATCGGGCTCCGGCGGCGCGGCGGCAGCAAGAGGCCCCATTAGCTAAAGTGGTGCTTCAGGTTAAGAACAGTTTCAGGTTAAGTACGGACCTCCGGAACGAATTAAGTACTTAACCTGAGGTCCCACTGTAACTCCAAATCCTGTAAGTTTTGAGAATGTGCATGCATGCACATTCCTGTTATTAAAAAGTAGAGTATTATTTAAATCCAACTAAAATCAGCATGGACCAGGATGATAAAGATCAAAAACAGAAGTGATAAAAATACAAATACAAGATGGCAAGTTGAAAATACAGGAAGCTGTTCAGAATAGACAAGAATCATCCCATAGCTCCTCCCATAACATTCTTTTTCTTGAACATTTGGAAGCACACTGTATTCTGCTTCTAACCTGGAGATGTTCTACTTTAACTCATAAAGTCCTTTTAATTGTTTACCTTAAAATAGTCATCTTGAGAGAGTATAGTACAGTTTGGAAGCTGTTTCTTAAGCCTTTTTGCCAGAGTTGTTTTCCCTCCATTTGTTATACTGAATTGGAGATTGGAAGAAAAGAATGACAGAACTGTAGCAGATTACAGAGTAGCAGACTATACAGTACATAATAACATCATTTTGATAATCCAGTACACATAGATTTGTTTACTAGTATCTACATTGTAACTTGGCAAATGCATTTACCTAGTTATTTTAATGTTTTCAGATAGCATATGCTATAATGGCCAAAGGCACATTTATCATCATCTCAGACAACTTTTTTTGTTACCTTTTGCATGATAAATGCACAATGGCTACTCAGTTGTTGCAGGGAATCATAGTATCTTCCCTCCAAAATTCCTATTTGCAAGGAGTCATTTCCCCAGAACTCAAAAATCTTTTGAAACTAGAAAAAAGAATCAGTTACCTCCCTCACACCCACCTCAGTTACTATACCTTTTGCAAACATTCAAGTATTTTCAACTGCATGAGTGTCACAGGCCCATTTTAGCTATTGTACACCCCGCACAGAAGAGACAGGAACAAGAAGTGCCAAGTAGCAATTCTTCTCTCCCCCCCCCCATCAAGGTTAGCACCAGCAAAACTGTAACACAGTGGTAGCCAAACTTTTTTCAGAGGGCCAGATTTGATGAAGTGAAGGGCCATGAGGGCCAACCAAAGTTAACATATTTTTAGGATTGAAGTTGTTGGGGTTAGGATTTTACCCCAGGAAGTAAACTATTAGGCCCCCGAAATGGACTTTGGACATGCCTGCAGTAATAGAACTATGTTTTTCCCACCGTCCTGAAAAGTGATCACAAAGCAGTAATAGCACACAAAAAGCAAATTACTCCACTCAGCTATTGAGTAGATCTAAACACCTAAGGCAATAATGGGACCCCCCCCCCCAATGTGTGAGGCTAGATTCTATCTGCCCCAGCCAGCATGGCCAATGGCCAGGGGTGGTGGGAGTTGTACTCAAGCATCATAGCTCAGTTAGCAGAGCATGAGACTGTTACTGTAATCTGAGGATTGTGGGTTTGAGTCCCACATTGGACAAAAAGATTCCTGCACTGCAGGGAGTTGGACTAGATGACCCTTGTGATCTCTTCCAACTCTACAATTCTATGATTCCATGATTATCAGGAGGGTCCCAGGTTCCCCATCCTTGATCTAAAGCAAAACTGGATTTTAACCAACTACCCATTCACTTACCCTCCAAGTCCAATGACCAACATTTCCACAGTTCTTTCACAACCTAAAAATCAAATTGAGAAAGAATCCTTGTAGTAGGAGCGAATCACACATTGTCCATGAGCTACTATGTTCAGCCCATGGAATTTTGGACTAAATGTCTCAGGTAAGCTTCTAGCCAGTTGTGAGGAAGGTGGCTAAAAATTGCTTGACATGAAAACCAAATTATAATGAAATCAAAATCCATTGGGTTTGAGTCTCAGTGCAATCTTACGCATGCCTACTAAAGAGGAAGCAAAGTTCAACAGGCCTTTCTTCCAAATTAGCAGCTTTTTTCAAATTTTCTCTCATGTTTGGAGGTGGATGTACATCATTTGATGACTTGCAATGGAAAGGAAGAACTGGCTCTCCTGAGTTAACATCGGACACTATGGAAATTGGCAACTAACCTGTAGTAGGAAAGGGAAAGACGTCAAACCTCACTGTGCACAACATGCTCACCCATGAACATCAAAGCACCAAGCAATGTTGTATGAAGTACAGAAAGATGGAACTTGGCACCATATTTCCCTTAATTATGTACACTGTCAAGTAGGAACACCTCAGTGTCAACATTAACTGTATCCTTAGGGAATCTCTCAGTGTGGCATTCCAATGAAAGCCAAGCATGCTTTGACAAGCTTCTTTGATGATTTTGCCACCAATTTATTTTGAGAATGTAGTGCCTTATGTCAAGCTAAAATCTAGTGACGAAGAAATGGGTACAAATATTCAGAAAGTAGACTGACCTCCTGTGTTTTTTTAATTGCAGGGTTGCTGGTTTTAGCCTGTGGAATAAAATATTTCTGGCAGGAACAAGGAGGGGGAAGTTAACATGGCAAAACTCTGCCAGAGATCTACTGGATCCTAATCCTGTTCTTCCCCACATATCTTGCTGTAGTATTGCTCCCATTAACCATGAATTTCTGGGAGGTCATAGCAGCATCAAGACTCATGATAAATGAACTTCTTATTGCATCAAGATTTGTCTGCTAAACTTCAAATCTATATATTTTATTTCCACCACATGTGAACCACAAGTATCAAGCCTGCTGTCTTACAAGGTTCTAGTAATATTTGGACAGACTGAGCAATAGAAATTCCATTATAGTTCATGCATCTGTGAACAAATATTTTTCACTACTGTGATTGATCGTAAACAGTGTAAAATCTGTATTAAATGATCCTCCCCATCAGCAATCCTAGGATTTCTAATTCTCAACACTGTAGATTGCCAAAATATGTATACAGTCGTAACTCAGAAGTCTAACGGAATCTGTTCCGGAAGTCCATTCGACTTCCAAAACATTTGGAAACCAAGGCGCGGCTTCTGATTGGCTGTAGGAAGCTCCTGCAGCCAATCAGAAGCTGTGTCAGACATTTGGGTTCCAAAGAACATTTGCAAACCAGAACGCTCACTTGCGGGTTTGCAGCGTTCAGGAGCCAAAACATTTGACTCAACAAGGCATTCGGGATCCAAGGTACGACTGTAATGCAAAAAGCTCAATAAGCCCAATGGCACCATGTTTAGGTGAATATATGTAAAATATGGCACACATAGACAAACAGTGCTTGAAATGCTACAGCCAGAAACGATACTAAGCAATACTGTAAATGTGGCCACGTGATGAATTAAAGTCAATTCAGGGCTCACTGGTGAGAAAGTTAGGATGGGTTCAGAGCTATTACTAAAAATATGGGCAAAGATTAATGCTGCTGGATTGTTTGTTCTTAATCTCTCACCCATTCGGAAACAGCTGCTGCCAAAGCATTTGCCAGCTATCCAAAGATGAAGGGCTTTGAACTCTGTTGTATAGACAGTGACGCAAGTTAAGATTTCAGGTCAGCAGTGCACGGGTCCAAAACAAAGACAAATATACATCAAAGGGAAATGCTACATAGGAAAGAAGTTTTTCTGTGAGTTGTATTCTACCCAGTTGTCAGTGGCACACAGTTTGGTTCTGCTCTGACCCAGAAGTATTCTCAAACCATTACCACCAATCTCTGTAAGAGTAAGATTGCAGCCAATAGTTCCCAACTGCAGTATTATTATTATTATTATTATTATTGGCATTTATATCCTACCTTTTTTCTCCAAAGAACTCAACATGGGCACATGGGTTTCCCCTCATTTAATAACCCCAACAACCCTCTGAGGTAGGTTGAGCTAAGAGGCAGTGACTGGCTCAGGATCACACCCAAGGGAGCTTCATGGTGGAGTGGGGATTCGAACCCTGGCCTCCCAAGATCCTAGTCCAGCACTCTAACCACTACACCACACTGGATCTTTATGACCATAACATGCTATATTTAAAAGTGATCCCAACACAATTACAGTTTTCACTTCTAGAGCATCCTGGCAGCCCAGTCCTAGTCCCACCAAATGCAATACAGTTTGTTTTCTAGCACGCACCTTGAGATTAGTAGCCCTGAACAGCTTTCGCCCAAGCAGGTGAGCCAGCCATGCCAGGCAATGTGACTTGACACTTACAAGAAAGTGCAGACACTGGTTTAAGTGGCACTAAGGGAGCCTACCAGCAGCAGCCAACATGCTCAAAACATTTCACATGCATTTTTTCTCAAAAGCTTTGAGACTCCGATTGTCAATAAAATCCTTGAAGCCATGAATTGGCATCGAGGTACTTTTTGGAAATATTAAGGATGACGCGCGGCATCTGATGGCAGAGATGCACGCAAGGGCGGCCGACCATGGAGCACTTCTGGCTATTTCTCCTCACTCCCCCCCGCGCCCCCGCTCTTGCCCCCCAACCCAGCCTGCTGCCTCCGGTGCAGCGGCGGAGGCGACCCCCCCCCCGGCCAGTCGGCTTCTGCCCGGGCAGCCGAGAGGGGCGCCCCCTCCTCCTTGGGAGCCCCGGGCACGAGAAGCCTCTGGGGGCATCAAGCGGGCGGGGGGCGCGCGCAGCCCCACAAAGCCCCCCCCGTCCGCCCCTACCTTCGCCCTCGAGGCCGGACGCGCCGAGCAGCGCCCCGAGAAAGGGGAGCCCTTCATGAACCAGGCGCACGCCCCGCCCCCAACAAGGAAAGGGGGCCTGACGATTGGTCAAGGCTGGCAGTCCGGCCCCCTGCTTCCAGCGATTGGCTCCTTCCTGCGGTCCCCGCCCCTTCACGCGGCCCCCTTGGCGGGGGCCATTTGCGCCGGGCGAGCTGGCGCCTTGCTCCTCCCCCCCCCTCTCCGCGCCTGCAGTGCTGGACTCGGGCCGCTAGAGGGAGCGGCGCCCGGCGCCCCTTTTCTGCCTGCGCCGCCGCCAGCCCCACTTCCTCCTCCCGCTCGCAGAAGCAGCTTTTCGGCGAGCCGCCCTCCTCTCTCTCCGGGAAGCGACGCCCGCGCAGCCCCACGCGCAGCCCCTCGCCCGCCGCCTCCCGCTCGCGCAGCGATGTCCAAGCCGCCCCCGAAGCCGGCCAAGCCAGGTAAGGGGCGGGAAGGGGCCCGAGGGGCGGCGGCGGGGGCGGGGGCGGCGGCACTCCCTGACACGTGGACCCCGCCCGCCCCCGCCAGCCAGGCGGCCTTTCCCTCCAGCCCCGGGCCGAAGGGCGCGCTCGGAGCCTCGCCCGCCCGCCCGCCCGCCTGCCGTGCCCTGGCGATGCGCGGGCGGAGGGTGGCTGTCCGGGGAGCGGTGGGCTGCCCCCTGCGCCCGGGGCGGGGCTCGAGAGAGGCTGTCACTGTCAAAAAGAAGAAGGGGCCAGAGCGCTCGCTGCCGCCGCCGCCGCCCTCGGCCGGGTCGGGGCAGGAAGGGCGTCGGGTTGGCAGGGGGGGGGCGGAGGGGCCTCGAGCGTGCGGGATCCTCCGCTGCTGCTGCTGCCTCTGGAGCTTTGGTGCATTGATGCAGCTGGGCAAGCAGGTGGCAGCCAGCAGGAGCCCAGGCGCCCCGCCCGCCCGCCCCGTCCGTGGCCCAGCCGGGCAGGGCAGAAGCTTCGGAGCTGGAGGAGCTGCTGCCTCGCCTCCCTGAGCTCGCAGGCCAGGAGAGAAGAGCCGCAAAAAGACACCTCCTGGGTGGGAGCGGAGGGAGATGCCTTCTTCCAGGCCCAGGTGCCAGCCAGTGGACGGGCAGGGGCTGCCCAGGGATTCAGGCAGAGGCCTCTCACAGCCCCCTGGAGGCACCAAGACTGAACCCTGGAGTTTCTGCGCCACCACAGTATCCAAATGGTAGAGTTGGAAGGAACCATGAGGGTCATCTAGTCCAACCCCCTGGAATGCCGGAATCTCTTGCCCAATGTGGGGCTCAAACCCATAACCCTGAGATCAAGAGTCTCGTGCTCCACCAGCCCAATCCACTACCTGGCATCTGGGGAAGAGCGAAGGAGGCCCATCTGTTTCACTACTTGCAAAATAAAATTCATCTGTCAGAAGTAGAAATAAATCTGAAAAGTTCTAAGGTGTGTCTTTGTGCTTTGCAAAGATGTCGATTCTTCTCACACTCTCTTTTGAACAGACAAGGACCTGTTTTCTCCATTTCAAATATGGTATAGCTTTCCCCATTTATCAGGGTTTGTTCCAATGGCCTCAACGGAATCATGCTGGAGAGTGAGTTGGTTTTGAATTGTTCCTCGCTATAGGACAGGCTGGTAGATGAAACATTTGCCCCATGGGCTGAGATCCTGATAAAGGATGCTCAGCAGTCAGCTGCTAGGCTCTCTGCCACATGCCTTTGGCCTTCCAGAGATTGTTGGGACTCCTATCAGCCCAAGCCAACATGGCCAGGGGTGATGGGAATTGTAGTCTAACAGGCCTGCCTTAGTTACTCATCAGGTGCCTTAGCCACCAAGAGAGGCATGCATGTTGTAGCTGCCCAGGAACTGCAGGATTTATTTATTTTAAAACAGCAGCAGCAACAATATTTACATGCTGCTTAGAAGAACAAAAATTTTCTTAAGTGGTTTACAAGTCCATCTAAAATATTCATTTAAAGTATCACTTAAAAATAAAATAAAAACAAGGTACTTAAAATTGGTAATTGTAAAACACATAAACTAACTAAAACAACAGACCTGATTAGGCTGGCTGGAAACAAAACTTTTGCTGATATCAGTCAGGCACTAGAGACAATAGAGTGAAGGTGCGTGCTTAATAATTTTAGTGCTTCTACACTAAAATAACAGTTTCTTGGCAGTACAGAAAGAATATTTTGTGGCTCTTGTTAAAGTTCCAGTGCCACAGATCACAGCATTCAAGTGAGCACATTTGGGGTGAGGTGATCCTTCAAGAAACTAGGTGTGTTCAAAGATATTTGGGGCACCTCTTGGATTAAATTGATGTTTTTTAAATATGGATTTTCTCTGCAAGCTGTATTTATTTATTTTATTCACCACTGAGATTAACCTGAGTGCCAAGGAGGCAAATGGTACTGACTCCCTGATTCTTTAATCTCAGTTTAATATCATATAAGATTAAATATATTAATATAAGATATTAGCGTTCATGAAGATATTCCATTGGGAGGGCATTGAGGGCTTTGGTGGTAGAGGGGCAAATGGCACAGATTCAAGAGCGTTCAACACCCTGTTTCTGTAGTTGTGTGTGAGAAGACTACACAACCTAAAAACTTTAGTTCCAATGCAATGAATTAGATTAAAGTGACTTAAGTGCAAGAGGGCTAGTGCATTGACTTGAGTAGTTTATGGCTCATTCTGTCTATTACCTGATTGAAGCTCTTATTACAGTTTATTGGACATGTTTCAGGGATTACATACCTTCTTGGAGGATGTATAATAACTCTAAGGTTTACCAAAGGCCCTTAGCAAAGCCTTTGAACGTGGTAACTGTGGCAAATCTGTTGCAACCTGCTATTGTTTCAGTTTCCTAGTGGAAAAGATACAAAATCAGGAAGAGATGTAGTTTCTAACCCGCTGTCAATAAAAAGCTTTTAACCTCCCCTCAAGTCCAGAGCCATTATTTGAGGGACAATAATGTGCCCTGGGAAGCAGGTTTTTTGTTTTTTGTTTTGTTTTTTGCGACAAGCACATTTGTCCTATTTACAGCTATTACTGGTAATTTCCATTTTGGCAAGGTTTGAAATTAGCCAGGGGCCAGGTGCGTTTTGCACTGGACTATCTGTCACTTGTGACCAAGTGAAAATGCCTAGTTGCCAGGATGATGCCTGACGGTTCCACCATCACCAGTAGGAAAAAGAAGTAGGAATAGGCCCATATATATGTGGACTCTCCCTGGATAAATGACTTCTCAAAGTTCTTAACCTATCTCAGAGATGTCATCTGAACTATGGTGGCTTGATTGAAGAGAAAGGGATTTGGAACTCTTAAAGTTGTAACACTCTGGCCACCAAAAGAATAGAACAATTTGCAGAAATTTGTTATTATTCAGGAAGTATGAGGGGAGAAGAAAATTTAATTTGGTAAGCAGAAACACTGTGTGTGTGTGTGTGTGTGTGTGTGTGTGTGTGTGTGTGTGTGAAATAACTGAAATTGCACCTTGGAATTGTCTGAAGAGATACAGCCCTTAATCCAGATCTTAAGCCATTGACTCATAGTTGGACAGTTCTGGAATGTAAGGATTGTCTTTATAATTTGAACTCCATAATCTAGATTTTGAAAGCAACTGCTCAAAAATATTATATAATTCCAATACAAAACCTGAACAATTTACCTATCAAAGAAGACAGAGATGGATTCAGCAGATAGTGAGCTGCAGCCATTTTATTGCCTGTGCATTAAGAGTTCTCAAAATCGAGGAGGCCGTGGCTCTTTCACCTCTTATATTTTTTGCTCAACAAAATATCTAATTGTTTTGCACCTAACAACATCCCTCTTTTCCACAGGCCACAAATCCCTTATGCTTGGCTAACTTATTTGTGTACTGCACTTTCCACAAATACATTGTGGTCAAAAGGGCCGCAGGGTGGATAATTTAAATACAACAGCCATAATTGTATACATTGTGATATAAGATGAAGAATGCCTCAGCCTGGACAAGTAGCCTCATTAAAGGATATTATGCTAAAAGCAGAAGCGAGAGAAAAGTGCCCTCCCACACCAAAAATAGTCCCAATGCTGATATTATTTGACCCTTTGTGAGGGCACGCATGCCTGTATGAGTGTACTCAGGAAGGACAGATCTTGCTTGCTGGGGATTAGAAAAGGCATATGAAAGTGAACAAGTCTTGATGGTGAACATGTCTCCCTCTCTCCTTAGATGTGTGTAAAGCTGCAGTTTCCTGGGAGTAAGTCCCACTGAACTCAGGAGGACTTACCTCTGGGGCTGTGCGCACACTTTGTCTTATAAGTACATTAAAAAAAAATCTTTTCCTCAAAGACTCCCTCACACAGCTACAATTCTCAGCAACCCTTAATAAGCTATGTGGTTCAAGCATGTCATATTCTTTATTTCAATCATTCTCACAGTCTCTATTTGGTAGGCCATTATTATTTTCCCACATTTTAACTGAAGGACTGAAGCTAAGAGGTTTCCGTAAGGGGTCAGGGAAGCTTCCTGTTCCCAGGCCAGGGTAGTGTGACTACCTATTCCAGACCTATTCCACTTGCATATCCTATTGGACTCAAATGATGTATGATGTTAATTAAATACATGTCATTTCCCAGTCTTTTAACTCAGGATGGGGAAGAAAATGTGTTCTGTTCACATTTAAATATGAAACTACCTTATTTCCACTTTCCAAAACAATATGAGAGCTGAAATGCAGTGTTTCTGTGAAATTTGCATTTCTCCAAATTTTGCTATGTAGTTCTCCAAGTAACAAAAGTGTGTATTAGGTGAAGGTGAGCATTAAAATGTTCATATTAGTGGAAGTAGCATACAAAATGTGTTAAGAAAAATGGCTTGTGAAAATGTGTGCATTAGTCAATATGACAGGCAGGCATGTATATATTTGGGGAAATGCATGTTGAAATGCTGACACATTTTTGTGAGGATTGGTTTTTTAAAAATATATATCAAAAACTGATGAGGAAATGTAATGAGCTGAATTTAAGATTGGAAAAATGAGAAACCAAAAAGGACAGGTAACGCCCATTCCTCTCTGCTAGTTTCCCCCTACATGCCCCCTGCATTCTGCTTTTAGCCCTGTGAGGATAAATATGTGGTTCTCCACAGAGAGATGGTGGGGGAAATGGAAAGCTGGCCAGGAGGAAATGCCAATGAATTTCCAAACCTGGAGGTAAATGCAGAGGAGACTGACTACAGGTGCCTATTGAGTTTATAATCAGACGTCCCCACCCCCTGTGAGCCTTGTGTCCCAACTCCCACTCCCCCGCCAAACATGTCAAATTGGGACCAGAGTGAGGGCTTTTTCAGTGATGGCTCTTGAACTCGCTCCTCTTGTATCACCACCCCCACATCGTCTGTAGGATAGCCAAAACCTTTTTTGAAATTGTTTTAGTTGCTGTGGTTAAATTATTTATGATGGCATGAGTTTTTAAAAAATCATTTTTTCTCTGCTATTCTGTTCTTTGCGACTGCTGTGCTGCATGAATTGTTGCTGTCAAGTTTTTTTGTTTTGTTTTAAAGTTTTTTGATTTAACTAACGTTGCCTATGGCTCATTGTGGAGAGGCAGGGCTTGAATGTTTTAAATGAAGAAATGTCCTGTGTGGTATGGCCAGGGCCTGCCCAAGACATGTTGGTGCCTGAGGCAAACTACAAAACACCCCCCCCTCCACACCAGAACAGAAGGGGTGGGTGAAGACTTACACAGGAGCGGGGGGGGGGATAAGATTTGCATCAGGATCTGCTGCCCCTATAAATGCTGCCACCGGAAGCAGTTGCCTCCCCTTGCCTCATGGGTGGGCCGGCCTGGGCTTGACCCTTAGAAATTCATTGGCATTCTCTTGCCTGCATGTGAGCAGAACTGAACATTACTATATTAGTCCAGGCCAGTGCCCAAGTCCCTGTAAGGCAGCTAATGTAATGCAACATTGCATTAGTTCAACGTCATTTCCTCCGTGGACACGAGGACTCCACCACAGAACCATTTCCTTGCAGTATAGGGGCAATTTCAGTTCCCTCATCCAATGTCGAAAGCTTTTCCTCCTGAGAAGTTGGGCCCAAACTAAATGTTGCAATAAAAGCAGCTACATATGTTAAAAAATGTGCTCTTTTGTTATGTGCGGGGTAGCTGGGGGTGGAGTACAGAAGCAAATGAGGAGGAAAATAACACTTTAATACAGAAAACATTGACAGAGGGACATAGTTTTCTATGATTATCTGCAAGGCCATACAAAGAAGTTAAAGGGAAATACAGGATAGAAAAGCCCTTGGGTTCAAAAACAATAGTCCGTTTGTTGGAGTTGACTTCAGCCCTCTCAAATAGCTGCAGCAATTAAAATAATCTCAGACCATTTAAAGAGCACCTTTTCCATTAAAAAACAGCATCATGGTAAAAATATTCTTAAATGAATACTGGAAGTTACTTCTTCTCTTTTTTTGCAATTGCTCTGATCCCATCACCCCTGCTAGTTTCTAACAGCCCTTGGTTTTTATAAACTTTGCATATGAGCAATAATTCCCAAGCAAACTATCTTCTGAGTTGGAAAAACGTGGTTTGTTTTTGTCTGCTGCTTGTTCTTGTCTGTCTGCATGGCCCTTTAAGGGAGCCATAAAACAAAAGTCTAAAGGAAAACAGTCTTGAGTCTGTTTTGGTTGCTGTTGACATAAGCATAAGAAAACACGGAAATAATTAGAGCTTAATTTCATAGGTTTGGTATGTGCATGAAAGAGGTGAAAATTGCAACATACTTTGCAGATTAGCACTTGATCCTAAACCAATATATTAGTATTTCAGCAAAGTTTACAGCCAAGTAATGTTTTAGTGTTATGTGCAAACTAGGCCACTCTCAGTTTACCCTTCTCCAATATGGTGATAACAGTACTAATCTGCTTTACAGGATTGTGGTAAGAATTACTGCGAACACTTTTAAGAAGTAAATATACATGCACAGACCATTTGATTGTTAAAAATCCCTTAAAGCGGTTTACAAAAAACTGCAATTATATAAACCACAATTAATAATTACAGTGGTACCTCGGGTTACATATGCTTCAGGTTACAGACTCCGCTAACCCAGAAATAGTACCTCGGGTTAAGAACTTTGCTTCAGGATGAGAACAGAAACCGTGCTCCGGCGGTGCGGTGGCAGCAGGAGGCCCCATTAGCTAAAGTGGTGCTTCAGGTTAAGAACTGTTTCAGGTTAAGAACGGACCTCTGGAACGAATTAAGTACTTAACCTGAGATATCACTGTAAATTATATTGTCCTGTGCTGTGCGATACCTTGTCCTATTTTCTGTAAAAGAGGGTGTATATTTGATTAGCATATGAACAGTGCAACCCCATGATGCGGTTAAGTGGATAAGATCAAGTTACTTTATGAGTTACGTAAAAACATGGTTATTTTTATTTTTATATTATTAAGCAGTGGTTTTTGTTTCCAATTAATGATATATGCATATATAAAGATTAAAAAAAACCCCACACGCTTGTATTCATCTGAAAATGAACTTTATTTAAAGGAACAAAATGAATGAAAATGCAAAGATGTTTATAAAATATTAATATTCTTTGACATTTGTACAAGATTAGCAATTAGCTTGTCAGAGTGTACATTTTGCAATCCAGAACTTTTGCTCAGTAAAATGGCTGAATCTATGCTATCTTCTGTTTTGGTTGGAGTACATTTTTCTTCAGACTTAGATGTATTTTCCACACCTTCTTTACCTTCAAAATGGACTGAATAAGCCACAGGTTGAGGGTCCAGTGTTTCACTTGTTTTTATACCTTCCCTCCTTGATGTGTCATGAACCTGACGAACAGGCTTTAGACTGTCGTTAGAGCTCTTGCAATTAAAATGTTGGCTGAGTTTGGGACATGGATGTTTGATTCATTCAACCTTAGGGAAAGGAAAAAAATATTCTGTTAATGTTTATTTCTTTCTGTATATTTAGGACAAGTCAAAGTTTTTAGAGCCTTGTATACATTTGAACCCAGAACTGTAAGTATTTAAGTTTATTTCCCCTCTAAAATAAGGAAATGTCATTTTTTAATATGACTTAGCAGCTAAACCCAACCTCGCCCTTGTGATAATAAAACATAGGAATTGATATTTACATTGTACCCACAGAGGTGAAAGATCTAAACACTTTAGAGGCCGATGCTGCAGTTTGATCTTCCTCATATTTGCTCAAGAACAAGGTCTTATGCTCAGGTGGTAGTTTTGGCCTCTAAATAAGTGGACAGGCCATGTGACCTTAACCAAGGATTTGGCCTTAATTGTGCATGTGCTGGTGTCTGTCAACACAACAGTGTTTCTTCTGAGTGCACAATATGACCAACTCGCTATTGGTTAAAAACCCAATTGCCTGTGCATCTTAGTCACACAATGAATGAGGGAGGGAGTTCTAAATCCAACTGACTTCAGCAAAAGTATTTTAGTTTCTGAACAAACTGCTTGAAAAGTGAGAAGTAGGGTGGAAAGTTGGAGGGGGCGAAGCCTGTATTTTGTTCTGCTTTTGCCCCCCTGGAGAGATGCAGATTGGCAGTATCATTACAGCCAAGATTTTGAGCATCCTCTTCAAGTTTGTCTGAATCCATTAAAAGAAAGTGTTAACCAAGCTGCACAACACCCTTTTAAGATCCTGGAATCTCTTTTCTCTTGCTGACTCAGCATGCCTTCTGAGCAGTCGCATCTTGCCAAAGGCTTACAAAATAATCTTCTCTTACAAATCCTTTCAGTAAGGAACAGCAGAAAAAGCAAACTCAATATGTCTTCTGCTATAATGCTGGATAGGTGAGGCATATTCCGTTTTCTAGGGCCTGCCTTTTGACTAATAATTAACTTTGTCCTAAGGTAGGTCTGACAGATAAGCCTCCAGCAAAAATGGAACCACCACAACTCCTTAGTCCAGGCATAGGCAAACTCTGGCCCTCCAGATGTTTGGGACTATAATTCCCATCATCCCTAGCTAACAGGACCAGGAGTCAGGGATGATGGGAATTGTAGTCCCAAACATCTGGAGGGTCGGAGTTTGCCTATTCCTGCCTTAGTCCAACTTTTCCACTTTAAAGCTACTCTGTAAATTAAATATATTGGGGTGATCTTGCAACTCCGCTCTTGGAAGCCTCCCATGTCTAATGTTCTGCTGTCTCATGTTCTTGCCCCAGTCTCTTTCCTTCTGCTCCTCCAAACCCATGTTAGGAGAAACTGAGGGCAAGAAAGGAAAGCCAAGTGCGGCCTCCACAGCTGCACTTCAGAAAACCAGAGTATACACCCCTCACCCTCTCAAAAATGGACATGTTTGAGAGAACAACCAGCACGTTTCCTTGTGTGTCTTTGATTGAGAGAACGCAGTGTAAACTCTCACTCTCTTTCTAAGGCATCCTTGACCCCAGGTACGCATGGTACGCATACCCCTAAACATTTTGTGAAGTTTGGCCTCATTGAGGGGCAGTATTTCAATATGTGTAGGAAAATGAGAGTATCCCCTAAACATATTTTTTTAGAAAAAAAAGCTCCGGGTAGACCGGGGTGGACTTTAGTCTTTCATATTTCAGAGGCGCCCTATGAGAGGCTTAGATGAGAAGCAGGGTGCTGTTTATATTGCTAGCCTCTCAGATGCAGGAAATGATGGTTGCTAAGGAGCCGGCATGCCATGCTGCATTTCTGAAAGTCTTGAGCTCCCAGTGCCTATGCCAAGGACGGAGGTGGCACACATGACACAGGAGACCTGTGACTCTGGATTGCCTGATTTGAGCCCCCCCCCCCCCATTTGTTTGGAGCAAAGGTTTTAATCCTTGCCTTCCTCCCCCAGTTGCTATTAACTCTGCAGCACAAAGCAAATCACAGAATCACAGAATTGTAGAGCTGGAAGGGACCTCGAGGGTCATCCAGTCTGGCCCCCTGCAGTGCAGGAATCCTGCCCACAGCAACCCTGGGTGGGCTTGAACCACTAACCTTCTGGTTAGCAGCCAGATGTGCTGACCCCTTGCTCCAAATAATGCAGGCTCAATACACACACGCTTCCCACTGCAGGGCAGACAGGAGCTTTGGGGCACCCACTTCTCAGCCCCACAACTCCAGTAAAAATGGGTGAAATCTCAGGTACAGTAAAGTGAACCAATCCCAGATCTCCTTCATCATGTGTAGTTTGGCCTCTTCAGTAGCTGTTAGCTGGTTTATTATTCCTTGGCAAGCCAGCAGTTGGCAACAGGGGGCAGCAAAAAACCCCTTCCCTTTCCTTTCCCTGTGGTTGCCTTGCCACTTGGGGCAGAGACGCCACAGCCTTTTTTCGGAGGCAGAAGCAACCTTCCTGCTCCTCTCCCTTTCTTCCCTTCCCGTTTTCCAGCTTGCCAGGGCTCTCAGCTTCCACTTCCCCAGTACAAGATAAGCTCTTCACTGCTTCAGTGCATGTCTTATGGGGCCAAGACTGTGGTGACCTTCTTTTTGCTCACAGGCTGCATAGGAGATTTCAGCGAAGGCTGCCTAGTTCCGGGTAGAAAGCATGGAAAGGTTCAAAAGTAAAAGAAGTTGCTAAGAATACAGTTCATTGAATTCAGAATTCTTTCCTGTTTGATCCTCTATTCAGGCACACCAGGAGTACTGGTCCCCCCTTTAAACTGGGACTGCCCGTCTTCCCTGGCTCCCTTTTCACCTGCAAGCTGCCTGCTATTTAAGATTCCCCACAATGCTCAGGAGCAACACTGTTGAGGCATTGGGGGAGAATTTAAATGGCAGACCCTGTTGGTTGGGGCTCAGAAGACGGCTGATTTGGTGTCAGCCTTGCCTCTGTTTCCCTTCCTGTGAGCAAGGAACTGTGGAAGGGAAAGATGTTCTTAGCAAGAAAAGCAGAAGTGTCTCTTACAGACCTCAGCCTTTTAAATATAAGCTCCGCCAAAGACACAGGCAGACCTTCTGTGGAGTTTTGAGTTGGTGTATGGCCCTGTTTCCATTTGATTGATGGTTTGTACCTCTTCCTCAAACTGAATGAAGAAGATAAATCCTAAAATGTTGTTAGGCAAGGCTGCAACAATGATATTCTTCTAAAATTGGTCTGCAAACTCAAACACCCTCTTTATTGTTTCAGCCAGATGAACTGTATTTTGAAGAAGGAGATATTATCTACATTTCGGATATGGTGAGTTCATCAAACACAAATGTTAACAACTGGACCGTGCTAAATAAACAGAGTACATCTCAAGTGGAGTCATTGTTCCCTTTTTCAGCATTGCTTTCTTTTCCCTCCAGAGTGACACAAATTGGTGGAAGGGAACCTGTAAAGGAAGAACTGGACTAATCCCCAGCAACTATGGTATATTCCAGATTTGCTTTACCTTTCAAGATATATCTCTCCACCACAGATGTGGACTGTAAGGATGTATGCAGCTTGTAATTTTTAAGGGGTTGTCTCTGATCCAGATACAAAGAAATATAGTATCTTACTTCTAATGTGATGCCAGAACCGGGCATTAAAACTGGTTTCATGGCAGAGAGCTGCTTTGAGAACACACCTTTTAACTGGAAGAATGCATCCGTGTTCTCTTGTGTGCCATCTGCTGGACTGACAGAAGCAAAAAAACCCACAAGTGGATGCATTTTAATGTATTTATTTATTTTATTAAAATGTATGTCGCAACCTTCAATCTTATTATGGGGGAGCATTCAATAAAACTTTAGGACCACATGGATGATGATGATGATGGTGATGATAATAATGCTGAAAAGGATAAGTCTCTAAAAATAGCATAAAGATTATATGAGACAGAATAAAACAGATCAACATAAATGTTGGGAAAATAAAAAGACTTCTGCACAGTGCTGGAGAGACATCAGATAAATTTTTTAAAAATAAAAAAGCTAAATATGTTTCTTGTCGTGCTGAAGCATAGAAGTATATTCACAACTAAGTAGGATTTATAAGCTGGATGTGTCATTTACAACTCCCTGGGAATTGTAGATTTGCATAAGTCCTGAGAAATCTTCAAGACCCCAAGAATAGTCACAGCTCCCTCAGTATTTTTGGCCCAGATCCAAGGCCTTCTTTGTTGAGCTCTGCATGCACAGCAGACTTTTAGCATCCTTCCGCTCAGGAAGGGCTCACCCCAGTCGGGCGGCGCTGCAGTGCTAGCCTTCCAGCAGCCCATGTTGCTGCCGCTTTATTTGGGGGAGGGGAGAATGATGGGGGAGGGTGGGGCTGCCTGGATGCAACAGTGGGAGTGCTTTCCTTTTAGGAGGCCGCCTGCTTCCCCATCAGACAGAACATCCTCCAAATCCGGAAGAGCTTTGGAAAGAGGCTCAGACATGGTATGTCTTGCTGCCGGAAGGGCACCACAGTGCCAGTTCTGAGCCGCCGTGTTGTCTCGATCAAGACAATTTCAGCATGTATAACTTGCATGACAAGCTATGCCTCCAGAGGTCACCTCTTCCGCATGCCCTTTCTTCTGTCATGGTGGCCACCTTGGGCTCTGTAGACACAGAGCTTCTCCAACGTTAAATTGAAGGAAGCTTCACGAGGAGCTCTGTTTGGCACAGGCAAGTTTTCCCCGTTTTGAAACTTGGGGATCAAAACTTATAGTGCATACAATAAGGAGTTTAATATATATATTTTACATCCTTGGCCTTTGATAAATATTAAACATATTAGTGCATAGAAGGAAGAAGGAAATTAACGGCTCTCAGTTACCTCGGGCCCGTTCAGCAAGGTGCAGGAATCAAAGGAGTCACCTGCTTAAGATGACGTGTGGTTTTGCTTTTGTTTTAGTGGCTGAACAAGCAGAATCCATTGACAACCCACTACATGAAGCTGCCAAGAGAGGTGGGTACAGATGAAGTTTGCAGTATATCAGATCCCCCCCCCCCCCCCGGGCTTGTGTATTCAGTTACCACAGTATTCTGGGTTGCCACACAAGCAATTCATCGGTTCTCTTCCCATTGGGTTGGGGGATGAAATAGATTGGGCTGTTGGAGTTTTTTTTAAAATATGGAAGCTATGAGAGTGGGATGTCTGTGTGGGACAACAAAGGCATTTTACTTCTAAGAGAGAGGGTTTAATTGTTTGTTGCATGACTTGAGTATTTTGGACAAATAGTCTTGATTTGCAGAATAAATATATTTATTTGCAGAAAGAAATAGGCACAATAGATTAATTCTTTTAGTACTGGGAAAGGAATAATGGTTTCAGATTAAATAACTGGATAGAAAAAAATTGTATTTTTACTGTTACTATGATAATTGCTTTTATTTCTAATGTTTTTGATCTGTTTTATATTTGTTTTATGGTTCTCTTTTGTAATCTGTCTTGAAAATCTAGATTTAAATACACATTTTCAAATAAATATTAAATAATTGGTTTGATAATGATGGTATACTAATGTGGGTATATGATGATGAATAGTTTAATAGCTTTAACAAATCATTGTGATGTAATGACATTAGTCCAGGTTATAATCACACTGTATACACAGAATACAATAACACTTTAATAATATAGTAACCCCTGTGGTTTTTTGTTTTGCTTTTACACTTCATAAATATAATTTTAAAAATGGTAATCTCCCTAATTCAATGCTTTATTTATTTATTTCATTTATCTCCCACCCTTCCTCTCAATGGAAGGTGGCAAACAAGTGATAAAAACACTAAAAATATCCTAAAAAGCAATTCTAATATAGATGCAAACCAGGAAAGATTTCAGCTTTCAATGCATTTTTATTTAGAAGTAACTGCCACTAAGTTCAATGAGGATTCCTTCTAACCCTGTGTATGTGTACTCAGAAGTAAGGGCCATTGCGTTCAGTGAAACTTACCGTATATACTCGAATATAAGCCGACCCGAATATAAGCCAAGGAACCTAATTTTAGCACAAAGAACTGGGAAAACTTATTGACTCGAGTATAAGCCTAGGGTGGGAAATGCAGCAGCTACTGATAAATTTCAAAAATAAAAATAGATACCAATAAAATTACATTAATTGAGGCGCCAGTAGGTTAAATGTTTTTGAATATTTACTTCAAAGAATAACAGTAAATTAGCTCTGTAAGTGGAAAAGGGGGTCAACAAAAACAATATGGTATCAACAATAACTTTAAAAGTTCAAAAGCCTTAGCTCAATCAGCAACCAAGCTAAAACACAAGAGTTAAAATCCTTCAAAACTGGATTCCCAAACAGAGCTTCAGCTGTCGCTGGTCTGAGGTTATCAGCCTAGACATTGTCATCATCACTGAGTTCGCAGTCATCACCATCACTGCTGTTCTCATACAAAGCGCTGTCTTCACTGCCACCCATAGCATTACTAATGCCACATTACTTCAAGGCACAATGTCCTCTGGGATCTCTTCCCACATCACAAACCCACTTTGCTATCAATTCTATGTCGGGCTTCATTAGATTTCCAACTTTTGTCAGTCAGGCTTGATCAGGTGACATCCATTCATGCCACATCTTTCGCACACGGTCTTTGAAGGTTTATGTAAACACACATCTAGGGGGTACAATACAGATGTAAGCAGACTACAGATGTAAACAACTACCAGACTTTTAGAAGACATCTGAAGGCAGCCCTGTTTAGGGACGCTTTTAATGTCTGATGTATCACAGTATTTTAATATTCTTTTGGAAGCCGCCCAGATGGGCGGGGTATAAATAATAAATTATTATTATTATTATTATTATTATTATTATTATTATTATTATTATTATTCCCACCTGGAATAATGGCCAAAGTAACTTGAGAAGACTTTGCCAATTTTTTTATGTCAGCAGATGTGTGGGCTCTGAACATATCCCAAAGTAGCAATGATGTTTTTTTTTCTTTAAGGCTGCTCCTGGTTAGCCGTTCCAAATTTCTTCCAGCAATCTTTTTGTTCCGTCTTCATCCATCCAGCCTTTAACATGTGCGCGCACTGTAATTCGTGGTGGGAATTTGACCTTTATAGGCAAGATCTTTCTTTTAAAAATAATGACAGGCTGCAGCTTAGTTCCATTAGCCAAATATGACAGAACGACTGTGAAATGGTGTCCCCCCCCCATTTCCTGTGGTTCTGAGTAAAATAGTTTTGTCTCCCAAACTTGCCACAGTTCTGTTGCTTCGAAGATCAAAGGTCATAGGTGTTTCATCCATATTTCCAATATCTGCCACATCATAGCTATGGATCTTTCTGTGTTTTATGATGGATGAATGGAATGACATCACTTTTTCATCAAGGTCTTTTGGCAACTTCTGTGAAATCTTTGTTCTTTGCCGCAAACATAGGGCAAACCTATTCATGAAGTGGGTACACCATCCTGCTGAGGCAACAAAATTTTCAATGCCTGGTGCTTTTAATTTGTCATTTTCAGCCATTTCAAGAGCACGTAAGCGAATTCCCATGCGTGTTACACAGTAACCATTTTGACGACACTCCATAACCCATTGATGCAATTCAGTTTCTAGAGCCCCATATGAAGTTGTTAAACCACATCAAGCTTTTTTTGCCTTTGGAATCTTTTCCAAGTCAGCTTTCATTTTCCACCACTCCCTCACATGTTTTTTGTCAACACAAAATTCCCTACTTGCAGTAGTGTTATTGCTTTCTTCTGCTCTTGACACAACCTTCTGGTCCAGTATTAGAAGTACAATGGTACCTCGGGTTAAGTACTTAATTCGTTCTGGAGGTCCGTTCTTAACTTGAAACAGTTCTTAACCTGAAGCTCCACTTTAGCTAATGGGGCCTCCCACTGCCGCCGCGCTGCCGGATTTCTGTCCTGAAGCAAAGTTCTTAACCCGAGGTACTATTTCTGATTAGCGGAGTCTGTAACCTGAAGCGTATGTAACCTGAGGTACCACTGTATTGGGATCCATTTCTAACAGGATAAAAAAAAGACAGCGCAGCGCCTCTCCCAACCGCGGCTCCTGTGCCCGCCTTTGCGAGAGGCGGGCGGCGACAGCAGGACCAGTGGCATGAAGCGGAGAAGCGGACACGGAGCAATGGATCCAAACTACAAGAAAGAAGATTCCACCTAAACATTAGGAAGAACTTCCTGACAGTAAGAGCTGTTCGACAGTGGAATTTGCTGCCAAGGAGTGTGGTGGAGTCTCCTACTTTGAAGGTCTTTAAGCAGAGGCTTGACAACCATATGTCAGGAGTGCTCTGATGGTGTTTCCTGCTTGGCAGGGGGTTGGATTCGATGGCCCTTGTGGTCTCTTCCAACTCTAGGATTCTATGAAAGGGCTGCTTTCGGGCCGCTCATCCCTCCCCTGCTGCCGCCTGCCTCTGCTGCTCTGCCGCGGTTGGCAGAGCAGAGGGCAGCGCTTCTCCAAAGCCAGCCAGCCCTTTCCCACCACTGGTCCCGCCACCACCGCCTCTGCCACTCGCACCATAGGTAGGCTGGGGGGAGGGGGGAGAGAGAAGCCCCCTCCGGTGCGTGTGCACGCACACATACACACACACACATGGTCTGGCCCGCCATGCGGTCTGGGGGACAGTCAACCAGCCCCCTCCCAAAAAAGTTTGCTGACCCCTGGGTAAGTGGGACCCTCACTTACGTACAAGCCAAGGGGGGCTTTTTCAGCATAAAAAATGTGCTGAAAAAGTCGGCTTATACATGAGTATATACGGTACCTCAAGGTAAATGTATATAGCATTTCAGTCTTACTAGTAGTTAAGGCCCCTACTACAGTGGTGGCCCGCAAGACAAATGCCTCGCAGGACGGAAAACTCGCTAGACGAAAGAGTTTTCCGTTTTGGAGGTGCTTCGCAAAACGAATTTCCTATGGGCTTGCTTCGCAAGACGACAATGTCTTGTGAGTTCCTGCTGGTTTTTTTCATCCCCCCCCCTTTTCTAAGCCGCTAAGCCGCTTATCAGCTGATCCGATCAGCAGATAAGCCGCTAAAAGCCGCTAAAAGCCGCTAATAGCGCTAATCCGCTAATCCGTCAGTGGGCTTGCTTCGCAAGACGAAAAAACCGCTAGACGAAGAGAATCACAGAACGGATTCTTTTCGTCTTGCGAGGCACCACTGTAGTTTAAATTGATGTATTCAGCAGCTAGCTGTTGGCGCCACTGCAGGCTTATCCCTCCTCCATGTCCAGCTTCACACGTCATACTAAGCCAAGGCCTAGGCTCCCCAAGGAAGATGGCAGCCACTTCCGTCCTCCCTGGCTGCCTCACTGTTGCTTTGCACTGAGCTAAGCCATGGCTTCGCTTAGCATGCTATCCAACACCAGACGAATGAGCAGGAAACCAAGAGTAACTGATCATGGTTAGTCTAGAGAAAGCTAAACCCACAAGACCAGATTCAGACAATATGCAGAGCCAGGCCGTGGCTTAGCTCAGTGCAGCACAGCTGCAAAACAACCAGGGAGAGCAAAGTGGCTGTCATTCTTCCTGGGAATACCCGTCCTCATATGTGCAAGCTAAACCCTGATTTGGCTTACTGTGAATATAGAATCACAGAATCTTAGAGTCGGGAGGTACCCAAGGGTCATCTAGTCCAGCCCCCTGCAAAGCAGGAATCTCAGCTAAAGCAACCAGGACAGATGGCCACCCAACCTCTGCTTGAAAACCTCCAAGGAAGGAGAGTTCATCACCTTTCTTGGGAATCTGTTCCACTGCTGAACAGTTTTTACTGTCAAAGTTTTTCCAAATCTTTAGTCAAAATCTCCTTTCTTGCAACTTCAAGCCATTGATTTGAGTCCTACCCTCCAGAGCAGAAGAAAACAAGCATGCTCCCTCCTCCATGTGACAGCCCTTAAGATATTTGAAGATGGCTCTCATACCCCCTTTCAGTCTCCTCTTTTCCAGGCTAAACATACCCAGCTCCTTCAAGCACTCGTCATGAGGCTTGGCTTCCAGACCCTTGCTCATCTTGGTTGTCCTCCTCTGCACATCTTCCAGCTTGTCAGCATCCTTCTTAAATTGTGGTGCCCAGAAGTGGACACAGTACTCCAAGTCTGGTCTGACTAAGGCAGAATAGAGCGGGGCTATGACTTCCCTTGATCTGGACACTATACTTCTGTTGATGCAGCCTAGAATAGCATTCCCTTTTTTTGCTGCTGCATCACACTGTTGACTCATGTTCAGCTTGGGGTCCACCAAGACCCCATGATCCTTTTCACATGTGCAAACCAGGACAATATGTAAAAGGGAAACCCTCAGCTTATACTGAGCAGCCACATGGGTACGGAAGCTACTGGATTGGTGCTCTTGTAAACTGGCCAAACAAGCAATGTGCATACTTAGATTTCGAATCCTTACAGTGCAAATCTCTGCATGCCTATTCAGAAGTAAGTCCAGTGGAACTGACTTTCAGGTGAGCTGGTTAGCGAGCAATACACTTTTACAAAATTTGGAAGAACTCGAACTGTAATCAAAATAGATTCAGGTAGAACTGTCATTCTTGGTTATAATTTTGACTTACATCATACAAGTTTTTCTTTACTGGACAGGTGACATTTGCTAATGTGAGCAATGCATAATGCATAGGTTCAACTGTATAGGCTGTTAAAAGCTAAGCAGCTTGCTTGTTAAAAAGACTGTTGTCTCCCAAACAGAATATTGAATGGAAGTAGAATTTGCATAACATTTTCATTCATGCAACAATAATGTGATTTGGTAGCATCTGGGGCTGTTGTTGATGATGATGAGCTGAAATGCATTGCATACCAGGAAGACTCATCGTTCTCAGTATGATTTAGCTTAATAATTTATTTCCTCCCTCTACCCACCTCCGCCAAGAAAAACAACTCCGTTATGTTCTATGAAAAATATATTTTTCTGTTTCAGGAAACCTGAGCTGGCTGAGGGAGTGTTTGGATAACAGAGTTGGTGTCAATGGCTTAGACAAAGCTGGAAGCACAGCCTTGTACTGGGCATGCCATGGTGGACACAAAGGTACATGAGAAGTGAATGAAGAGGAACACCCTTCTTCTTGGAGCTTTCATCACTGGGTTAATGGACCAGCTAGTAGTTCCTCTTCTACTGCAATCAGTAACGGTCTGAATTCTTGTATGATACCATTTAAATTAGGAAGAGGGAGGGAAATTAAGAAATAAGATTGGATTGGCCTCAGCTAGAGCCAGACATGAAGCGTTGCGGGTTCTGTGTGGGCCCCATCTCTTCCTGCAGAGGCCATCTCACTTTTCACTTTCAAGCCTTATTCTTGAGGTCTTTTTTATGCTGTCAGGCCTTTGTAAACTGTTTTATTCTGTATTTTTAAAATTTATTTAGCCAGTTACTTTAATGATTATATGGTGTGTTTTTAATGGTGTTTCATGTCTTAATCGTTGCACACTGCCCTGATTTTTTACAGTGTGGCAGTTCAAAAGTACTAAAAAAACGGGGGGGGGGGGAGTAAGCTGCCTTACTCCAAGTCAGACAGCTTGTCCATCGATACAGCCCAGTAGGGTCTGCTCTTATTGGCAGCCAATCTCAAGGAATTCCTGCAGAGTGGTGCAGCAAGAAAACTGCCTGCACATTTGCAAAGCTAGGCAGTGTCCAGTATGGTTTCATATTGGATGGGGAACCACTTGTTGAGATTCCTGCATTGCAGGGTTTGAATGAGATGGCCCCTGGGGTCCCTTCCAACTCTTTAATTCTATGGTTCTATGATATCACTCTCTGTACTTCTTCATTTCCTCCTGACCTTACTGATTACATCCTGCCTCTCCACCCACGCCCACACTTTGCCAACCATGTGTGTGTGTTTTTATAGTTATAGATATACCCACAGCTCACCTGATAAGTGGACCACAAAATCTGGTGCCCTAATAAATTTAATAGCCTTTGAGGTGCCACAGAGTTTTATTGTTTTGGCTGGAAGAGACTCAACACGGCAATCCCTCTGGAAACAAATATGGATCTAAAATCATGTGCTCTTAATAATGGCAAAGCAGAAAACAAAAGAAATGAAAGGTGATCCTGAATTAAGAATGTGGCTTTTAAAAAGAGATTGTATCAGCTTTCATAGATTAGTTCTCTTAAGTTAATTCAACTTTCACAGCTCACTTTTTGAGCTGATTGAGTCTAGATCAGGGGTCTGCAACCCGCGGCTCCGGAGCCACATGTGGCTCTTTTACACCTTTGCCGCGGCTCCGGGGAGGATACTAGCGAGGGGAGGAGGCACATTGTGCGCCCCGACACTCCCCACTGTGGCGGGCGCTGTACTGGCTGTGACGTCGCATGGGGGCGGTGCGTGCGTTAGTCATGCACCATCCCAACGTCACCTTCCCGCCCACTGTCAGATCGCGGCTCCGGAGATATATTTGTTTTAAATGTCGCAATGGTTTTGCGGCTCCCAGTTGTTTTTTCTTTGGAAATGGGTCCAAGTGGTTCTTTTTGTGTTAAAGGTTGCAGACACCTGGTCTAGATCCTGACTTTCCTGCTACGTTTTGAATATAACAAAGCAACTTCCAGTTTCTCACGATATCCCCACTCCCAATTTTTTCACTTTATGCAGATATAGTGGAAGTATTATTGACGCAGCCAAATGTAGAACTAAACCAACAGGTAAGTAATCACACATTGAATGGCTTTCCACAATGGGTTTGTGATAATGGTGATTGATTACCATTGACATGATCTAAACCAGTGTTTCCCAACCGGTGTTCCGCGGCACACTAGTGTGCCGTGAGACACCGGCTGGTGTGCCGTGGGAGGGAGGCGGGCGAGTCGGGCGGCGAGAGGCGGCGGCGGCGAGGATCCGCGTCGAGCCGGGGGCGGCTCCGCGGTGGTGGTGCCGAGCGGCGGGGCAGCGCGCGCAAAAGGGAGGAGCGCGAGACAGCGGAGGAGGAGGAGGCCGGCATGTCCGGGCAGCAGCAGCAACAGCAGCAGCAGCAACTCCCGGCGACGGCTCCTCCTCCGCCCGCTATCGCCGCCACCACCACAACAGCCGCCGCCGCCTCAGCTGCCGCCGTCCCTCAGTCCCTCGCTCTGCTGCCTCCTCCCACCCCGGCAAGGGGAAGGGAAAAAACGTTCACTTTTGTGCGTCCCTCCCAGCGTGACGCTGCGCGCTGACGTCACGGGGCGGGGCTTTAATGGTGGTGTGCCGCGAGATTTTTTTCCGGTAAACAGGTGTGCCGTTGCCCAAAAACGTTTGGGAAACACTGATCTAAACTTCTGTTGCCACATTTTAACCTTGATGGGTTTCCCCACTTCTGCATCCACAGAATAAACTGGGGGACACAGCTTTGCATGCTGCTGCATGGAAAGGTTATGCAGATATCGTAGAAACACTGCTGGCAAAAGGTAATTGTATTTACCAAGACATTCCTGTCATAAGCACGGGCCCTGGCGAGATGTGTATATCTGAGAAATGCACAAGTTTTATGCCTGCACGCGGTGTCCCCATACCATCCCTTTCCATTCCACTTTCTTGCCACACAATAATTCAACACTTCTTGTGGTAATGAACCATTAATGTTACATCTGAACTGGGAAACTATGGTTGGCAGCATTGAGCTAGGATCTTGAATCACAGTTGCTTTTAAATTTGTTGTTATCCTTGTAACCATAATTTCCTGGTACTGACAAAATACAAAGCTATAGTTAACTGAAGTCTTGCAGGGTTAATAGTAGCACACTGAGAAAGTAGAATTGGTGATAGGATGAAACATGTTGAGCACAAGGCTCATACATTCCTCAGTTTATTAAGCCAAGATATGCACATCTGAACTGAGCCATAGGTACACATTTGCATACCCAGTTCACAATGTATACTGTGAATGAGCTGTTTTTGTGGCATCATTTTACCTTCTATAATGAAGTTATTATTTTCTCACTTTACATACTAGTTGAATTATGTATTATATATTATAATAATTATAATATATAATACTACAATATATTGTGAAAGAAAAATCCAGATTTTCCATGGATTGACAGGATCTTCAGAGTTCCCTTGGTTTGCAGATGTATGGCCACTTATCTGAAAGCAAACCCCACTGAACTCAAGAAGATAATTTTGTGTAGACATGTACAATACTTCACTGTTTGCCCCTTATGTCAAAGAGATTTGGATCAAGCTCTCTGTGCTCATATTGTTCTGTCCTAGCTCATTATCAAGTATTACATAATACTACGTTTTTATATATGCTGTAAGCCACCCAGAGTGGCTGGGGGAACCCAGCCAGATGGGTGGGGTATTATTGCTATTATTATTATTAGACCTTCAAGAAATTACTCAGAGCAGAGCTGGCCCACCAATGAGGTGGGATGAAGCACCTGCCTTAGGCGGTGGAAGGGCAGAAGGAGGCGCCCTGCTTGCCCCATGGCTTCCACCACTTCCAGAATGCCTCCCTCCTGCTGAGTTTGGGCAAGCGGGGGGTATTCTGGTGCAAGGTGGACGTGGGGGGCAGGAGCAGCACATTCCACTTCCGCCTCAGGTGGCAAAATGGAATGGGCTGCCCCTGACTTAGAACGCTGCACCCACAGAAGAAGAGTGCAATCTGCAACTTTCCTTGCTGTGTTCATTAGCCATCTGAATGCCACCTTTGTTAGTGGAGTTTTGTGTCCCATGAAGCCCTGCAATATGGTTCCTTCCATAGCCTGTTCTTCTTCCTTCTTAGGGTAGGACTAGCTGTGCTCTGAATTATGAAAGCCACCTTCTCAGTTATGTGAGGAATTATTCCACTGATATGGAGGTGATATTTTACACTGGGGCAGGATTCATCTGTGTTGTTGTGTGTGCATAATGACATTCACTTGCACATGGGACTTTTCATCTCTTACCTTCTTCCATGCCCCCTACTCTGCTCTGGGGGTTGGGGGGAAATGCAGAACAGGTTGAGGAGACGTACGAGGTGAGGAGAGGATGGAAAAATATTGTTGCATGAGTGGACCTCCTCCCCTCCCCCCATTCCACTTTGAGTGCTGTGTGGAATTCTGCCCCTAGTGCACATTTTATACAAAAAGATACACTCATTCCCCACCAACAAACAATCTGAATTTCTGTTAAAAAATGCTATGATCTTCGTAGATGGCAAAGTGGCGTCATTCTGTTCCTTAGAATCTCTATTAGCATAGAGATTTTGCATCGGAAGTTAGAATGGAAAACTAGTTTCATTTTAGAGGATAGTTGCTAACAAGGATAGCAAAGATATGCAGCTAACACAGGGGCGACTAAGCTGTGGTCCTCCAGATGCTGCTGGACTTCAACTCCCATCATCCCTGACCACTGGAAAATTGGCTGAAGCTGAAGGGAGCTGAGAGTACAGAAGCTCCATCGGGAGGACCACAGGTGAGACACACTTGACCTGATAGTTTCACCTCTGAATTTCTAATTGTGGTGTTCTCTATTTTGTTTTCACAAAGGTGCTAGAACAGATTTAAGAAATAATGAGAAGAAATTGGCTTTTGACATGGCAACTAATGCAGCATGTGCTTCCCTCCTTAAAAAGAAACAAGGACAAGGTGAGGGTTGTTGGTTTTTTACCTTTTTTGATGTATTTTCCAATATGCTGCATCAGTAAGCGACTTATGAATATCCCCATAACTGTTGCTGAAAGTGGGATTATGTGAGGCAGTTAGAAAATGCATTTCTGCTTAAGGACAGTGACCTAGGACAAGTTGTGATGAAACCCTACAGAAAGCACTCCTTTTCGCAGAGGTCCAAGAATAATAGGTTCTCAGGTACACAGAGGGCCACAGAGAGACGTGATTGTAGCTATGGAGGAATGCCAAGCTGTTGTGGGAGGAAGCCTTTTTAATTATTGCAATTATTTTAATAATATAGAGGGATACAAAATGTCCTGCAATTGTCTTGCTAGAAATTTGATGCACAAGAGGTGAGAGCTCTGGTAACAGATATTGAAAACACTCAAAATGACTGGCCCTGCTCTTAACAGAGCAGTGCTGTTGGGGTAATTGAATCCATGTCAGAGCTGCTACCACTTGCTATATGCCCTGTTCACTCACTCCAGTCCAAGGGGGAGGAGGAGTGGTGGTTTGTGTCGCTCCTCTACCCAGCCACACTCCTGCCCTTTTCCATGTTGTAAATGGACCTTCCCATTCACATCAACGAGGAGGGGAAGTCAACTGTTTTTGCTCTTGGCCACCCCAACATGCCCCTTTCCTCCACCACAGCTATTGGAACACCTTCTGTGTATTGGGACTGCGACTGCTTCTTATTCCTCTGGCTTAGCTGTTGGGTTGCACCCTAAATTTACATTTTTAAAATGTTTGTTGCTCTTTCTTCTAGACATAATGCGAACCTTAAGCAATGCAGATGAATACCTTGATGATGAAGACTCCGATTGAACTGCCTTAATACTTTCTAAAAATGTTCAGCTTTTTGTGCCTCCACCTTTCTCAAATTCTTCCTCTGACTACAAAAAGTGTACTTTTCTCATATACATAGCAATGTAACATCATAGCTATCCCCTCCACAGGGTCAAAATATGCCCCTTCCCAGTACTTAAGGTCCAAAAATTCTCTAGTTGCTTTTAAATAAATTGGCTAGGTGAGAGCATGTTTGATGGCTTTTCCCATTATGCACTGGAAATAGACTTTGCCCTTTAAGAAGAAGTGTTAATATATCTCTGCAGACATTGGGTTTTTTGCAGGCAAATGGCCATCTTTAATGCTACACCATGCTAGTTTTATTTTACTTTTACAGAAAGAAATATATCAGGTAGAAGAGTGGTTGGTTTTCCTTACAACACATATTCACCTGTGTGCATGTTTATGCGTATTTTATTTGCACACACACATGTGTATAGGTGTTGGTTCCGTGCATGTTTATACACTGAGAGCCCAAACTGGAGTCATGGAATGAAAATACTTTATATCAGGAACATACCCTTAAGGGGACTGGAGTTGAAGAGATATTCCAGTTTCCCACAAACTGGTTCTGGTTATACACATTCTCTGTGGTCGCTTGGGATTACCCATGGCATTTGTGTGCAGATCTAGCCTTGCACAGGAACAGGGAGTGTGTCATACTGGGTGAGAGAAAGGTGCAAGGCCTGCTACATTAGCCAGCACAGGAAGCAACAAATCTCTCTGCCCAGTGGTTGCTTAGAGCGTGAATGGAAGCTTATGTCTCCATTTCCCCTTGGAATGACTGTAGGGAGAAATCAGACTCTGGTTCCATTTGAGCCCAATTCCCAACTCCTGTAATGATCACCCAGAGAACAAAGGATGGCCTTATTTCCCCCTGAAATGACTGAGAGTGCAGGAGGGATTTCTCTCACCTGACCCCCCACACATGAGCTTCATAAAGTCCCTGCTGTGTGTGTGTGTGTGTGTGTGTGTGTGTGTGTGATTTAAAAGCGTTTCAGTGGGTGGGAGAGGATGCTCCTTTGCCCATTAATCTTTATGGCTCACTTCTAAAGGCAGAAGGCATTAAAGCTCCATAACCCCTTTCATAATCATGTTAACCAGCAGTTAAATGGGAGGTGGAATGTGTGTGAGGGGGGTTATATCCAGCCCCTCTTTGCTTCCCCTCCCAAGCAACCATTCTGTTGCATGCCCAGTCACAGCAGCTGACCCGAGAGAAGGTGCACAAGTCTTCATTCACAAGGTTCCCCATCCAGCGCAGGATAAGTGTACAGAAGGATTACCACCCAGTCCAATCAGGGAATTTATATAGACAAGGAACTTATTATTTAACTCACTGTGCCTTTGTGTTCCTATCTGCCCCATGGAGGCGAGGGGTGTTCTTCCTCTTCTCTGCCATACATTCTTGCTCTTTTTGTGCATTTCTGTTCCCCCTGCCCTAAAGTATTTCACCTCAAGAGCTGGTGTGTTTCTGAAATCATTTATTGGTGGGATGCCACAAACCAAAAGTATATTCAGAAATAATATTGAATAAATATTTTAAATGCTTTGAAACTTAGATTTCCTCCTTGAGAATGCAAGCTTTTGCCTGGGTTGGAATTAATAGGACTTTATGGCACTAATGCTTGAGAGATTGCAGCTGCAATCTCAACATAGTTAGACTAGTGAAGATGCCCACGAAATGGGAGTGAGGAACTTGCAATCATAAATCCATTTTAAAAAAATATCCCTACATTATAATTTTGATGCAAACTTTACTGCAGGGCTTAATTGTTGTTTCACATTAAATTATGACTACCAGAAAATTCACACTGCACTGAAATGAATTCTTCCCCTCTTTTGCACACGTAATTAAGTTCTTACATTTTTTGGCTTATTTTACAAGGCTTTTTCCGCTCCAGACACAGCCCCCTGGATTAGTATTCTGGATTTTATGAGGTTTTCATTTTATGTTCCTGCCTTATCTGCATATTGAAGATAATACTTTGAGCTGTAAGAAGTGCATACAAGCAATTTCATTTCATTGCAGTTAAGTCAGTTTTTCATATTACCTAGTAGATCTCCCCTGAAGGATATTTATTAAGGGTTTATTTGCACAACATAATTTATTTTACCATGAATATCTGTTACTTTTAAAAAGTTATTCTACAAAAACAAAGGCTGATGAGATACATGTAGTCAATATTTCACCTTGACATTCTTCCCAAAAACCTATACTTGGGAATATAGATACTGACCAAGTTATGGTTGTGTCACTCCCAATCATAGGGCATCACCCTCGTATTAGGCAGTGATCTGTGCTGAATTTCTCTTTAACTGTATTCATTGTTGTTGTTTAGTCGTGTCCGACTCTTCGTGACCCCATGGACCAGAGCATGCCAGGCACTTCTGTCTTCAACTGTATTCATTACTTATTTCTTACTCATTTTTCCAGGGCTCAGGGTACTGTTGACAAGCATCCAACTGAAAAATGGTGGCCTAGACTAGAAAGATTTCACAAGCAATTTGTTATTTATTTCCCTTTGTGACTTACTTCCTATTAAACATATCAATTTAGAATACATACACACACACACAATTTCATATATAAAACAATTTCAAGTCTAATCATCATCATCATCATCATATATTTCCCCGCCCATCTGGCTGGGTTTCCCCAGCCACTCTGGGCGGCTTCCAGCAAAATATTAAAATACAATAATTCATCAAATAATAAAAGCTTCCCTAACCAGGCTGCCTTCAGATGTCTTCTAAAAGTCAGATAGTTGTTTATTTCTTTGACATCTGGTGGGAGGGCGTTCCACAGGGTGCCACTACCAAGAATACAGATGAAGAAATCTCTAATAAAAAGGCTTGTTGAAAGAGGAAGTTCTGAAAAGATGACTGAAATGGTGTGTATCTGATGTTCAGTGAGAGGCTGTTCCAAAGCATGTTTGCCACCACACTCAAGGCCCAATTCCTACTTCATATAGATGGGGCCTCCAGATAAGATGGGAGCTAAAGGAGGCCCCTCTTTTGCAGAACACAGTTATCTGTTGTATATTGAAGGAGTTAGATAATATTTTAGTTTTCCTGGTCCCAAGCATTGAATATTAATACCAGGACCTTGAATCTACATCCTACCTGGAAGACATGGCATAGCAATTGACCCCAAAGTAGGGTCTGGAAAAGCTAGAGTAGGCATGGATTGATTGATTGATTGATTGATTTCCCCTTTCATTTAAATAAAGAAGCCTGCAGGTTGGTATAACCATGTCAATAATATGCAAGCTCAACAGCAAATAAGTAATTGCAGTACCATAAATCACCTATGGTGTGTTCATTAGGAAACGCATGAGTATACAGACATGGAAAATAACAGATTTTCGGCAGGAAAACTGTGCAGGGGGGAAGGGTTCCCTCCTCCTCTTACACCATGGTCCTAATCCAGGGCTGCTTTTTGAACAGAAAAATATGCTGGGAATTCTAATCACAGAACTACCGCATCACATTCATCTGATCTGCTATTCTTACTGCATTCATTGAAACGTGGGGCTCAGTGCTTCTTTCTTTGGAGGTGAGTCCCATAGGCCCACATTCAAAAGGGTTTAAGTCCAAGAACCCAGATATAGGGTTGCAGTTTTACCATGGCTGACCAGCTTGATTGTGACTTTTATGTTTGAACATTCAAATTCATATACCCCATGTATCCAAAGTAGTAGCACCAGACACCCAGGCTGTGTGACAGCATTGAGAATTAATATGAGGAAGGGCCCATTCTGCCATTTTGAATAACTAGCGGAATAGCAAATCACATAGTGCCCAACAAGCCAGTTCGAGGATGCCTGCACAATCCCATAAAAGAGAAGTCTGCCTCCAGATCTGCTGCACATGCCTTGTTCTACTTCCTTGGTCTTATTAGCATTAGAACACCAAAACACTTAGACTTTTTTTTACTTCACTTTCATTGTGAAGTAAATTTAAACTTGTATGCAAATGCTTGACTGTGAAGAACCTGAACCTGGAGCAAATACATGAGCAAGTCAGCAAATTACCCCCCAAAGTCACAGTAAACAGCAATGATGGTTCCTCTTTGTTTATACTGCAGCGAAAGCAGACATGCATCACATCACTTGTTTCACTGGAATCCCAGCACTTAAGTTTAACACCAAAATTATGCAGTTTTAGTATATAGTATTTATTATAGAGTAACCAACCTGCAAGTTAGGCACTTATGGTCTGCCAGAGGGGAAACACCTTTCATCTCTACACTTTCTCAGCAAACATTTAATTGTAGGATACAATGGAAATGTTTGACTGACTGACATAAATACACAGTAAACTGTTGTAAACAGAATTATCCATTTTTTAAAAGATACCAGTCATTGCTTTAAAAAAATATGTCCACACAGAGTCTGAGAGTTCAACGAGACATGGCATTAAAAAATAGGTGTAAATCAGTTCTGAACAACAGCTCCAGGGGAGGGGTGTGTGTTTTCATCCTTTCCTTGGTTTAATCCTTTCCTATGGTTCAAGACATTTTACTGACTGAGGAAGAAGAGCAAATAGCATCCCCACGCCAAGTTGCATAATACTAAAGGCTGGTCAGGTTATTCTGGCTTCAGAGGCAGAAAATCCCACAAGCAGCTCTTCCTCTTCTGCCAGCAAAAAATGCAAGAAAAAAAATTAACTTGTATACTCATAAGCCAGTCCCATTGTGTATATTGCATGAGTAGTATTTTTTATTTTTTCATTAATTTATATATTCATACACATGTGCTTCAAGGTAGTTTACTTAAATGGGGAGATGGGCAGCTTTAAAAACTGTAGCAATGCAGAGTAAGCACCTACCTTTTCACTCAGCTGTTGTTGATTTATTACACACACACACACACACACACACACACACACTGCAGTAGTGCTTCCATGAACTTCTTTTTAAAAAAATTATAAAATACAAAAAGCATTGCAATATTGCGAAACAGGAATGCATTTAAAGGATTAGGCTTTTGTTTTATTTTTAAATCCTTGCCTGGCACTGTAAGGACAGCAATGTTGGTGACAGAAATTCTCTGGAGAGGAAAGTTCATATATGGTGAACTTAACTTTAGCGGCACCTACAGAAGAGCCTCAAAACATCTCTGAATACATAGGCAGGTTGAAATGGAAGCACGGGCTCCTTCAGAGCACAAAGGGCTTCAAGGAGAACCTGAGGGCGCAAGGATGCTGTTGGAGGCCAGCTCTCCTCAGCCAGAGGTGGCGGGAGCTCTGCCCCAACTGGAGGGCACAGGTCTCCCACCCTCGCTTTAATGGGAGGCACCAGCATTTGGCCTGGCACTCAGAAGTGGTCTGTCGGCTGGAGCAGTTCTTTAACAGCCAGCAACATTTCAAAGTGAACAGGCACAGAGAGGAACCTAGCAGCTGTAGTCAGGACCAACTGTATTTTCTGAACGGACTTTGAAGGCAGCCCCATGTACACTGCATTACAGAAGCCATGCCTAAATGTGACCAGGACACGACTCACTGCAGTGAGACTCTTTGTCCAGGAAAGGCTGCTGCAGGTGCACAAGTCTAAACTGATGAAAATACTGCTTGCCACAGAGGCCACACGGACCTCCCACAGCAAGACTGGGTCCAGGAGTGCTCCCCCCAGACTGGGAACTTCATCCTTTTGGGCAGTGCGACTCCAGCCACAGCAGACTGAGCAGTGTCTCCCTAAACAGACAAACTCATAGAACCTGCCTTGTTAGCACTGAGTTCCAGTCTGTGGCCCAACATATCAGCCAGCTCAAATCATGTTATTCACTAGCAGCTAGACACAGCACCTATGGTTTTCTTGAAAATAAAGTGTGAAAAAGAAAGATTTCCTAACTGGAATGCAAAACACTATACATTGAAATGGAAACAGGGACTAAATTGTAATGTACAGTATCTGAAGTGCTTATCTGCTTTTTTATTTTATTTTATAAAAATAACAGGTTACCAAGAGCAGAGCTAAGAAGGCACTGCCACCTCCCAATATTAGAATTATGACCTTTAATTTACAGCTTTCACCTTGAGAGCATAGATTGACAATAAAGGTGTGAGTGGTCACATAGACCTAAATGCAAGGATAGGGCCAGATGATTACAGTTTAGCATGTAAATACAGGTATAAAATTGGGTTTTCTAATGTGTCTGGCCTAGAAGCTCAACAGCAACCAAGGTTATCAAAGGACCAACACTCAAATTATGCTGGTACCTGTCTCTTCAAATTTTCATGGCAGCTAAATTTATACATTCTAAATGGCTGTGCTAGTGGAGATATTCCTGGGGAATATACTTTCTTGTCAGGGTCAAAAACCAGTACAGTGGTCCCTCGGGTTAAGTACTTAATTTGTTCCGGAGGTCCGTACTTAACCTGAAACTGTTCTTAACCTGAAGCACCACTTTAGCTAATGGGGCCTCATAGTTGCTGAGCCCGAGTTGCCCTGCCCTTGCATGAAGTCTTGAGTTTGCAATTTTGGGAGAGGGGAGACTGCCCGCTGGGGGGCAGGCGGGCTGGGGAGGTCCCCTAGATTGAGAGGACCTAGGCTTCAGCCTACTTAGCCTATACAGTGGTACCTCGGGTTAAGTACATAATTCGTTCCAGAGGTCCGTTCTTAACCTGAAACTGTTCTTAACCTGAAGCACCACTTTAGCTAATGGGGCCTCCTGCTACCGCCGTGCTGCCAGAGCATGATTTCTGTTTTCATCCTGAAGCAAAGTTCTTAACCTGAAGCACTATTTCTGGGTCAGCGGAGTCTGTAACCTGAAGCGTATGTAACCTGAAGCATATGTAACCCGAGGTACCACTGTGCAATTGACTACATGCTGTTTGATAGCGAATTACTAGCAAAAACTGTGTGATTACAAGTCCTTCCATATGTAGAGGGGGATCACTTCCCCTTATACCTTCAGGTATCCCTCAAAAGCAAGACAATCTTTCTTAAAACAGTATACCCCACAGAGATTACTGCTTTAGAGCACCCTGGATGGCGGGTCAAATAGACCCCCACACTTTACAACAAAATCCTAAAGAGATTTCAGCTTCTGAAAATCTGTGCACACTCAAATGGCTCTGGGAACAATTCTAACCCAGAGGACCCACTTTTTGAATACGAGCGCCTGCTCCATCATTTAAAACCCCACCTCTTTAACACCTCAGAGAAGACGCCATCTAAACCTATAACAGTAAATAAACCCTGGTTTGATCACACCTGTTTGCAGGCCAAGAAAGCCTTGCAAAACGCTTATAAGGCCGCCCTGACATCTGATAACCATGCTAGGCAGCAAGCGTATCTCTCTGTTCGTGCCCTAAAAAAAGAATACAAAGACCTGATAACCTGCCAAAAGAACGTTTATAGCAGAAAGTGCTGGTCAGAACTAATTATTGCGGCAAAAGCAAAAAACCAGACATTATTTTGGAAACTGGTTACGTCTGGCTCGCATAAAGCTTCCTCCCCCTTATCCTCACATATTCCACCTGAAAGATGGGTCACCTTTTTCCAATCTACGTATGAGGACGTTGAACATCCCATCCAGGAGCAGGAAATACAGCAGCTGGCTAAATGGCCGGCAGTATTGGCAACAGAAGTGAAATCATACACAAACCAACTGAAAATGGCCAAAGCCCCTGGCCCAGATGGTATCCTTCCAGAAATGATAAAATCACAGGCGGACTGTGGGCTCCTTTTCTAGCCACCCTTTCTACCCATGTAGATGATATTGGCCACTTCCCAGGGGTTGGGGAACAGCCATAGTGGTTCCATTCTATAAAAAGGACAACAGAAGGGATCCAGCGAATTATAGGCCGATCAGCTTATTAAGTGTGATAAGCAAACTTTATACAAAGCATTTACTTGAAAAGTTCAAAGAGTGGCTAGAAAACAAAGACATTCTGGCAGTAGAATTAAGCGGGCTTCAGACCCGGCAGGTCCACGATAGACCACTGTTTAACATTACAACATCTGATAGAAAAATACAAATCAGGGGGGCAGGCTTCACTCTTTGCCGCTTTTGTAGATCTAAAAGCAGCCTTTGACACAGTCCCGAGAACCAGACTATGGGACAGACTTCGGGCCACTACCATTGATAGAAGGCTATTGTACTTAATACAGGCCATTCACTCAAACACGGCCCTTAGAGTCAGATGTAGCCGCTTAGGGCACCTAACAGACCCCATTAGAACCTTTAAGGGAGTACGGCAAGGGTCACTTTGGGCCCCCTTACTATTTAATTTCTATCTAAATAGCCTAGTAAGTACTCTCAATAACCCTGAACCCCATCCCCCGAAGATAGCAAATCAGCACATCACAGTTCTGCTATACACAGATGATGCAGTAATAATACTCTCTAGAACCGCTGTAGGGCTCAGAAGAATGCCTTAAAATAAATTATCAGAAGACCAAGATTCTCGCTTTTGGGGAAAACCAAAGCCCAGAAGCTGGCAACTTCAAGGTCACAAATTAGAACAAGTTTCGAGACACAAGTATCTAGGAAAGACGGTCCAGGCCTCAGGATCCAACAAAATCCATATAAATTCCATCAGGAGTGTTGGGAAAAGATCTGCAAACTGTAACCTTAAATTCTTTAGAACTTAAGGAGGCTTTTTCGTCCCCACGGCCCTTAAACTATATAAGGCCAAAATGTTGGCACAGCTCCTTTATGGATCCTTCTTGGGCCCGCCATCCTCTTCCTTCACTCCCCCTGAGAGAGTTCAATCCAAACTCCTCAGAGCCCTCCTATAAGTCTGTTAAGTTGTGGGTGAACATATCAGACGACTCAGCAATTCTTCAAACAGCTCTTGCTTATTCACAGGCCAGGACAGAACTAAACTGAAGGGTTCAGCCAGCCTGCTTATATAGAGCTCCAGTACAACGTAACTGTAACAACTTTCTAAAACTATCCAATCACTGAACGTCACTTTCAATCCCTTATTTGCATAATTATCTACAGTATCCTCCTGCTGGCCCAGGGTGAGAACTTCAGTACATAACAAAGTCCCCAGATGCTTTTCAAATGCATGGGTCAGATTAGAAACAGGGATGATGAGAGTAGAGGCTTATATTAGTTTAACATCAATCTATAATCGGCTGACACTGAAATTGCTACCCTGAGGAATAGCCCCACTGATTCTATGCGACCGGTTCAAGTCTGGCTGGCAGACAGCAGTTCTGAACACTCTCCAGAAATTGGGCTTTGCTCCACAAGCCCTTCTAAACTTGGGCCTGTGGTCAAGCAAAGAATCATGGACCCAGAGAGACAACAGGGCTGCTTGAGGCCCCCCAATTGTATAATCATAGAAAATGAGAGGTATGTTGCGGCCCTGGCAGCATGCCTCTATTTTCTCCTATCAAGAAACATGAGAAGGGCCTTTAGCCGGAAGCTGGGCCTTGCCCTCACCGGTTTTGGAAGGAGCATTTGGAAAAGTCCCATATGCTCAGAGACTTTGCGCCTGCCCATTAGGGGAAATAGGAGGCCCCAAACATTTATTCTTTAGATGTCCCTTTTATGACGAGGCACGCAGCGATATCATTGACCCCCAGCTGGTGAGGCTTGCTGACCTTCCGGATAAATCTAAACTCAATTTTCTCCTCTTAGGCAAAGACCACAAGACCACCTGGATGGTCGCCAGATTCTGCACGCAGATTTGCAGGCGCAGACCACCCCCCAAAACACATTCTTTCACTAGGAAAACAGTCGAAGTCAGCCTCCAGGGTGTCAGGGCCAATTTGTATGGTAGCCCAAATTTTTAGGTCTTTATGTGTATATGTGCTTATCTTAGATTTTAATCTTTAAGCTGTTGTATACTGCTTTAAATGTATATTTTATTCGTGTGAAAGCTGTCCCAGTTGTGCTTTTCGAGCTGGTCTTTGACTGTAATAAATTATGATGAGTGGTCACATATATGATGGCCTTTTAGTGTTCTGGTCAATAGCATTATTCAGTTCTATCATTTTAGTTTAACATATTTTCTGGGGAAAATATGATTCTTAATTTTGGTAGTTGGCAGATGCTTCTTTCAGCCACTGGAGGTCGCTGAAAAACAGCAGCATATAGCTCATCTTTTGTCAATTCCTTAAATAGAAAAGCTACTTTATGGCCATGGCACTGCCAGTACCTCAGCTGGAGGCAGGAGCTGAATGAGGTCAAAATGGAGCTGTTAACTCAGCAAAGGCCTCAAGGAGACAGAGAGACTTCTCTAGTTCCGGCCATCTCCTCCTTTGCCTCCTCCTGTCCTGGCTCATAGCTTGCATCCTCTTTAGACCCTTCTTCCCAAGTAGACCCCTAGCAAAAGCGGCTCCCGGCAGTCCAACGGGCACTGCTCTGGGCAACGCTGGCTGTCTTGTCATGCCCACGGCCACGTTCAGTCCAGAGGCCTGTGGGAGATCATGGGGCACCAAGGGATTTGTTGGAGGGATTCGTTGGAGGAGCCAAGGGAGACATCCTTCCAATGGGCTTCTTCAGGCTGGAGACTATGGTGGTTCCTCCAGGTCTTCAGCTGAAGTGGGGTTTTCTGTGAGGCCTTGAAGACTTTTCCTCGAAAATAGGTCTCTCTGGTCTATGTCAGATACGATCCTGACAGTTTACCTCAGGATGCTTCCAGAATGTTGCTATTTTGTGGGTGGGGTTCAACAGCACACCAGCAAATTCAGCTGGGACAACTAAAGTGGTTTTGGAGCTCTTGCACAACAAGCCTGCTTTTTTAAAAGGCAACAGTCTTTCTGAGGTCATGAAAGTGATAGGAAAGTACACTGGAAAGTGTAGGCTAAGAATTGTGTTATGTAGTGTAGTTTCACCCTGGGCCAACAGGGGGATACTGTATATAGTTTTCACTCAGGTCTGTAGATAGTTTTCACTCAGGTCCGCGGCAGTTATTTTAGGCGGGAACTCTGGGCTGTGGTGGTTACAATGTTGACAGCCGGCTGCCTATAAATACAGGCCGGCTGAGCTGTTCACAGTCAGTTCTGTTCCAGCTTACCTTAATAAAGAGCTACTTGAAGAAATCGCTGTGCCGGCTGCTATGTCAACCCACAACTTAATACTGGCGACGAGGATGGGATAGATGGACATCAGAGCACAGCCAGATGCGGCCAGCCTCTGAACTAAGCTGAATCACTGAGCGAAATCACTGAGCGAAATCACTGAGCGAAATCACTGGGCAGAACCAATTCAGAGCTGACTGTTCTGGCTAGAGCGCTGTGTTCCATCTATCGCCCTTCACGTTGGCATCGGAATCATGGCTTCACTTGTGCCTCTACCGCCGTTTGCGCCAGCCTCTGAATCATGGGACTCCTACCTCGCTCGGTTCGACTGCTACCTCCAAGCCAACGAGCTGACAGCAGTATCAACGGATCGGAAGCGGGGCCTATTCCTCAGCCTCTGTGGGCCTGAGGTGTTTGAGACGGCCCGAGCATTGGTTGCGCCTGAAGCAGTCCAGGCAACACCATGGGACACGATCCAAGAGCAGCTCCGCAACCACTACGCACCGAAGCCGTCCAAGATTGCTGCCCGCCATGCGTTCTACCACCGGAACCAGGCAGAGGGGGAGTCAATCAACAACTACACCACCGCCCTGCGACAGGCTGCAATGCACTGTGAGTTCCGAGACTTAGACGATGCCCTGATGGATCGAATCGTCTGCGGGGTCCGGGACATCCATCTGCAACGACGTCTCCTAGCCAAGCCAGACCTCACGCTACAGAAAGCCATTGAGGAGGCTGTGGCCTCAGAAGCTGCTGAACGCTCCGCCCAGGAGATCCGCAAGTCCAGCAGCCCGCGTCTTGCTAGGGAGCCAGTTCCGGTGCATCATGAAGAGGCCAGCAGTGATGAGGCATCCTCCAGTGAAGACGATGACGTGCACCAGACAAAGCGGGAGCGCAGGAAGTTCCAACAGAAGTCCAAGGGCCAACCGGAATGTGCTGGCTGCGGAGGCAACCATTCCCGTGCCAAGTGTCGATTCAGAGACGCCATCTGTAGGAAGTGTTCCAGAAGGGGCCACATCGCTAAGGTCTGCCGATCGGCTCCGTCTGACACCCCCCCTTCATCGACTCGCAAGTTCAAGTCTTCACTCCAGTCTGCCAAGGAAAGTTGTTTCGCTCTCACCAACTGCCGCTGCCCGTCTGGAACCACGATTGGCCAAACCAACTCGCCTACGCGATGCAAGCTGAACGTCACGGTGCTCATTGAAGGAGCTCCATGTGACATGGAGATCGACACCGGGTCTGCCCTGTCCATCGTGTCATGGAGCACCATCAAAAGACTGGTACCCAGAGTGTCCAAAAGGCAACTCGACTCTCACCGCGTACACCTGAGAGACTACCAGGGAAACGACGTTCCCGTGGTAGGCGTTGGCTGGTTCCGGATCGCCTTCAAGGATTTTTCGGGCCTGCTCCGGTTGGTGGTGGTCGAAGGTCAGCGGCCAAGCCTCTTAGGGCTAGACTGGTTTGATGCCCTCGGCCTGGAAGTCACCGGCATCAACTGCATCTCTAACGCAGAGACTGAGGGTCTGGTCAAAGACTTTGCCGAGGTTTTTGACGGCACCTTGGGACAATATACAGGTACGCCCATCTCCTTTAGCCTTGATCCACAAGTCGCCCCCATCAAGCTAAAGCCACGCCGGGTTCCCTTTGCGCTCAAGGCTAAGGTGGACGAACAACTGGACAAACTGATCGCCCAAGGAGTTTTGGAGCCGGTTGACCACGCAAAGTGGGAAACCCCCATCGTCACGCCTGTCAAGCCAGATGGGTCGGTGAGAATCTGCGCTGACTACAAGTGCACGATCAACAAGGCACTTCCGCAGCACGCTTATCCGGTTCCTGTTGTCCAACACCTGCTGCATTCCCTGGGTGAGGGTAAGGTCTTCGCTAAGCTGGACCTTGCCCAAGCCTATCAACAACTGCCAGTCGATGATGCCACTGCTGAAGCCCAGACGATCGTCACCCACCGGGGGGCATTCCGTTGCCGCCGGTTGCAGTTTGGGGTGAGTGTGGCTCCTGGCATCTTCCAAAGCCTTATGGAGCGTCTCCTGCAAGGGCTTCCTGGCGTGGTACCATATTTTGATGACGTCTTGGTGTCTGCAGACTCACACCAGCAGCTGTTCGAGCGCCTCCGTGCCGTGCTGACCAGGTTCCAGGAGGCCGGGCTCAAGGTAAAGAGGGAGAAGTGCCAGATTGCCGTTCCACAGGTAGAGTTCCTGGGCTATCTTATCGATGCCTCCGGCCTTCATCCAACCACATCCAAGATCCGCGCTATCCAGCAGGCCCCCACCCCAAAGAACAAAACGGAATTGCAGGCATTCCTGGGGCTGCTGAACTTTTATAACATGTTCCTGCCCCACAAAGCCACAGTGGCTGAGCCTCTTCACCGACTCCTTAGCACTAAGACGCCTTGGGCCTGGGGTCATCGGGAGACGGCGGCCTTCAACGCGGTCAAGGCTCTCCTTTCTTCAGACAGTGTGCTGGTACAGTACAGTGAATCCAGGCCGCTGGTCCTTGCCTGCAACGCCTCACCTTTTGGCATCGGTGCTGTCCTTAGTCACCGTTTTCCAGATGGAAGAGAAGCACCGCTCGCCTACTTTTCCAGGACACTATCTCCGACGGAACGGAATTACAGCCAGCTCGACAAGGAGGCATTGGCACTTGTGGCTGGAGTGAAGAGGTTCCATGAATACCTCTATGGCAGGACCTTTGACCTCATCACTGACCACAAGCCACTCCTGGGCCTCCTCGCCGGTGATCGTCCAACTCCACCGGTCCTCTCACCACGCATGCTGCGATGGACTGTTTTCCTGGCTGCCTACCACTACCGGCTCATCCATCGCCCGGGGAAATCGATGGGCCATGCCGACGCCCTCAGCCGTTGCCCTCTTCCAGCATTTGTGGAAGACCCGGCTCCAGCTTCATCGCTCCTTCTGATTGAGGATCTTCCGGCAGCGCCTGTATCGGCTGCCACTGTGGCCTCCGCGTCTGCCCAGGATCGCACCATCAGCCGGGTGCTCAACTGGGTGTGGAGGGGGTGGCCACAAGGGCCTTTTGCATCGGAGTTCCAGCCCTTCGCAACCAGACAACATGAACTCTCAGCTCATCGCGGCTGTCTGCTGTGGGGAGACCGCATCGTGATTCCCCAGGGACTCCGTCAGCGCGTCCTGGAGGCTCTGCACGTTGGCCACCCGGGAATTGTCAAAATGAAGGCGTTGGCTCGGTGTTACGTCTGGTGGCCTAATATGGACGATGCCATCACTGCCTGGGTGTCCGCCTGTCAAGCGTGCCAAGAGTCGAGGCCTGCACCACCGGCAGCTAAGGGACACACCTGGGAGACGCCAAAGACACCCTGGTCGAGGGTGCACATCGATCTGGCTGGCCCCTTTCACGGCCGGACCTTTATGGTAGTGGTGGACGCCTATTCCAAATGGCTGGAGGTCGCCCTGATGCCCTCCACCACTACCGAAGCTGTCATCCGGGTGCTGTGAGGCCTGTTTGCAACGCATGGGTGTCCTGATGTCCTTGTCTCTGACAACGGACCGCAGTTCACGTCAGGCACGTTTGAGCGGTATCTTTTGGGACTGGGCATCCGCCATGCCCTAACGGCACCTTTTCATCCATCCAGCAATGGGCAAGCGGAAAGAATGGTGCGCTCGACAAAAGAGGCACTGGCGCGCCTGGACCGGGGAGACTGGCATGAGCGGGTCGCCGAATACTTGTTCGTGCAACACATCACCCCTCATGCGGCCACAGGGAGGAGTCCTGCTGAACTGCTTATGGGCCGCCGCCTCAGGTCACCGCTCGACCGGCTACACCCAGACTTTGCCGTGGCTGAACCCCCAGGCTGTGCCAACGCACCACGGTCATTTGTCCCAGGAAACCAGGTCTTTGCCCGGAACTATGTGGGGGACATCCCTTGGGTGCCAGCCACAGTAGTGGGAGTCACTGGACCTCGCTCGTACCAGGTGGCACTCGAAGACGGACGTTTGTGGCGACGGCACATAGACCAGCTTAGGCGCAGGGTTGGCGACTTGGACACTACCGAGGTGCCCCCAACTGCGCTTGCGGCTCCAGAAGAGACACGTACAGATGGCGAGGCCCCACCTACACCTCCCTCGCAAACTGCCAGCGTGGAGCCGAACCAAGCCGTTTCAGAACAGACTCAGACCACTCCACTTGCGGAGGCTCCACCCACAGCAGCAGATCCAGGGGAGTTGGTTCCAACGCCACCTAGGGTCGCACCACAGCCTCAGCGAGAACTGTGTGGCCCTCCGGACTTGGCTACCAGTCCCCGGCGGTCTGGCAGAGTTTCCAAGCGCCCAACTTATTTAAAGGACTATGTTGTTGGACAGGTATCACTGTTGGTCTAAGTATGGGAAATGTAACCGATATGCTTTTGTGCCTAATTGAACCATTACGCGTAGTGCTGTATATAAGGAAACCATTACGATTGTAACTAACGCCTTATCTCGGTGGGGAGGGGTGTTATGTAGTGTAGTTTCACCCTGGGCCAACAGGGGGATACTGTATATAGTTTTCACTCAGGTCTGTAGATAGTTTTCACTCAGGTCCGCGGCAGTTATTTTAGGCGGGAACTCTGGGCTGTGGTGGTTACAATGTTGACAGCCGGCTGCCTATAAATACAGGCCGGCTGAGCTGTACACAGTCAGTTCTGTTCCAGCTTACCTTAATAAAGAGCTACTTGAAGAAATCGCTGTGCCGGCTGCTATGTCAACCCACAACTTAATAAATTGCTTCCCGCAACACAATGGCGTAGTGTGGGGGAGTCCAACGGACCTTGGCCCTGAGTGCAAAATTCGGAGGGGGCCCATCCAGGCGCCCCCATGAAGGCTCTGTCTTCCGCGGGGATCCCCACCCCAGCGCAGGCAGCAGGCAGCTCAGGGGCACCATGAGTGGGTGAGGACGGACCAAGGGAGATGGGCAAGGGGTGACTCCAAAGCAAAATAGTAAAATACAATAGTCTATTTTAAAAAGTCTATTAAAAGCTTCCCTAAGCAGGGCTGCCTTCAGATGTCTTTTAAAGATAAGATAGCTGCTTATTTCCCTGACATCTGATGGGAGGGCGTTCCACGGGACAGGTGCCACTACTGAGAAGGCCCTCTGCCTGTTTCCCTGTAACCTCACTCCTCCCAATGAGGGAACCGCCAGAAGGCCCCCGGCGCTGGACCTCAGCATCCGGGCAGAATGATAGGGGTGGAGACGCTCCTTCAGGTCTACTGGACCGAGGCCGTTTAGGGAAGCAATCTCAAAGCTATATGGCAGCCCCAACTGCTACTGTCAAGTTAAGTACTGAACTAGTCAAGATTTTTATAAGGTTTTATACTGCATGAGTTTTTATTATTATTATCTATTAAGCTATTTATTTACTACCTGTTATGCTGGCATTTCAAGGCAGTGCATAGTAGCATCACACAATGCAATATACAAATACAACTAAAATAAAGTCAAATGAAGCAAATACAATTAAAATAAAGTCAAATGAAGCAGTCAGTAAAAAACAGCACATAAAATTCTACATCCACAGCCAACAACTTGTATCAAAGTCAGTGCATTCCTTATTTCCGATCCCACATAGGAAAATATAATTCTTAATGTTGGTTGTAGTCTGGAGAGTCTTGTTCCAAACACTAGAGGTCACTAATAGCAACATTTAAATCTCACCTTTTGATAATCTGCAAAAGTTGTTTTATTTCAGTTTTGTCTATTTGTACTCCTGTGGCATGTTAAAATAGTACAATATGGTTTCAGCTTTAAATTAAATTCTGCTCAGAAGTAAGCCCCATTGAGTTCAATGGAGCTTACTCCCAGGTAAGTGAATACAGGAGTGCAGCCTTAGTGATGCAGCAAGCAAATTGTGATGGTGGTTTGCCTCATGCTTGTTGAACTTCCAGCAAGCTCTTGAAAAGGGAGCAGTGCAAGATCAGACAGAGTGGTGTGCAAGTTACTCAGGGTTTAGGAAATTATTAAAATTCTTACTTTTGTTGTCAGGGGCTGCAAGGTCCATTATAACCTTACATACACTTTACATCGGGGAATCTGGGGCCCCTTGAAATAAAGAGACGTTCCTTGTTCACTGATTACAATGGGTCTTCTCTGAGTATGACCAACGTAGGACATTACTCTGCAAATTTAGTTCAATAGATAGCAGATACTTTTGCACTGCTGGCAATATCCAAACTCTCTGTGTAATGTTTAAGCTCTGTATACTCTCCCCACTGCGCACACATATAATAGAATCTTGTCACAGAAACTGATCCAGCCATATAACAAGAATGAAAGAAGCCCCCCCCCCCACCTTATTTACTGCTTTCCATGGTTGCAACCAGACTTGTGTCTTTTCAAGGAAATAAGCTCTCCAAGACAGGCAAATGGAAAATCAATTCACCTTACCAGCTGAGAACTATGCCGACAGAATTTATAGCATTGCTACTACATCTTTCTTGTGCAAGATGGATAAATTGGGTTCATATGCAGTATTTTTCACATCAACGGATGGGAAAAGGAGCCTGGGGGGGGGAAGTGGGGCTGCTAGATTTCAGACAGATTGGCACTCACTACAGGAAGCTGGCTTGGAACATCACAGCCCATTCAAATAGAACGCCATAGACTTCATGAGGAAAATGCCATGCAGAAGTTTGTAAAAAGTATAATATGAAGAGCAGTGTTGGAAGCTAAAAAAAATGTCAGGTCAAATTCTAAACATATATAGTGTTGTAGAGTCCAGTTCAATTAGAATTTTAGAATAACAGAATTGTAGAGTTGGAAGTAACTATAAGGGTCATCTATTCTAACCCCCTTCAATGCAGGAACGTCAACATGTGGTCTTCCATCCAATTTGAAACCATACTGGACCCTGCTAAGCTTTGCAAATGTGCCGGCAATTTTATTGCTGCACCAATTCATCACTTAATCACCTCCTTATTCTGCGCTATTTCCCAGGATCAACAAAGGCAAGGTGCATTCAGGTGAGTTTTCCCAAATTAACTGTGTGGGGGAAACCAGCTTGTTTTGCATCTGCGTGTGGAGGTGGGGGTTCCGTCTCCTAAATTTTAGAATAAAAGGTAAAAAAACAATGAGGGAAGTTGAAGTTTACCCCTCTACCACCTCTGGTTTTAACTCCTATTAGTTGCAAGGCAGGCCATATCTGCGTTGCGTCAATGTCTCTTTCCTCCATGGTTTGAGTTTCTGGCTGGTAGTTTTCTATTAGCCACTAAGGCCAGCTTGGGGAAAAGCTTGCTGACGCTAGGGCTTCTTTTTAACAAAGTTTATCTTCTTTTATGCATGGCTGAGCAACAAAATATAAAAATAATGGCCAGAAGCTCAAGGTCTGTCAAGAAAGAGGCGATTTCAGGCTTGAGCCATGAATGCAGAGAGCATTGATGTATAGCTACATCATGGGAAGAAGAGCAGCATTGGCTGACTGCTCCATCCTCAACTTCAGTTAATGAACTATAAATCCAGCACTCTGGAGGGGCACCGTCTGATAAGCCTGTAAGATGAGGGCTCATAAAATTACACAGGCAGGGGGTGGGGATTTCTGGGGCAGGAAGGAGGGAAGCTGCCATTTCCACTTCCATCCTCCCTTGCACTCTCCCTTTTTCCTCTCAGCCCAGCCTCCCCCCCCCATTTCCCCAGTCCTTCTGCTCCTTTCTTCTCCTCCCATCCCTCCCTTCCCTTTCTTCAGTGCTGGTATCCATCTGAAGCTGACTTATACTGAATCAGACCATTGGCTCATCTAGCCTGGATCTGTCCATTCCAAATGACAGCCATTTTCCAGGGTCTCAGGCAGAAATCTTTCCCAGCCTGTCTTTTAAAAACTAGAGATCCTTTCTTAACTCAGAATAGCTGGATGGTAATGAACAGTATGTGCTTCAACATGTCCTATAGCCAGAGGCATTGGTCCTTCTCCGAGTGCATGTATTGGAAGGGGGGTCACATCCGCACCATGCATTTAAAGCCATTTTAAGTACATAGCTTCTTCCAAAGAATCCTGGGAACTATAGTTTGTAAGGGTATAGGAAATTATATCTCTGTGAAGGATAATCACCAGTTCCCAGGGTTTATTGGAGGAAGCCATGTGCTCAAAATGTATGTTGTGGGTGTGACCAGGCCCAAGACAGGAGGCATGGGGCATTCTTGGCAAGACAGCGTATGTCTGGCAGGCCCCTGGCAAGGGCCCCCAGTTGCCTTAGCCCTCTGAGGACTGGGGCAAGCGTACCCAGCCTGGCGCACTGGGTTCCACCCAACATTGTAGGTGGCTGGCACATGCCTGTGACATGCCTGTGGGTCACACGCTAGGAGGAACTCTGTCAGGCCCTCCCTCTGCTGCAATGGCCTCCGCCAGAGCCTGCTGCTGCAACAGGAGGCCCTGCCAGAGCCCGATGCAGACAGGGGAGGGCCTGCCGGAGCCAGTCCCCTTAGGGAAATTTTTGTGGGTGCCTGGGCACCCATGGCTCCGCAGAGATGGTGCTTGTGTACCCAGCTGCCCCTGCCCTCTGCATGGGCCTGCAGGTGGGAATACTTGAGAGAAAAATACAATGTGTGTAGAAACATGTGCTTAATATTGACTTTTCTGCACCTTGATACTTCGCACTAATATTGCTTTGTGATAATATTCATATAAAAACAAGGAAGAACATAAGATATTTTGCTGGAGAAAACAAGTGGTATTTTGCTGCCTGGTAAGTCAATTTCCGAGAGTGTTGAGTTTCAACTGCTGCAGTGGCTCTTCCTCGTGAAATGTCCCTCAGTGTCAAATATGTGGCACAGAAGCAGCTGTTCTCCACATGGTCCTGGAAGAGTTAGGCCAATGGGGTCAAATAAACAGTTGTCGATGGTGCTGTGAACTAAGCTGAAGATGGATTGGTCGGTCTTTGATCTGTCTTCACATTTCAGAATAAGGAAGTACTGCCAGCTGTCCCAACAGCACAGCTGCAGTGAAGGGTAAAGCTTATTTGAATGTGGCATTTGGGCTTGATCTTTTCCTCACTGATGTCAGTAAGAAAGTTCTTATTGATTTTTGGGGTTGGGAGATCATCTCTTTGTCATAATAATAAGCCAGGTGGGGGGAAAAGTTAAATACGCAGAGGGAATGAATTTTGCCTCAACTCAAGCCGTCAATTTATGCAATCTCTTAACGCAGTCTGACTAGTACAGTATCTTCTGCACATTTAATTTAATTGCTCTTAAGGCTGAAATCCCAAGCACACTTACCTGGGACTGGGAGCAATTCCCACTGAACTCAGTGCAGTTTATTTTTGAGTAAAGATACATAGGATTGCAATGCAAGCTTGTTTTAATGCAGGGTTCCTTAGCATGAGCCTTGACAGTATAAATATAACCAATTTTTGAGTCCAAAATGATAAAAATAAAAGTGCCTTGGTTGTCCTTGGGTTAATTCCAGATATCTACAAGGAATAAACATCAGTTTCCCATGCCAACAAGTGGCTGGAATCCCATAACCACAACCAGGCTCCTGCTGATATCTACTACAGGCATCACCTGGTCCTTGGTCACTGCCATCACAATACTATGGAACATTCCTGTTTTATTTCAGTTCTTAACTGGCATCATTCTTTGAACTTGGGAGTAAGGCAACAACACACTAAAACTATATGATAAAAATATAACCTACCAATATGAATGATAAAACTTATTCCTGGCAAGTGGGGGGAGAGTTCTCTGGCTCCAGGTTGTCTACACCAAATGGAAAATGTAGTGGCAGAATACATCTCCCAGACAGACTGACAAATAGCAAAATCTGGCACTGCAGACAGGTCTGTTCCACCCGTCATTACCCAGGGATTCCACATCCAAGTGATTCTGTATCCATCCCTGACCTCTGGGTTTCCCCACCTGACTTGCCACTGGTCTTTCCTTGTCAGCCCTGTGACACTGTGTGTAACAAAGCTATAAGAAAATGCTGGTCTGTGAGGGGTAGAGCTGAGAATTAATGAGAGAGGGGCTATGCACCCCATCTCCCCTTTTAATTCTCCCTTCTAAACTGCCTCCTCTCAGAGCTGCTTTTCCATATAAAAAGTGTCCATAGGAATTGCTACATATGTCATTTAGCCTTAAGAAGTATGCACACTGGCTGCAAAATGAGAGGTATCTTCTTCAACAGAGAAATTGCTATTCTTTTAATGTAAAATTGTTCCTCTCTTCTTGATAAAATGTATTATTTTGAGAATACGTCATCATTCCAGCTCTGTGCAAAAAGACAGTTTTAAGAGATACTTGGAGATTTCTGTGTCGTAGATCTATAATGACACAAAATCATCTCTCTCACTAAAAGACATTTCTAGAAGTGTTTGTTCTTTGGTGCAGATAAAAAGGTGCAAGCATTACCATGCATGATTTTGTAGGCAATATGAAAAGCAATACAATTACATTTATGAGTACTGATAAGGTGCTCATCTGATAATCACTGGAGGTCAAAAGTTTAAAAATCACACAAGAAGAAGCACTGCACATTAAAAACTAAATTTAAAAAATGTGGAGCTTCATTCAGGATATCACATCTCTTATTTTGCCTGGATAAGGCAAAATATATAAAATAAAAGTAGTCAGACTATAATCGCAGACACACTTTCTTAGGAAGACTTACTTCTGAGCAGATGTGCGCAGGGTTTTGCTGTTATCTAAGTGCTTAAGAGTTCCTTTTTATCATTCTATGTGCATTGCACCTTTAAAACTGTATCACACAGAAATAACTTTTGGGAAATTTCTCAGAAATGTATTTGCATAACCCCACTCCAAAAAAAGGGGGGAAAGATAACGAAGGCTTGTAATTTGTAGTTTGTTTATGAATCACTTTCTGTAAAGCAACCCAAAGTGATTTACAATATTGTTATGAATTGGGGCAGGGGGTTAGGCTGTATGCCCAAATCCATTCTAATTCCTGGATCCAGCCAGGCTTACAATCTAATGTTGGATTCCATTGTTGAAGAAGCCAGGACAGCTTCTTGGTAATGGCCCTAAATATGCGTCATTAGTATAAGAAAGGTAGTTGTTCTGTGCTTGAGGGCTAATGGGTGAGCCACCTCCCTCAGCTGGCTGGTAGTGAGAAGGATAAAAGCCAGAGCCTGAGGGTGTGAGAGAAACAGGCAGTAGCTAGAGAGCGAGAGCCATGCTTGATTTCTGCTGGAGTCCAAGGCTGTGAGAACAAGACCTTCTGGGCAGTTAAGGCTATGAGGCTGTATACATGTTTAAATAAGCCATATGTCATAAAGACACCACAGTCTCTACTGTCCCTCATTCCAAAGAAACTGAACTCTAGGTAAACGCCTGGAACTCAGAGATTGGGGTGGTCTGTAATTAATATAATATAATATAATATAATATAATATAATATAATATAATATAATATAATATAATATAATATAATATAATAAATATAATATAATATAATATAATATAATATAATATAATATAATATAATATATTAATATAATATAATATAATATAATATAATATAATATAATATAATATAATATAATATAATATAATATAATATAATATAATATAATATAATATAATATAATATAATATAATATAATATAATATAATAATATAATATAATAAAGGCCTGGAAACGATGCCTTATGAGGAACGGCTAAGGGAGCTGGGCATGTTTAGCCTGGAGAAGAGGAGGTTAAGGGGTGATATGATAGCCATGTTCAAATATATAAAAGGATGTCACATAGAGGAGGGAGAAAGGTTGTTTTCTGCTGCTCCAGAGAAGCGGACACGGAGCAATGGATCCAAACTACAAGAAAGAAGATTCCACCTAAACCTTAGGAAGAACTTCCTGACAGTAAGAGCTGTTCGACAGTGGAATTTGCTGCCAAGGAGTGTGGTGGAGTCTCCTACTTTGGAGGTCTTTAAGCAGAGGCTTGACAACCATATGTCAGGAGTGCTCTGATGGTGTTTCCTGCTTGGCAGGGGGTTGGACTCGATGGCCCTTGTGGTCTCTTCCAACTCTATGATTCTATGATTCTATGATTCTATAATATACAAATATGTGTGTGTGTGTATTTATGTATGTGTGTGTCTACACACACAAACATCTCACAGTTAAAACAACGGCATATATAAAAACAATTTTAAAACAAATAGAAAAAATATATATAAACTTTTTTTTAAAAAAAATCACACCTATAAAAGCAATACAAAATCCAATACAGATGCCACCTGGAATACCAATCTCCACTCATAAGACTTGTTGAAAGAGGATGTACTTCTACCAGCAGCTAAAAGACAACAGAGATGGCACCTGTCTGATCTACAATGGGAGAGAATTGCAACGGGCAGGTGCCGCTGCCACATGAAAAGTCCCATTTTAGCATCATGGGGAACAGACCAGGAGAGCCTTTCTTGCAAAACACAGTGAGTGATTGGGCGCATAAGGGGTGAAGTGTTTTTTCAGGCATCCTGTTCTGAAGTTGTATATGGCTTTCAATACCAGCACCTTACTAACTGGCAGTCAGCACAGTTCCTTAAGCAGAAGTATCCTCCTTTAGGGCAATACAGTGGTACCTCAGATTACAGATGCTTAGGGCAAAACAGAGGTACCTCGGGTTACAGACGCTTCAGGTTACAGACTCCACTAACCCAGAAATAGTACATCAGGTTAAGAACTTTGCTTCAGGATAAGAACAGAAATCGTGCTCTGGTGGCGCGGCGGCAGCAGGAGGCCCCATTAGCTAAAGTGGTGCTTCAGGTACTTAACCTGAGGTACTTAACCTGAGGTACCACTATATTCTGCCTCCGCCAGAAGTCAGGCCTTCGCCATTTGCACCAGCTGCAGCTTCTGTGTCAGCTTCAAGGGCAGCCCCACACAGAGAGTCTTGTGGCAATCCATCCTGGAGGTAACCACAGCATGGATGACAAAGCAGGGAAGAGGAAACAGCAGCCGTCCAGAGGTTGCTGGACTACAGCTCCTAGCACCCTGGCCAATGGATGGGCTGGCTGAGGCTGATGGGCGTGGCTCCAACAATATAGGGAGGGCCACAGGTTCTCTACCCCCAACCATTGGTCACCCAAAGGATCAAGAGGTGCATTAGGCATACAGTAAAGTACTGCCTTGTCTGTCGGGGTTAGAGGCTAAGGCTTATGCAGACTGGCTTATGGCAATAGAGGCAGAAGGTCTTGAAATCGGGCGCAAGCAGGACTTAAGTGGTGGAGCAAGGAGGAGGACTTTGCTACTGCATATGAAAGAAAGCAATTACTTATATATCATTTGTGGACTCAAAACACAATGCTGTAAGGGAATACCAATCATATTTCCTTGCCAGATTTCTGTTCCTGACCACAGATGAAGCATCCCTAGTTACACTTATAAGCTGTTAAATGGTGAGAAATAATCACTCAACATGCAATGCAAAGGGGGTACCTGCTGCCTCTCCCGACACACACGAGAGAACTTGTCACTAATACTAATAGCTAAATTCTTATTTGCCTGCTGGTTTGTGATTGATTGATTGACTGATTGACTGATTGCATTTGTTAGACTCCCATTTCCTATTTGAATTAAAGTGAAGTTGCTTCCTCCCTTTTACACAAGGAAGCTCTCTCCTAATGCCAATGTGCAAGAGCAGGGAGTGATTATGGCATTTTTTTAAAAAATGATATTTATTGAAATTTTACAGACAATAAAAGGTTACAAGATTAAAAATAAGAAATAAAAAAGAATAACAATAATAAAAGAAAAAGAGATACAAAAATACAAAGACAAAACACATAAAAAATAAGAAAAAAATAAAAAATCAAATTTTTCATGTCTTATACTTCATTTACTTGTTTCCTGACCTCCTCACAGACCCCTTTTTTGTATTCCAGTTCACATAGTTAATTCAGCAAATCCTTACCCTCTATCATTTATCTTTACTCAATATCTTAACCTATTATAACTATATATTTTAAACCATTATCAATCCGAATTCACATATTCTTGTTAATCTTTTTAGTGATTATGGCATTTTAACTGCTGGTAACAGCTGCAGGTTGAAGCTGAGGCTCCAATACTTTGGCCATCTCATGAGAAGAGAAGACTCCCTGGAAAAGACCCTGATGTTGGGAAAGATGGAGGGCACAAGGAGAAGGGGACGACAGAGGACAAGATGGTGGGACAGTGTTCTTGAAGCTACCAGCATGAGTTTGACCAAACTGGGGGAGACAGGAGGGCCTGGCGTGCCCAGGGGGTCACGAAGAGTGGGGCACAACTAAACGACTAAACAACAACAACAACAACTGCAGGAGGGAACGGCAAGGAAAGACAGGCACTGCAACCTAAGGCCTTATTAGTTGATAGCTTTTATCCTGGTCATGAGCACCAAAAATATACAAGATTTATATCTGCACACACAGAAGCCTACGGGAAGGGAAGTCGTGATTCTGTCCACAGATTTCAAGCGTTTTTCTTCTGTCATCTGGAAAAAGAAGGGTTACCAAGGGTATGTCCAAATCTGTTTTGGCTCACCTAATCCCTGGAGCCAGTGCAACAGCATGGAGGTGCTGGAGGAGGGCATGGCCTTGGGCACTTTTTTTTTTTTGAGGGGGTGTGACCAGGCGCCCCCATGACAGGCTCCCTCAGGCTGGAGCCACGGGGACGAAAGCTGTGCCTGGGCTGGGTCTTTGGGGCCTGGCTGCGGCATGCAAGGAAGCTATAGGGGCAGTTTCCGTGTGCGATGGCCCAACGCTGCCGGCCGGCCACAGCTCCAATTCTGGGTCAGGCCTGACCAGAGGCAGAGAGATGGCAGCAGTGCTGCCACCCCTCTCCTCTGCTGGGCACCGTGGGCGCCCTTGAAGCAGCGGCAAGGGCTGTGCTGGTGCGGTTGCAGCGGGTTCCCCCCCCCCGGGGGGGGTGTAACCAGCATGGCTGCCCCGGACAGCGGTAGCATATGCTCCACCACTTCCTGGAGCTCCAGGGTTTGAGATTTGATTTTGTGCACAGGAGTAATCCAGAGCATTGTGGATATTTATGTATCTACAAAGAGCCCCCCCCCCCCACTGTTGGGCAAGTGTTACTTCCCTTAACGGTTTTTTGCTCTTCAAATATAATATCTCTTTGCATTGGATCCAATAGTGATCACTTCTGGCATTGCATTTTTATTTGAGGATGTTTAATCAGGTTTTTAAAATGGAAAACCTGTGTGTGGATGTCCAACTAATCAGCATTGTACACAGCCCTTCACCCAAAAAGAAAAGAGAGGGAGGGAGAGAGAGAAGAGAAGAGAATATGTTTCTCCTGAGTTTGATCCAGGGAATATAGTACAGCTACCCAGTGACTGAGGCCTAACGTTCACAAAAGTCATCATAAGAGAAGCTCTGCTGAAACAGGAGAAAGAAAGGCCCCTCTAACCTGGCTTCCTGTCCTCCCAGATGCCTACGGGAAGCCTGAAGGCAGGACCTGAGTAAACATTTTTGGGTTCCATGTATGTTTACAGCCAAATCAATTTCTAGTTCTTATTTCCAGAATGTCTCACTAGTACAAAAATTAGATCCAGTTAGTTTACAGTTTCTCAAACTGCTCTGGTATTCTGGCTGGATTAGGAAAGAATCAAGCACGGATTGTATGCACTCACCAGCCACCTGTTTTCATGGTGGATAGGACTGCATTTCCATGAGGGTTGAAAGCATGGAAATTTTATGTTTTAATGAGCCCCAAAGTGCATACACCTTATGAATGAATATGTTTGGTCTACTATTACCACACACACATGTGTGGATTAAGTTCTTGATATGTGCATATGTAAAGGCCCATCACACATGGCGTAGGAAGAGTCTCACACAGAAGGCCTTTGTATGCAGGAAATATATATACGTTTATTGTACAATGAAATGATCACAGGTAGGTTTTTCACAATGAGTGCTCTTGGTACAGATATGTGATTGTCTTTGGCAAGGCTGGGCCAATGTGTAAGGGCTGCATGTGGCCCTTAGCTTAATTTAATGCAAAGGAAGGAAAGGGTGGCAGAAAAGTGTGTGTGTTTGGGGGGGGGGACTTTGGCTCCAGTCAGTATTGTGTCCTTGATAGGTTAATCCCCAAGGAAATGTAGCCCTCAATAGAAAAGATGGCTGCCTATCCTAATCAATGGTTTACCAAAGCATGTTTTGATGAATGGAGTGAAAACTGTTTGTAATGTTTTCAAATAATGTAAAGAAGCTACATGCAGCAATTTCTCCCAGCCTCCCACTTAGGTCTTTTGTGCTGGGTAAAGCAGTTATAAACACAAGTAGGCTTTTTTGCTTGTGGGGAAACAATCAGTTCTTACTTTGATCTCAGAGAACTTTGCCATTTTTCACTGAACAGCTTTGTCAAAATGTGACAATTTCTGTACTCTTGCTGGCTTTAGAGCTGTCTTCATTTGCGATTTCAACTCCATTTCTGATTAACATTCACAGAAGGTTGACACTGAAAAGGTGACATTGCCCTCTTATGCATTGCTCAAATGTTGATTGCTGAAAGTCTGTGTTAATTGGCATCACCTCTGCATAGCTTGCATCTTTATGATGTGTTAAAATTACATTCATCTATAGGAGACATCCATCTGTGGAACAATTACTTTTCAGCAGGAGGCGCTGGGCAGTTTTTAATTGGCTTCTCCTGATTTTTGGAGCAAAAGGATTGGAGGGAGAAAAACACAGCACCTCATGTTGTGCTGACAGAGAAGTGATTAAGAAACCAAGATGCTTATCTTGATCGCTATAAAAAAATAATCTCTTGATTGTTTCAGAAATTTCTCTTCTTGACATTTCCTCAAGTGTTACATAGGTAACATTTACAGAAATAATAGGAATATATTGCAGGGCATCAGTTGAAGAAGGAGCAAAAAGGGTTTTCTTGTGTGTGTGTGTTTCTTGGTGGCTGATTTGCTGTTTTCCCTGTGTAAAGGTCAGAGGGGGCAGGGTTTCTGTTGAGGCAGGGGATTAGCTGTGGGAGGAGCTTATCAGAGCTAGCCTAGCGGCGCGCGCAGTTAAATCCATCTTTTAGATTTAGGGGAGCTAGTCTCAAACGTTTGTTGGGGGAGATCTAGGTGTTTTTTTGTGTTATTTGTCCTGTCTTCAAGCTTTTTATGATGGAGGACCTCTGTAGCCAACCCCAACGACACGATCTCAAGATGGAAGGGGAGGGAACAGCTGCAGTCGCCTGCAATTCCTGTGCAATGTTTGCCATCTTGCCAAAGGTTGCAGGCAGCTTTACCTGCAGCAATTGCATGTTGATTGCCCTCTTAAAAGACAAAGTCCAGCAACTGGAGGAACGTGTAGCTACGCTCCAAAGAATTAGAGAGCTGGAGCTCTTCTTGGAAGCAACAGAGCACACCGTCTCCACCAAGGAGGAGACAGGGGACTCCCCTGAGAAGGAGTCTAGTTCACCAACACAGGAGCCAGATATATGGAGAAACATGACTCAAAGAAGTAGGAGGCCCAGGGTTCACTCTGATTGCTTAGAAATACACAATCGCTTTGAGGTCCTCTCCCCTAGCATGGAAGACGAAGAGCAGACTCCATTTGAGGATCTCTCCCTCATTACAGTCGATCAGGTATATGAAGACGAGCAGCAAAGTCAGTCCTCAGGGAATGTGCAGGCGACCTTGGAACGGACAGCTCACGGAAGAACCCCGACCAAACCCAAGAGGAGGCGTGTAGTGGTGATAGGGGATTCCCTACTGAGGGGAACAGAAGCAGTGATCTGTGGGCCTGACAAGATGTCTCGGGAAGTGTGCTGTCTCCCCGGGGCTAAGATCCAAGATGTAACTGAACGACTGCAAGGAATCATAAAACCCACTGACAAATACCCCTTCCTCTTGGTTCATGTGGGAACCAATGACACTGCAAGCAATAGCCTCCAGAAGATCAAAAGAGACTACGAGGCTCTCGGCAGGAAATTGAAGCAACTAAATGCACAAATTGTCATCTCATCTGTCCTCCCAGTTGAACGACGTGGCCCAGGGAGAGAGGGGGAAATAGTGGAAGTGAACAGCTGGCTTCGCAAATGGTGTAAACAGGAACGGTTTGGATTCTTAGATCACGGACTGCAGTTTCTTGAAGATGGACTTCTGGCAAGTGATGGGCTGCACCTCACAACGGTTGGGAGAAATGTTTTTGCCAAAAATCTCAGAAACCTCATCAGGAGGGCTTTAAACTGACTAATGTGGGGGAGGGAGACAGTGCTCCTGAAGGTAGGAGTCTATCAATTAATGAAGATGATCATCCAAATGTCATAGACCAAATGGAGCAAACAGCACGCGGACCTAGTGGTGGGAGGAAAAAATCCTTAAATAAGAGACACGGGGGAATGATTAATGGTCTTCAATGTCTGTACACTAATGCGCAAAGCATGGGAAATAAACAAGATGAGCTTGAGCTCTTGGTACAGCAAACTAAATATGACATAATAGGCATCACTGAAACCTGGTGGGATAAGTCCCACGATTGGAATGTAATAATGGGGGGATACAATCTATTTCAGAGAAACAGACCAGACAAGAAAGGAGGAGGAGTGGCGTTATATGTCAGGGATGTGTATACCTGTGAAGAGATCCAAGATTTAGATCCTCAAAGCCAAAGTGAGAGCATTTGGGTCAAAATTAAGGGAGAGAAGAATAACAGAGACCTCATTGTGGGAGTTTACTATAGATCCCCAAGCCAAACGGAGGACATAGATGATGCCTTCCTGGAACAGATGGCCAAGCATGCAAAAGGAAGGGAGATAGTAGTAATGGGGGACTTCAATTACCCGGATATTTGTTGGACGTCAAACTCAGCCAAGAGCATAAGGTCAAACAGGTTCCTCACTGGCCTTGCAGACAACTTCATTGTCCAGAAAGTGGGAGAAGCAACAAGAGGAACAGCCATTTTAGATCTGGTCCTAACCAATGTTGATGACCTGGTTAGTGGGGTAGAAGTGGAAGGATCATTAGGCGCGAGTGATCATGCTCTTCTGAAGTTTACTATACAGCGGAAAGGAGCAGCCAAGCATACTAGGACTCAATTTCTTGACTTTAAGAAAGCCGACTTCATAAAACTTAGGGAAGTGCTGGGTGAGATCCCATGGACAACAATACTAAAAGGAAAGGGAGTTCATGATGGCTGGGAGTTTGTTAAGAGGGAGATACTACAAGCACAACGTCAGGCAATACCAATGAGACGGAAACATGGAAGGTGCCTAAAGAAGCCAGGGTGGCTATCTAAAGAACTTTTAACTGAATTAAGATTAAAAAAGGATGTGTACAAAAAATGGAAAAGGGGGGAAACCACCAAAGAGGAATTCAAACAAATAGCCAGCACGTGTAGACACAAAGTCAGAAAAGCTAAAGCACAGAATGAACTCAGGCTTGCTAGAGAGGTTAAAAGCAACAAAAAAGGCTTTTATGGGTATGTTCGTAGCAAAAGGAAGAACAAAGAAACAATGGGGTCACTCAGAGGAGAAGATGGTGAAATGCAAACAGGGGACACAGAAAGGGCTGAACTACTCAATGCCTTCTTTGCCTCAGTCTTCTCCGATAAAGAAAACAATGCCCGACCTGAAGAATTTGGAGCAAATGATTCAGCAAAGGAAACACAGCCCAGAATAACTAAGGAGATAGTACAAGAATATTTGGCTACCGTATTTTTCGCTCTATAACACGCACCTGACCATAACACGCACATCGTTTTTAGAGGAGAAAAACAAGGGAAAAAATATTCTGAATGAAACAGTGGACGTATCATTTTTGTGCTTCATGCTGTGGCCACAGACATGTGATCTGATGGTGAATTTGGGGTGACCCAATGCAAAAATCCTGAGAATCCCTGTGGATCCATGCTTTGTAACCACGTTTTTGCACCATTGCAGCCCCAGGCAACAGTGGGTGCGTGATTTTTGGGGGGCAGGCTGTAGCCATGGACATGCTATGTGCTCTGATGGTGAATTTTGGCTGACCCAATGCAAAGATCCTGAGGATCCATGTGGACCCATACTTTTTAACCACGTTTTTGCACCATTGCAGCCCCAGGCAACAGTGGGTGCGTGATTTTTTTGGGGGGGGACAGGCTGTAGTCATGGACATGCTATGTGCTCTGATGGGGAATTTTGGCTGACCCAATGCAAAGATCCTGAGGATCCATGTGGATCCATGCTTTGTAACCACATTTTAAGTGGGGAGGGAAGGAAAAACACAGAAGGCTAAGAATGCAGGAGAGGGCTATAACGTGAGGAAAGGAAGGCAAAAGTTTCCCCCCACCCACCCACCCACCCAAGCCAGCCAGCGTGTGCTCTCTCTCTCTCTCTCTCCCTCTTTAAATGGAAGAAAGCATATTTGAATGCTGTGTGTCTCCAAAAACAAAAAGCAGGAAGTCAAATCAGAATTTTAAGCCGAACCTGTAATCTCTCTTCCCTTCACAAACATTGTTCCTCCGGAGCAGGGAGAGGATAGAAGGACGGACGCTCTGCTTTCCCCTCTACTTGCCTGGAGGGGAGGGGCTTCCCCTGCTCTTTGTTCCGTTTGAGCAAACACAGTAACGAAACAGAGAGGGCGGGCAGTAAGACCCTGAGGCAGAATGCAGGAAAGCAACAGCTTCCTCTCTTCAGGCTTCCCTTCTCCCTGAAGCGCGGTTTGATTTTTGCCTCATTTTTCGGCTCCAGGGACCACACATTCGCTCCATAACACGCACAGACATTTCCCCTTCCTTTTTAGGAGAAAAAATCTGCGTGTTATAGAGCGAAAAATACGGTAGTTTAGATGTATTCAAGTCTCCAGGGCCAGATGAACTGCATCCAAGAGTATTAAAAGAACTGGCAGATGTGATCTCAGAACCACTGGCAGTCATCTTTGAGAATTCCTGGAGAACAGGCGAAGTCCCGGCAGACTGGAGGAGGGCAAATGTTGTCCCTATTTTCAAAAAGGGGAAAAGAGAGGACCCAAATAATTACCGCCCAGTCAGTCTGACATCAATTGTCGAGTTGCAGCTCGGCATCCAAAGAAAAATCAGTCTCACACCATGATAGGTTCCGAAATATGGCTGCTCATAGGGCTAATGCAGCACAGCTTTTATTGTGTGAAATCAGAAAGATACAAAATACAAGCAAGCAATTTGTTCTAAGCCAGAAGATAAGGACCTTCGCACTAGCATCAGGCCATGCTACGTTAGCCAATCATATAGGACAGCACGAGCTGTTCACGCGCTGTTCATGCTCCAAGGATGCTTCTAGCTATGAAATCACCCTGCAACAATAAGAACTTTGCTCATGCTCTCATGTACAAGCAATCATTTTCCCACATGTCCCCTTTTCTTGTTTATATTATTAGAGGAAAAGAGGGACCATCATTCCAAATCGTACACTTCATTGCCTAAGCGTCTACACTTTGCAACATAAATTCCTCTTGTAACCCCTGTGGTGGGCCGTGGTCGGTACCACCATGCAGTGCATTGGGAAATCAAAGAGGGTATGCATTGAATGCAACAACACACCATAATGAAGCCAGCAATACATGCAAATACAATCAATAATATATTTCTTAACCATAATCCATTAGGCAACTGTCAGGGCTGCTACCCAGTCCCAGCTCACATAGGACCACGCTACCAGCGTTCACGTTATACAGGTTCCATTTTCAAACTGCAATGTGCAGCCCTACGTCTTCTATGTCAGGCCGGCGAAGATCCGTCTGAGTTTCCGCCTCTAGCACACCAGCTTAATACCCTAGCCTTGCTCCACCTCCTGCGCCTCTCCTTAACGTCTCTGGGTCCTTCTTCCTGGGGTTTCCCCCTGCTCTCCCCCCTTGCTCTGACCGCTGGCGCTCCCTTCTGGGAATCCCCGGACTCACTGGACAGGCTCGGGGATCTCGGGTCGTAATCCCCACTCATCCCTCCTTCGTATTCCTCCCCCTCGCTCTCTGTTTCCTCCCTTCTCTGCGTCTCTGCTCCTGAACCCCTGACAGCAACCAAGAAAATAAGCAATCCCATGGATCAAAACCTTCAGGTGGATTCAAAGGATTATGGGCTATCATTTGTTCCATATGATCAATAGTAGCAGAGATATTGGTCGATTGATCAGTTATATACATACAGCAATGAGAATGAATTAAGGCACAAATTCCACCTTTAGATGCAAAGATTACATTTAAAGCATAAAAAGTTTATAAAACAACTTCTCTTATTTCTGACATTTCTTTGTTAATCATTTTTAAAGCCAAGATGGTGGAATTGAACAAATTTTCTGTCCAGTTTGCCAATTTATGCAGATCACGGTAGTTCATGGCTGCACCTAAAGAAGGCAGAAGGGACCTAGAGATGGCTGTCCCTGTATATTGAGAAATAGGTGATTGTACTTCCCTTCTATTACGCAAACGGACCGCAGGGAGCTTATCTATTTTATACACCAAGGGTACCACTATACCTAACGTGCAGGTACCAGAAAAGGCAGAGGGGATTTCTTTGTAGGCACGTGTGCCACAAAGTAACCATAAATCAGATTGAAGCAAACATGTAGTTCTGCTGCTCTTTCTCATCCAGTCGAACCAAACATAAAAGTCTCTACACGCAGCTTGTTGTTCATAGGTCATGTAAGTTGTGACATTATTAACTAAAACCTTTGGTCTGCCACTCATGGTTGTAACATTAAGAAAACAAGAAGATCCATTAATGTATTCATATGTCCAATTACAATATGGATAATGACCTAAAATTTTTTTGCTATTGTGATTAAAATGAAAACAATAAGAAATGCTATTTCTACAAGCGATAGAAATACAGGAGGTAAACTTATGCGATTGTCCTTCATGTTATTGCTAATCTTATATGAAGCATTTATAGGAATGCTAGAATACCACCACCAAAAAAAAGGTTCAAAGCTTTGAGAAGCTTTTTAAAATCATTTTTCTCAGCAGCTAAAAGGGCACTAGCCAAGCATATTCCGCTTGCTGTAGCCAAAAAGATTGCAACAAGGTCGAAAACAGAGCCCATTGTCTCCACAGGCCTTGCTAAAGAACCATATTGCAACTTTCTGTCCGGGAACCATGCCAAAGCACAAAAATGAAACAAACTGGAACACACTGAAATTCCCTCACCCCCTCCCTTGCCAAGAGTCCACAATAGTGCCAAGACAGCCCTCTGTACATGTTCAGGGGAACACATCATAGGGCAGGACTCCTGAGGGAGGAGAGAAAAAAAAATCTCTGGGGGGTAAAATCCAAGTGATGTCAATAAGGATGAGGATGGTAAATTAGTCCTATGGCTGTTTCCGAGCAACCTGTGTGATATTTCGTAGCTCGATTATTGGCATGTAAAAACCACAATCCAGAAGAAGTCACACAACCATTTCTGCAGATACAGGAGCCCATTTGCTGTAAATAGGCCTCATGTACTGCTCCGTGCACTGCTGAGTCAAAAGTCCAAGCCCAACGAAACGTGATGACACAGATGGGATGGTTGCTATTAGGAGGCAGCAAAACTGTAATGATGTTTGGTGGTTGAAGTGGCTTCCCAGGGAAAAGGGGGGCCAATGCAGTAGGGGTGAAGATGGCCTTTCAGCGTGCCAGGAAACACTGGAACAGCTGTGGAAGAGCCTCTTCCATTGCAGAGGTGATTGTGATCTTGTCCGCTGGATCCTTATGTCCTTTAAGGGCAGAAAATAGTGGAGACAAAGTGGAGGTGGGCAGGTCCAAATAACTCTTTATCCGATTCAGCTGTCCAAGAATTTGTTGTAAATCCACCAGTTTAAGATGATCAGGAAACTGTAGTTGAGGCGTAACTGGAATGGCTGCAGATGGTGTCAGCTTGTGTCCCAGGTACGTAATGCGTAAAGTCCGCTGGATTCTTTCCTTAGCCACTGTCAATCCAACAGGTTGTAGCCTTTGCAGGAATTTGGGACACGGTGGAGGACAAGGCCGTGGCTAGCAGGCTGTGGCTAGCAGTGCCCACTGACTGGCAGGCTTTAAGCATATCAGCAATGGCTATATTTGATGTTGCCATTAGAAGGCGCAGCTCTTGCGTACAGTGCTCATTTGAATTATCAAACACAAGCTGGCGTACAATCGGTTCTTGTGCTGCCAGGTCCTGAACTTGCCACTTGAAGGTATTATACAAGCGATCAACAAATTGTCCATAGAGCTTTGTAGGGCCCTGTCTGACGCTCCCCAATCGGCTATTGCGCTCATTCTTGTCATCAGGGACAGAGGCCAAAGCCTCCTGAGCTGAGGCTGTGGTGGCTGCCCAATACATAGGATCAAGGACCAACTGTTGGGCAATAGGAAGAAAATTTCCTCCTCCCGTCAGCCCATCGAGAACATCGGTTTGGCTCAGCATGACGGGGGCTGAGGGTGCAGGAGCAATCACAGGAAAGAGATTTGGAGTATCAGAATCAAAAGGCAGCAACGGAGCGGTGGCACAGAGAGATCTTTGAAGAGGAATTGTAGGAGCGGTGCCAAATGCCTTGGGCGGAGGAGGTGGGAGAGCGGGGGGTGCTGCAGAATTTGAAGAATGCAGGGGAGTGACAGGAGGAGCCGAAGGGAAAATGTCCGGCGGTTTAGGAGGTAGGTTTGAGGCAGGCAAAGCAGGAGCGGGGAGGGCGGGCGAAGAAGTTGTTGCAGCAGCCAGAAGAATGTTTGAAGGAGTTAAACACGACATAGCTTTGTAGACGTTACTCCAGGCATGCAAAACCTTGACATCAATCTGAGGATGATTTTGAAAGAAGTGTCCAATTTTTTTCCAATCGTCTAACTCCCAATTTCCGTCCTGGGGGAACCAGGGGCAGTGAGTGTCCAGGGCTTTTATAAGGGACTTAAGGTCAGCTTTCCGAACAGCAAGGTTGTTACTGGCCAAAAGGAATTTAAGGTCTTTATAAAAATTTTTCTGTGGTGCAGAGAGAGACTTTCCCATGATTGCAAGAGTTGCAAAAAGAGCAGGGAGCACTTACCGGAGGGATCCTTAGAAGGATGAGGGAGGCGCCTTTTTGCCCTGTCCGGGCGGAAGTAAGTGCTGATAGGTCCGTAACGTAGTCCAGAATCACATTCACACGGGAGCTCTCACCAGGGATCCACTACGTGGATGAACGACGCGTCTGCAGCCCTTGCCAGGCGAGGTGAGGCTGAACGTTGTTTAACAGCATGAAATCCGAAAGAAATCACACGGGAGCACTCACCAGGGATCCACTACGTGGATGAACGACGTGTTGGTGAGTGCTGAATAATGAAAAACAACGTGAAGTCCGAAGGCAGTCACACGGGGCACCAATTGTCGAGTTGCAGCTCGGCATCCAAAGAAAAATCAGTCTCACACCATGATAGGTTCCGAAATATGGCTGCTCATAGGGCTAATGCAGCACAGCTTTTATTGTGTGAAATCAGAAAGATACAAAATACAAGCAAGCAATTTGTTCTAAGCCAGAAGATAAGGACCTTCGCACTAGCATCAGGCCATGCTACGTTAGCCAATCATATAGGACAGCACGAGCTGTTCACGCGCTGTTCATGCTCCAAGGATGCTTCTAGCTATGAAATCACCCTGCAACAATAAGAACTTTGCTCATGCTCTCATGTACAAGCAATCATTTTCCCACAATCAATAGCAGGGAAGATTCTGGAGCAGATCATTAAGCAAACAGTCTGTGAGCACCTACAAAGGAATGCTGTGATCACCAATAGTCAGCATGGATTTCTGAAAAATAAGTCATGTCAGACTAACCTGATCTCGTTTTTTGACAGAATTACAAGCCTAGTAGATGAAGGGAACGCAGTGGATGTAGCCTACCTTGATTTCAGCAAGGCATTTGACAAGGTGCCCCATGATATTCTTGTAAAGAAGCTGGTAAAATGCGGTCTTGACTATGCTACCACTCAGTGGATTTGTAACTGGCTGACTGACCGAACCCAAAGGGTGCTCATCAATGGTTCCTCTTCATCCTGGAGAAGAGTGACTAGTGGGGTGCCACAGGGTTCTGTCTTGGGCCCGGTCTTATTCAACATCTTTATCAACGACTTGGATGATGGACTCAAGGGCATCCTGATCAAATTTGCAGATGACACCAAACTGGGAGGGGTGGCTAACACCCCAGAGGACAGGATCACACTTCAAAACGACCTTGACAGATTAGAGAACTGGGCAAAAATAAACAAGATGAATTTTAACAGGGAGAAATGTAAAGTATTGCACTTGGGCAAAAAAAATGAGAGGCACAAATACAAGATGGGTGACACCTGGCTTGAGAGCAGTACATGTGAAAAGGATCTAGGAGTCTTGGTTGACCACAAACTTGACATGAGCCAACAGTGTGACGCGGCAGCTAAAAAAGCCAATGCAATTCTGGGCTGCATCAATAGGAGTATAGCATCTAGATCAAGGGAAGTAATAGTGCCACTGTATTCTGCTCTGGTCAGACCACACCTGGAGTACTGTGTCCAGTTCTGGGCACCGCAATTCAAGAAGGACACTGACAAACTGGAACGTGTCCAGAGGAGGGCAACCAAAATGGTCAAAGGCCTGGAAACGATGCCTTATGAGGAACGGCTAAGGGAGCTGGGCATGTTTAGCCTGGAGAAGAGGAGGTTAAGGGGTGATATGATAGCCATGTTCAAATATATAAAAGGATGTCACATAGAGGAGGGAGAAAGGTTGTTTTCTGCTGCTCCGGAGAAGCGGACACGGAGCAATGGATCCAAACTACAAGAAAGAAGATTCCACCTAAACATTAGGAAGAACTTCCTGACAGTAAGAGCTGTTTGACAGTGGAATTTGCTGCCAAGGAGTGTGGTGGAGTCTCCTTCTTTGGAGGTCTTTAAGCAGAGGCTTGACAACCATATGTCAGGAGTGCTCTGATGGTGTTTCCTGCTTGGCAGGGGGTTGGACTCGATGGCCCTTGTGGTCTCTTCCAACTCTATGATTCTATGATTTTATGATTCTATGATTGCACGGGTCTCCATACATTTTAGGCACGTTTGCATCAAACTAACAAACAATCTCTTCCTTACAAGAGGAAGATATTGTGGATGAATGCTGGAACTTCATGAGCTACTTTTTGGGGAAATTGGCAAAAACAAGACTGCCAGCACAACTTGTCCAGATTTTCCTTGACATTTTTGCTGATTTCAGTCTGGATACTATATGGCAGCCCTAAATTAGCAAGAGCAGACAACAGTGCTGGCTGCCAGAGAGGAGCTCACAGCTGCTTTGGGCTTCCCTGGTCCTTTTTTGGTTTGGCTCAACAAATTGTCCAAACCAGGGTGGAATCTAGACACATATAAAAAACGCTGTGAAAATGATTTTTAAAAATATATTAAATTTCCCATTAGTTTGCCATCACCAAGTTGTGTGACATTGTATAATGCACTTAAAGCTCACTTAAAACATTGTATTTGCAGCTGTATAGCTGAGTCCCAGGACTCGTGGTTAACCTCTCTCCTCACTAACCACGGCTGACCTCAAAGTTTATTCTTGGCTACACTTCGTAGTTAGTAAAAAGAGAGCTTAACCACAAGTCCTGGTTTGGATGACATGCAGAGTCAAATATTAGCATGGATGCTGCCTTATACTGAATGAGAGGGTCCAGCTTAATATTGTCTACGCCAGGGGTCAGCAAACCTTTTCAGCAGGGGGCTGGTCTACTGTCCCTCAGACCTTTTGGGGGGCTGGACTATATTTTGGGGGGAAATTGAACAGATTCCTATGCCCCACAAATAACCCAGAGATGCATTTTAAATAAAAGCACACATTCTTCTCATATAAAAACACGCTGATTCCTGGACCGCCCGGGGGCCAGATTTGGAAGGCGATTGGGCTGGATCCGGCCCCCGGGCCTTAGTTTGCCTACCCGTGATCTACCCTGACTAGCAGCATCTCTCCAGGGTTTCAGGAAAAGGATCTTCCCCAGCCTTATCTGCAGACCCTGGAGCTGTCTGCATGCAGAGCAGGTGTTCCACCACCGAGCTACGGTCCTTCTGCAGTTTGGCTCTCTGAGTCATGTGACCCAGTTCAGCTGTGACGTCTCTTGTCAATGTCAGGGCTCATCTCTATCTGCACAGTAATCCCCTAAAGAAAAATGATAATTCTGAACATATGCAGGATGCACTTCCCTCACCTCTGAGTAACTACATTCAGAAAGATAGGACAGGAGCTACCAGCGCAGTCTTCCAGAGGAAGTTAAGCCCCCACTTTTTTTGGCAGTTGAACATTATTTTGTGATCAGGGTTCTTTAGCCCACCTCATCCATGACAACTCAAGCTGAGCAATAACAGTTTGTTGTTGTTGTTTAGTCGTTTAGTCGTGTCCAACTCTTCGTGACCCCATGAACCAGAGCACGCCAGGCACTCCTGTCTTCCACTGCCTCCCGCAGTTTGGTCAGACTCATGTTTGTAGCTTCGAGAATACTGTCCAACCATCTCGTCCTCTGTCGTCCCCTTCTCCTTGGGCTCTCCATCTTTCCCAACATCAGGGTCTTTTCCAGGGAGTCTTCTCTTCTCATGAGGTGGCCAAAGTATTGGAGCCTCAGCTTCATGATCTGTCCTTCCAGTGAGCACTCAGGGCTGATTTCCTTAAGAATGGGTACATTTGATCTTCTTTCTAATAACAGTTAGAAGCACATAATATAGTCAAATTATAAAAATAGTAATGTTGCTTTAAGCCAGCAAGAATGCAGTACAGGAATTATGACTATTGCTGTAATGCGACATACAAAAACCATCCTCTCCTCCATGACCTTTCAATGCACTTTGAAGCAAAATAGGAGTTTTCATTACAATTGATTCCCTCTCATTTGTGGAATAGTCTTTATTTTTATTTACAGGAAGCGCCAAGGCACTGCAGTTTTCCATCAGCAGATGGCCATATTGTCTTTTCAGTTTATTCTCTTCCTCCTGGTTCGTTAAAAGAACCTTTCAAAAGGCAGAAGTTCTGAGCTTCTCTAGTGTGAGCTTCTCTTTTTGTTCTCTTAAGGCATCAAATTGAGAGTGGCAAAGGAATTCCTGCGTTGTGGAGTGTGCACTGCACAGAGCGCATCACAGACTTTCCAACATGCTTCCTACAAAAAGTGGAGAAGGTCGCCTCCCCCAACCAGAACCTCTCGGCGCTGACCACCCCATGCATTTCTGTTTGATTAAAAACTATCATGTTGTATCAAAGCAGGAAACAAAAGGCAGAAAAATCCTTTAAAGTTAATAAGAGCTTGTCTGTTACTCCTAGCACTTCTGAAATAAGGTCACTCCTGTTTAAACACTTGTCAAGTGCATCCTAGGTTCCTTTCCCCATGCACTGTTGACATAAAAGCTTTCCCCCTGCGATTATGCATGCATTAAAGCCCTCTGAAGGCCAAAAGCCAAGGAATGGCAAATGTCTGTCAGCAACCCTCTCTTCCAATTTTGATTGTGTGCATTATGAATGATGCCATTTTTTTATTAGCTGTCCAGATGCTATACCACATTTTTACACACATTTTCTTTTCCATGCTCTTCAGAAAGCCTCCAGTACCTTGATAGGCCTATTGTTGCATCTTAACACAATGGTGCTGAGTGGAACTGGGCATCATTGTGGCCAAGCAGCTCTTCAAGAATTATACTGCACATGGGCCATGATAGTAGGCTGTGCTTAACAAGGCAGAATGATTTGAAATGGTTCCTGTGTTCAGTAGGAGCTCATGCCTCTTGCATGGTGTGACACCATTCAGGCATGCTCCGTGGCCAAAGCGAGTCCCTGAAAGTAGCCCCTCAAAATCAGCCTGTCAAAGTCAGGGTAAATCTTACGCAAATTATGGAAACGATATAATGAGCAGGCTTGATACACAAAAAATGCCTTCTCTATTGGGCCCTCATCCTCTATGCTTCCCAGGGCAGCAAAACTACCAAAAGAGCTCTCTATTATGGGGCACAAGGAGCTTCATGGCTTTACAGTCTGATGGTGGAGGGAGAGGATTCAGAGTTTGTAGTGGTTCAAATATCTTCTCTGTCACGAAGCTCAATGAGCGACCTTGTCACTGACCTCTCTCACAAAGGTTATTATGAGCATAAAAGGAAGAGGGTGAGGACCATGTACTCAACCTTGAGTTCCTTGTAGGCATTATTGGATATGATTGCAGCAACAGCCACAACAGCCTGTCATTTCCACTAACAGCAGTCAGTAACCTGCCTGACAGTATAAAAGCAGCTGAGCAATTAGTGCTGCCATCTCAGACAGTGTGTAGGGGGTTCTTATCCCCATCCTATACTATAAAAGTAAGAATTTAAAGACTCTCCACTGTGCCATATAGGCACCATCTCCAAAGGAGCACATGGGCATAACTGGATTTGAAGACTCTCACCAATTTATGAAATATTGGCGGAGGAATATGAATAAGCCAGACTCTGAACACACAGGAGCAAATGTATTTTGAAAAAAAGACAGAGAGACATTTTTATGGACAACCCTGAAAAACGTGTAATCACTTTCCCCAAGAAAAGTATTTTTCACAGTATGAGGGCACATCAAGACTGCTGCTGTTTTCAGGTGGGATTAAATAAAAACCTATCAAATTCAGGTTGCACAATTAAAGTTGACTTGGAGTTCTTCTGCAACAAATCTGCTTCCCCTCTAAATTAGACTTTGCAATAAGGAGAGTGTTGGGAAAATGTGCTGGAAAGTGTGGGATAATGCTTGATGTGACGTAGTCTGACCTCTCTGCAAAGAGCTCAGAACGAATGCTCAATTAATAACTGACTGTAGGAGGAATGCTCAATAAACAGGTCTTCTGGAAGCAATGTAAGTAAAAGTAAGGAAATAAATAACTGTGTGTGCCTTTACGCTGAAAACTTTGCTTGTTCCTCCCTGACTGCATGTGATTTCCAAAAATTCATTCCCATAGCATCAGGTACTAGTCTTGCCCTGGGTTTCTGTCCGTGGTGCAAATCTTTCCTTTCCTTCTGGGGCTTTGCAGCTGACTTGGCTTCACTCTGAGCAGACATCATTGACCCCTCTGAGTTCTTCAACAAAGAGAAGGGCTGCAGCCAGGGCCAGATTTAGCTGAAAAGAGGCCCATGGCTACTCCACTTGTGAGGCCCCTCCCCACCCCCACCCTCACAACTAGAAGAAAATGGAAGAGTGTTATAAACAAAATTGAGTGAAGCCAAGGATGATTTAAAATTCTGCAATTCACAATTTATCCTCTAAAGGACGTGAGAAAACTTCATCAAAATTTGTTTGTCTAAGTCTGTCACTTTCAGTGTACAGAATGCTCCGTGCGGACAAGCTCTCTTGAGACATTTTGGCCCTTAATTCATTTTTAATTCTTTTGAATCTTGAAAAACTCTCTTCCGAGCAGTTAGTGACCATAAAGCTAAGAAATAGCCGCAAAATTGCTTCCACATTAGGAAAGGCCATCTGAATTTTTTCCTTGTATATAATTTGATAAAGGTCTGTATGAGACAGAAAGTGCTCTGCAGTAAGCCTATGGCTTTGGGTCATGTACAGGTGAAAGTGCAAAAGTTCATCAATAAGTTTCAGGTCAATATCTTCTGGGTATGCTTCCATCAACAGTTCAACACTTTGCTCTAATTTCTTGCTTAGATGCTATCAGAATAGCAAGAATGGAAAAACAATTGTGCAACATAATCACTGTAAAAGGTAAAGGTACCCCTGCCCGTACGGGCCAGTCTTGCCAGACTCTAGGGTTGTGTGCTCATCTCACTCAAGAGGCCGGGGGCCAGCGCTGTCCGCAGACACTTCCGGGTCACGTGGCCAGCGTGACAAGCTGCATCTGGCGAGCCAGCGCAGCACACAGAACGCTGTTTACCTTCGCACTGGTAAGCGGTCCCTATTTATCTACTTGTACTCTGACGTGCTTTCGAACTGCTAGGTTGGCAGGCGCTGGGACCGAGCGACGGGAGCGCACCCTGCCGCGGGGGTTCGAACCGCCGACCATGCGATCGGCAAGTCCTAGGCGCTGAGGTTTTACCCACAGCGCCACCCGCGTCCCCATCATCACTGTACACAGTACTTATTTTTAAATTGGCTTCAAGTGCATCTAATATAGGAATAAAGGATTTTATCTTAAACTTATCTCTTGAAGAAAGTGCATCTGAGGCATCAGGGGGCACTTCTGTCATTTCTTTGTCGTTCCCTCACTCTTTGTCACCTTGTTTTGTAGTGGCTTTTGCTTGTTTCTCAAACTCATCAAAATCTTCTCTTTTAAAATCCAGAAGTGAACCGCACAGACTTGCACAATAACTCAATAACAGGTCTGATTTCTGAAGGGCATTGCTGACCTTGTGAAAATGACCTAGCACACGGGTTTATACCTCTAAGATTCTGCAGATTTCGGCTGTGAACGAGGGTTTGACAAAAAAAAATTCAAGTTGGGCCCTAGAGTTTCAAATTGGGCCCCACTGGCTGGCCCTGAGTCTCATAGTTGCTGAGCCCAAGTTGCCCTGCCCTTGCATGAAGTCTTGAGTTTGCAATTTTGGGAGAGGGGAGACTGCCCGCTGGGGGGCAGGCGAGGTCCCCTAGATTGAGAGGACCTAGGCTTCAGCCTACTTAGCCTATACAGTGGTACCTCGGGTTAAGTACTTAATTCGTTCCAGAGGTCCGTTCTTAACCTGAAACTGTTCTTAACCTGAAGCACCACTTTAGCTAATGGGGCCTCCTGCTGCCGCCGCGCCGCCAGGGCACAATTTCTGTTCTCATCCTGAAGCAAAGTTCTTAATCTGAAGTACTATTTCTGGGTTAGTGGAGTCTGTAACCTGAAGCGTCTGTAACCTGAGGTATCACTGTACATAAATCCGACACTGGCTGCAGCTGTGTGGTATCACCACACCCCATTTCCCAAGGGGCAATGTGTCCCTAGGGCAGCGCTACCTCTCTGTCATAAGGAAGCCCTTTTGTGCCTGCACTGAGTGTAACTAAGAGACACTTCTTTTGCAACCCAAGTGGCCACACAAGACTTTGTACTTCTGGCCGAAAACAAAAACACCGTTTCCCATTTCATTCTCTGCTTGTCAGCGCAGGAGACATGGCCGACTGAAATGTCAGATTGATACAAAGGTATCAGAACCAAAGACACAGAAAGGCACACACTTCATTTTCTAGTGATAGATGCCAGCTGCCGCTGCTTCACCAAACAATCCCATCACTCATTCGAACTTGTCACCTTGCATTCTACCTCTCCAATAATTGGGATCATTTTACTCTTTGTTATCATAGTCCATTCGGTACTAATGAACTGTCATTCAGGCTGAGCTGCCTGCAGGTGCACCTGGACACACCAAAAAAAGCGGGGAGAGAAACTAGGTATAGCTTGCCCCAGGATTTTATTTTAATTATGAAAAGGAAACTGAAGCCACCAAGGTTGCTTTACTTTGTCATGACAGATTTGGAAAAGTTATTATTCTATTTGGGTTCCTCAGCTCCCCAGGGAGTTTTGGACAGGTTCTTCTTATCTGAGGCAGACAGAATATATATATATATATATATATATATATATATATATATATATATATATATATATATAAAATTTTCACAGCTCATTCCCTTGAGCAATGGGATAATGTGGTTAGAGAATCCTACAGTGCCACTTGCAGATACACTACTTTGCTTTAAAAAGCACAGCTTTATTAGGATATTAGCTCAACTGTCATTAGAAAGAAGTGTGACCTCCCACTTTTCTGAAGAATGCTCAGTAACTTATGCTCACTAATTGACTCTTTTATGTTATCTGTCTTTAAAGGGAAATACATTTATTTATAGTTCTAACTTAAAAAGCCCTCCACACAACCCAATAATCATGCTGTTAACACTGAGGAGTTGGCCAGGAGAGACCAACCAGGCCAGAGCGACTGCAGATGCTCCATAGCAGTGGCAAATTTACAAAGTACCGTATTTTTTTGCTCCATAAGACACACCAGACCACAAGACGCACCTAGTTTTTCTAGGAGGAAAACAAGAAAAAAAATATTCTGAATCTCAGAAGCCAGAACAGCAAGAGGGATTACTGCGCAGCGAAAGCAGCAATCCCTCTTGCTGTTCTGGCTTCTGGGATAGCTGCGCAGCCTGCATTCGCTCCATAAGACGCACACACATTTCCCCTTACTTTTTAGGAGGGAAAAAGTGAGTCTTATAGAGCAAAAAATACGGTATATTCAGTTACTGCTGTCTAAATGGTCAGTGGATTCTTGCTGGAAGGCTAGGAAATACACGGAGGGTCCTGGAAATAGCCACCTCCCCCTCCTAACTGCAGCTTCAGTGGCGAAAGGCACAGCACTGAGTTTTGGGCTCTCTTTGTTGTGAAAGCATGTTGGGGGGGGGGAGTTTCTCCTCTCTGGAGTTAGGCCTCCCATATGCCAGGAAAATTCCTGACATGTCTTGGTTTTGGGGTGTCAAAATGGCGCCAGGGGGGAATTTTTGCCTAATCAGCAAAATGTCAGGGAAAAGCTAGATGTATGGTTTCCTTTAAAAAAAGGGAATATTACTTTTTGAAATATGGCAACCCTATCTGGAGTTCTGATTTGGGGCAGTGGAATTTGCTGTTGGAGTGCTTGAAGTGTAAGCCGCCACCTATGCGCTACCTGTATATAAACCCCAAAGGCACAGCCCTCCTGTGGTGTCAATACAAAGGAAATCAAACCTTGATGAATTATGTGCCAGTGGAACTTCTCACTGCTTGGAAAAAAAAATTAAATACAAAATAAACTTTAATTAAATTACTCCTTTCCTACTAAGTGATGAAAAACCAGCTTGAGCAAAAAAAATTACTGCAATGCCAGGAATAGTTTGAATTTGGTCAGAGGTTAAAGGAATGCCATAGCTGTGGGACACCACTCAATGATATTTCTTTCAATACATTTATTTATTTATGGGGGGTAATAAAAAATATTTATAAAAAATATTTGTATATCACAATTTCAAATGTTAAAGAGGTTTACAACAATTTTATCTATGCAATATAAAACGTGCAAAAAATTAAAATCACAGATCTTCAATGAACAGTTACAGCTTTCTTAATGGTCTACTAAAGATAGACAAGTTTTCAGCAAAATTTTCAAGGATTAAAATAGAAGGTGCCGGCTGAAGCTGTATTGGAAGAGTTTTCCACAAGAAAGGGGTGATGACACTGAAAGCTTGGCTTTATGTTGATGTCAAATGCGCATCACCAATGCTGCTGCTGCAGATGATCTCACTGATTGTGCTGGGATATACAGTTCAGGGTTCAAGCAGTCCCCAGTGTCCTGTATTGGTGGCATGTCTGTGCACAGGGATGGGATTAAAGGAAGGAGGCATTCTCTAAAGCAGTGTTTCCCAACCACTGTTCCGCGGCACACTAGTGTGCCGCGAGATGTTGCCTGGTGTGCCGCGGGAAAAATTTAAAAAATTGAAATATATTTTTTTAAGTCAAATTTTCGATTGGGGCGCCGTCACTAGATGACCCCTGGGGTTCCCTCCCTCCCTCCCGCTCTGCGCCTCCCTCCTCCTCCTCCGGGGAGGCCCTTCCTGGCTCTCGGCCAAGGCTTGGCGGCTGCCACTCACTCACTCGCTCGCCCACCCGTCCCTCCATCCCTGCACCCGGCCTCTCCCCCTCCGTCCCCGGCGCGGGGGCTGCCAGGATCCATAGTCCCCTTGCCCTTGGGCTCCGCGCCCGCACGGGGTGCGCGAACTACGTTTCACAGCGTGGCCTGGCGGGCCGGGCGTTTTGTTTGAAGCGCTCTTCTCCCGGCCATGGAATGAGCGCGGCGGCGGCCGGGCGGGCAGGGGCTCTTCCGCGCAGACCCCGCGCAGCCTGCCTGCGCCCCCGCGGAGATCGGGCGGCAGGATGGAGCCCGGGGATCCCCGCGGAGGCGGAGCAGCGGAGGCGGAGGCTGCCCCCCAGGTAGGGCTGCGTCGGGGTTTCTTTATTTTTGCAATGCTGCATCCGCACCGGAGGGGACGCATTGGACCGCGGGGAGACCCCTTGGCGTGCGTGCAAGGCAATGCATGCGTGCAGGCGTTGCATGGAGTGCAGTGCAATGCAATGGCAACGCAGCGCCCTGCATGCATGCATGCAACTTCCACCGGCGCTCCGGACTTGGCAGGTGAGGGGGGTCCCCAGTGGGCGGCAGAGAGAGCCGGGAGGGCGAAGGGGAGCCGGGGGGGAGCAGCGCTGCTCCCCGAGCCGAGCCCGGGGGGAAACTTCGGCGTCGTTGCGCCGGGTGTTGGAAGTGGAGGCTAGCGGGGGTCCCTCACCTGCAAAACCTGGTTGCCTCTCATATATTTCGTGCATTGCATTCATCGCCCGCTTTCTCCTCCAAGGAGCTCCCGGGGGCACGCGTGGTTCTCCCCATGTTATCCTCGCAACAACAGCCCTGCGAGGTGGGTCAGGCGAGTGGCCCAAGGGAGCACCCAGGGATTGTCCTGGCCAGGTGGGGTGATTTGAACCCTGCTCTCTGCCCGGTCTTCGTCCTCATTTAGCCCCCACATGTGCATGACTGTGCATGACTGAGGTTTTCCCCCCTCGTCTTGGCTATGGTGTTGTGCTGGTCCCGGGGGTAAGGTACCGTGAGTGTAGCAGAGCCCACACGAAGAGGGGCGAGGTCCGATGCAGAGAGCCGGGCAGGGAACAGGAACGCTGGAACAGAAGGCTGAGCAGGTAACAGGAATGCCGGATGGTCGGGAACAGGAGGCCGCGCAGGGAACAGGAGTACTGGATAGTCAGGAACAGGAAGCCGAGCAGGGATCAAGAACACAGGAAGGTCCGTAGCCAACAACGACGTTGCTCCCGCAACCTGGGGCCGGCCTGACTGGGCTTTTATCCTCTTCTAAGGTCAGGGGCGGTCCCGACCCCCAGGAGCCCCGCCTCCTCTGGCCTTAAGGCGAGCACTCCTCCTGGGGGCAACCAGTTCCCTTCGCCTCTCTGCCCTAAGCCTCTGCAGATCAGGAGAGGCCGAAGGGTTACTGGGCCCTGGAGGAGGCTCACCTGTGGCCACTGAGTCATCAAGCCCCTCTGGGGCCAGAAGGGCTTCACCTGGGGCCAGCTCCTGATGCACTGCCACAGGTGCAGGCTCCTCAGCATCTAGGCCTTGCCCCAGTTCAGCCGGCCCTGGAGGCGGGGACTCCTGTGCAGGCTGGGATTCCTCTGTTTCATCCTCCGAATCGGAATCCCAGGCCATCACACCATCCCCCCTCCCAGGCCCCCCCCTCAACCGAGGGTCCGGACCCGGCTTGCCAGGGTACGTCGCATGGAACTCTCGGAGGCAGGCAGGTGCGTGGACGTTGGCCGCTGGTTCCCAGGAACGGTCCTCCGGTCCGTACCCCTTCCAGTCAATGAGATACTGCAGCTTTCCCCTGCGGTATCGGGAGTCCAGGATGCGTTCCACCTCATACTCAGGCTCTCCCCGAACCAACACTGGCTGCGGTCGGGGACGGTTCGGGTGGAACTCGTCAGGTGGGGCCACCGGACTCAAAAGGGACCTGTGGAAGACCGGGTGAACCTTCAGGGTTGCAGGTAACCGGAGACGGAATGCCACAGGAGAGACTTGGTCTACGATAGGGAACGGGCCGGTGAAGCGGGCGTCCAGCTTCCGCGAAGGTCGAGAGGGGTGGAGATGGCGAGTGGAGAGCCAAACCAGGTCACCGACGCGAAGTTCCGGCCCCACCTGGCGGTGACGGTCGGCCTGGGCTTTGTACGCTTCCTTGGCCTGGTGCAGTTGCTCCACCAAAAGCTGTTGCTGGGACTGGAGCTCTTGAAGCCACTCCGTCACTGCCGGGACCGCGGATGCCGGCAGCACATCTGGAAACAGCCGTGGATGATAACCATAACTGGCCTGGAACGGGGTCTGCTGGGTGGACGCATTCACCGCGTTGTTATAGGCGAACTCCGCCAATGCCAGGTGGTCGACCCAGTCATCCTGCTGGTAGCTGCAGTAACACCGGAGGTACTGCTCCAGCACTGCGTTCGCCCGTTCCGTCTGGCCATCGGTCTGTGGGTGGTAGGCTGACGAGAGGCAGACCTCTGTCCCGAGGGTCTGGTGTAATGCTCGCCAGAACCGGGATGTGAACTGAACTCCCCGGTCGGACACCACGCGCTCAGGTAGTCCATGCAGGCGGAAGACATGCTGAAGGTACAGCTGCATCTCACAACGGTTGGGAGAAATGTTTTTGCAAAAAATCTCAGAAACCTCATCAGGAGGGCTTTAAACTGACTAATGTGGGGGAGGGAGACAGTGCTCCTGAAGGTAGGAGTCTATCAATTAATGAAGATGATCATCCAAATGTCATAGACCAAATGGAGCAAACAGCACGCGGACCTAGTGGTGGGAGGAAAAAATCCTTAAATAAGAGACACGGGGGAATGATTAATGGACTTCAATGTCTGTACACTAATGCGCAAAGCATGGGAAATAAACAAGATGAGCTTGAGCTCTTGGTACAGCAAACTAAATATGACATAATAGGCATCACTGAAACCTGGTGGGATAAGTCCCACGATTGGAATGTAATAATGGGGGGATACAATCTATTTCAGAGAAACAGACCAGACAAGAAAGGAGGAGGAGTGGCGTTATATGTCAGGGATGTGTATACCTGTGAAGAGATCCATGATTTAGATCCTCAAAGCCAAAGTGAGAGCATTTGGGTCAAAATTAAGGGAGAGAAGAATAACAGAGACCTCATTGTGGGAGTTTACTATAGATCCCCAAGCCAAACGGAGGACATAGATGATGCCTTCCTGGAACAGATGGCCAAGCATGCAAAAGGAAGGGAGATAGTAGTAATGGGGGACTTCAATTACCCAGATATTTGTTGGACGTCAAACTCAGCCAAGAGCATAAGGTCAAACAGATTCCTCACTGGCCTTGCAGACAACTTCATTGTCCAGAAAGTGGGAGAAGCAACAAGAGGAACAGCCATTTTAGATCTGGTCCTAACCAATGTTGATGACCTGGTTAGTGGGGTAGAAGTGGAAGGATCATTAGGCGCGAGTGATCATGCTCTTCTGAAGTTTACTATACAGCGGAAAGGAGTAGCCAAGCATACTAGGACTCAATTTCTTGACTTTAAGAAAGCCGACTTCATAAAACTTAGGGAAGTGCTGGGTGAGATCCCATGGACAACAATACTAAAAGGAAAGGGAGTTCATGATGGCTGGGAGTTTGTTAAGAGGGAGATACTAAAAGCACAACGTCAGGCAATACCAATGAGACGGAAACATGGAAGGTGCCTAAAGAAGCCAGGGTGGCTATCTAAAGAACTTTTAACTGAATTAAGATTAAAAAAGGATGTGTACAAAAAATGGAAAAGGGGGGAAACCACAAAAGAGGAATTCAAACAAATAGCCAGCACGTGTAGACACAAAGTCAGAAAAGCTAAAGCACAGAATGAACTCAGGCTTGCTAGAGAGGTTAAAAGCAACAAAAAAGGCTTTTATGGGTATGTTCGTAGCAAAAGGAAGAACAAAGAAACAATGGGGTCACTCAGAGGAGAAGATGGTGAAATGCAAACAGGGGACACAGAAAGGGCTGAACTACTCAATGCCTTCTTTGCCTCAGTCTTCTCCGATAAAGAAAACAATGCCCGACCTGAAGAATTTGGAGCAAATGATTCAGCAAAGGAAACACAGCCCAGAATAACTAAGGAGATAGTACAAGAATATTTGGCTAGTTTAGATGTATTCAAGTCTCCAGGGCCAGATGAACTGCATCCAAGAGTATTAAAAGAACTGGCAGATGTGATCTCAGAACCACTGGCAGTCATCTTTGAGAATTCCTGGAGAACAGGCGAAGTCCCGGCAGACTGGAGGAGGGCAAATGTTGTCCCTATTTTCAAAAAGGGGAAAAGAGAGGACCCAAATAATTACCGCCCAGTCAGTCTGACATCAATACCAGGGAAGATTCTGGAACAGATCATTAAGCAAACAGTCTGTGAGCACCTAGAAAGGAATGCTGTGATCACCAATAGTCAGCATGGATTTCTGAAAAATAAGTCATGTCAGACTAACCTGATCTCGTTTTTTGACAGAATTACAAGCCTGGTAGATGAAGGGAACGCAGTGGATGTAGCCTACCTTGATTTCAGCAAGGCATTTGACAAGGTGCCCCATGATATTCTTGTAAAGAAGCTGGTAAAATGTGGTCTTGACTATGCTACCACTCAGTGGATTTGTAACTGGCTGACTGACCGAACCCAAAGGGTGCTCATCAATGGTTCCTCTTCATCCTGGAGAAGAGTGACTAGTGGGGTGCCACAGGGTTCTGTCTTGGGCCCGGTCTTATTCAACATCTTTATCAACGACTTGGATGATGGACTCAAGGGCATCCTGATCAAATTTGCAGATGACACCAAACTGGGAGGGGTGGCTAACACCCCAGAGGACAGGATCACACTTCAAAACGACCTTGACAGATTAGAGAACTGGGCAAAAACAAACAAGATGAATTTTAACAGGGAGAAATGTAAAGTATTGCACTTGGGCAAAAAAAATGAGAGGCACAAATACAAGATGGGTGACACCTGGCTTGAGAGCAGTACATGTGAAAAGGATCTAGGAGTCTTGGTTGACCACAAACTTGACATGAGCCAACAGTGTGACGCGGCAGCTAAAAAAGCCAATGCAATTCTGGGCTGTATCAATAGGAGTATAGCATCTAGATCAAGGGAAGTAATAGTGCCACTGTATTCTGCTCTGGTCAGACCACACCTGGAGTACTGTGTCCAGTTCTGGGCACCACAATTCAAGAAGGACACTGACAAACTGGAACGTGTCCAGAGGAGGGCAACCAAAATGGTCAAAGGCCTGGAAACGATGCCTTATGAGGAACGGCTAAGGGAGCTGGGCATGTTTAGCCTGGAGAAGAGGAGGTTAAGGGGTGATATGATAGCCATGTTCAAATATATAAAAGGATGTCACATAGAGGAGGGAGAAAGGTTGTTTTCTGCTGCTCCGGAGAAGCGGACACGGAGCAATGGATCCAAACTACAAGAAAGAAGATTCCACCTAAACATTAGGAAGAACTTCCTGACAGTAAGAGCTGTTCGACAGTGGAATTTGCTGCCAAGGAGTGTGGTGGAGTCTCCTACTTTGGAGGTCTTTAAGCAGAGGCTTGACAACCATATGTCAGGAGTGCTCTGATGGTGTTTCCTGCTTGGCAGGGGGTTGGACTCGATGGCCCTTGTGGTCTCTTCCAACTCTATGATTCTATGATTCTATGATTCTAAGACATGCTGAAGGTACAGCTGAGCAGTTTCCTTGGCTGCGGGTACAGATGGACAGGGAGCGCAGTGTACCATCTTGGTGAAATGGTCGGAGAAAACCAGAAGGCAGGTACAGCCACGAGACGAGGGTAAGTCCACTACAAAGTCCAACGAAACCGTGTGCCAAGGGCGCGGTGGAACTGGCAATGGCTGGAGTAGGCCGGGGGGTCGCCCGGTAGGACCCTTGGCGCGGCGACAGACATCACAACCAGCAACGTAGCGAGCCACGTCAGCCTTCAGGCGGGGCCACCAAAATTCACGACTGACCAGATGGGTGGTCCGATACCGTCCAAAGTGCCCCGCTGCTGGGGCATCATGGGCCATCCGGAGAACCTCCAGCCGTAGTGGCCCTGGCGGGACGTACAGCCGACCGTGGTGCAGCAGAAGGCCCTGATGCAGGACCAGCCCCGGATACTGTGGGCTGGACCCTTCAGCCAGCTCCCGGAGACGATCCTGGGCCCAAGCGTCGACCCGCTGCTGTTCCCGCACCCGAACCTGCAGTGGCTGCGCCTCCTGGGTGGCCAGGAATGCAGCCGGAGGTAGGATCGTGGTGGGTTCTGCTTGCTGTACCGTGTCTGCGTTGTCTTCAGGTTTCCGGGACAGGGCATCCGCCTTCTGATTCTGAGAGCTAGGGATGTAGCGGATCCGAAACTGGAACCGGGAAAAGAACAACGCCCACCGGATCTGTCTTTGGTTCAGCTTGCGGGTGGTCTGGAGGTACTCCAGGTTCCGGTGGTCGGTTCTCACCTCCACCGGATGTCGTGCCCCCTCAAGATGATGGCGCCAGACCTCAAAGGCTACCTTGATGGCCAGTAGTTCCCGCTCCCACACAGTATAGTTACGCTCCGCTGGTAGGAGCTGGCGGGAATAGAAGGCACAGGGTAAGAGTGGCGCTTCAGGACCAATCTGTTGAGACAAGACGGCACCGAGAGCCGTACTGGAGGCGTCGGTCTCCACCACAAAGGGTCGAGAGGGGTCAGAATGTTGTAAGATTGGTGCCCTCTGGAAACAGGCCTTCAACCCCTGAAACGCCTCCTCTGCCTCCTTGTCCCAGGAAAACGGTGTCTTTGGGCGCAGTAGCCGGGTCAATGGGGTGGTGCGATGAGCATAATCAGCGATGAAGGTCCGGTAGTAATTGGCGAACCCCAGGAAACGTTGTAGGTCCTTGCGGTTCCGGGGTGCCGCCCATTCTTGAACCGCTGTCACCTTCCCCGGGTCCATTTGCACCCCATCCGGAGAGAGCCGGTGACCAAGGAAGTCCACAGTCCGCTGATGGAACTCGCACTTGCTGAGCTTTGCGTACAAACGGTGCTCACGCAAGCGTTGCAGCACGGTCCGGACATGCCCCTCATGGCGAGCCGGGTCACGGGAGTAAATCAGTATGTCATCCAAATACACCACCACGTACTTGTCTAACAAGTCCTGAAACACGTGGTTGATGTAGCATTGGAACACAGCAGGCGCGTTGCGCAAACCGAACAGCATAACCAAATATTCGAACTGCCCGTATCGGGTCCCAAACGCTGTCTTCCACTCATCCCCGGCTCGGATCCAAATCAAGTTGTAGGCCCCCCGGAGGTCTAGCTTGGTGAACACCTGTGCCCCTTGCACCCGCTCCAGCAGCTCCGAGATAAGGGGCAAGGGGTACCGATCTGGGACGGTAATTTTGTTCAGGGCTCGGTAATCATGGCAAGGGCGGAGTTCCCCACATTTCTTCTTAACGAAAAGCACTGGTGCCGCGGTAGGCGAGGTGGAAGGCCTAATGAACCCACGCTCCAGGTTCTTGCGCAAGAAGTCCTGCAAAGCCTCGCGCTCTGGCTCTGTTAGAGAATATAAGCGACTCACTGGTAAAGGCGCTCCGGGTTGGAGGTCTATGCCGCAGTCAAAAGGCCGATGCGGCAGCAGCTGGTCTGCCCCCCGTTCCTCGAACACGTCCTGGTAGTCCTGATACACGGCTGGGAGCGTGGGTGCTGCCTCCTCTGAGGGCGTGGCCGCCAGCGTCCCGGATTGAGCATGGGAACATGGGTCTGGGAAGTGCACGGTCCGTTTGACCCAGTCAATCTGAACGTTGTGGGCTTCCAGCCAGTCCATCCCGAGCACCAGGGGGAAGCGGGGCATAGAGGCAATGTCCAAAGTTCGCAACTCCCGGTGCTGCTGGAAACACAGGACCAGGGGCTGGGTCTCCTGAGTAACGGCACCTGAACACAGAAGTCGTCCGTCAATCGCTTCCACCTGGACCGGTACTGGCTTGTTCCGAAGTGGCACCTGATGATGGGCGGCAAAAGCAGCGTCCATATAGGAGCGGGTTGCCCCTGAATCTACCAAAGCATGGGTGTGGATCCAGGGCCCACCTGGAGGGTATAAACATACCGAAACCATAAGATGTTGCAAGTCCATTGGTGCAGGCCCATTCTGCGCGGTTTGGGACCCCCGGTAGCTAGGGCCATCAGCTACTGGGGTTGGCGGTTTCCCTGCGGCTGGCGTTTCTCAGGGCAAGACCGAGCGAAGTGTCCACTTCCACCACAGTAAAGACAGAGATTTCCCTCCCGACGCCGCGCCTTCTCTGCGGGGGAAAGGCGTGGCCGCACTGCCCCGAGCTGCATAGGCTCCTCCGTTAAATCAGTTGTGACCGTGGGGCTGCCGGAAAACGCTGGTGCCGTGAACTGGAAGTGTCAGCGACCCCGGGCCTGACGACGATCCTCCAACCGGTCGTCTATTTGTAGACTCCGTTGAATGAGAGTGTCTAGCGTGGTGGGGCGTTCCATTGTGGCCAACTGATCCAGTACCTCGTCCGAAAGCCCTTCGAGATACTGGTCCCGCAGTGCCGAATCATTCCAGGTCAAGTCCTGTGCCAACAGCCGAAACTCCGTGGTATATGCGGCCACCGTGGACTTGCCCTGTTTCAAACGCCAAATCGCCCGGTTGGCTTGACTCCCTTTCTGGGGGTTGCCGAACGCGGCCTCCAAACGATTGCAAAACCCCGTATAGTCTGCCAGCAAGGGGGAGTCTTGCCTGAGTAGCAGCAACGCCCACTTGGCCGCCTGGTCCTTTAACAAACTAATCAAAAAGTGCACCTTGGTGCGGTCGTCAGGAAAGTTCCGGGCTCGCCCCTGAATATACAGCTTGGCCTGGGCCAGGAACATGGGAAAGCTGGCCGGGGCTCCATCAAATTTCTCAGGCAAAGCCACTGGGTACTTGCCAGGCGCCGGGGCGTCGGCCCCAGGAGCCGGTAGGGCTTCCAAGCGTTGCTGAAGTGCCACAACCGCGTCACTGAGCTGCTGCACGGTGTGAGTCAAGGCCTGGTTCTCCTGGGCCAAAGTCACCAGTGCAGCCGCCTGGTCAGCCATGGCCTCTGGCTCTTCCCGAACGCAGCCCTACGAAGGGGGAGTGCGGGTGCGGCGGGAGCAAACTGTGCTGGTCCCGGGGGTAAGGTACCGTGAGTGTAGCAGAGCCCACACGAAGAGGGGCGAGGTACGATGCAGAGAGCCGGGCGGGGAACAGGAACGCTGGAACAGAAGGCTGAGCAGGTAACAGGAACGCCGGATGGTCGGGAACAGGAGGCCGAGCAGGGAACAGGAGTACTGGATAGTCAGGAACAGGAAGCCGAGCAGGGATCAAGAACACAGGAAGGTCCGTAGCCAACAACGACGTTGCTCCCGCAACCTGGGGCCGGCCTGACTGGGCTTTTATCCTCTTCTAAGGTCAGGGGCGGTCCCGACCCCCAGGAGCCCCGCCTCCTCTGGCCTTAAGGCGAGCACTCCTCCTGGGGGCAACCAGCTCCCTTCGCCTCTCTGCCCTAAGCCTCTGCAGATCAGGAGAGGCCGAAGGGTTACTGGGCCCTGGAGGAGGCTCACCTGTGGCCACTGAGTCATCAAGCCCCTCTGGGGCCAGAAGGGCTTCACCTGGGGCCAGCTCCTGATGCACTGCCACAGGTGCAGGCTCCTCAGCATCTAGGCCTTGCCCCAGTTCAGCCGGCCCTGGAGGCGGGGACTCCTGTGCAGGCTGGGATTCCTCTGTTTCATCCTCCGAATCGGAATCCCAGGCCATCACAGGTGTGAGTCTGTGCTGTTAATTAATGGGGTTCTGCCTTCGGAGAAGATGAGCCAGCCCTCAAGGAGGTGATTATGTAATTTGCTAGCAATTCATGTCCCTCCCGGCGTGACGCTGCGCGCTGACGTCACGGGGCTATGTGCCTTTGCCCAAAAAAGGTTGGGAAACACTGCTCTAAAGTAATGTCCTTAGGTATTTACACACCCATGTTTTGTGGGGAGTGGGGGGTCTTCTTCGTATATGAAACTTGATGCACATTGCACCACTAAGTTCATTGTAATTTTTGCTCTTTGTGTGACATTGGAATAGGCACAAGCCTATTGAGCAAGCAATGAGCAAAAAGAAAAGAAAAAGATTTTTTCTGAATTTATTCAGTTGTAGTGGAGGACAAGTTTCAAGAGAGATGAAACTGTCAAGGATGCCACACTCAAAAGAGATCTCAGATCCTGTTGTATTGACACTTGATCCTAGAGTAACATTTTAAGTGCCAGCAAGTGTAGCAGACTTGTTTCTTTTTTAAAGAAAACAAAACAAACGTTAAAAAAAAACAATATATGAAGTGTGGCATGAATGTAGGAGATAAAGGTAAAGGTAAAGGTACCCCTGCCCGAGCGGGCCAGTCTTGACAGACTCTGGGGTTTGTGCGCCCATCTCACATCTATAGGCCGGGGGCCAGCGCTGTCCGGAGACACTTCCGGGTCACGTGGCCAGCGTGACAAAGCTGCATCTGGCGAGCCAGCGCAGCACACGGAACGCCGTTTACCTTCCCGCTGGTAAGCGGTACCTATTTATCTACTTGCACCCGGGGGTGCTTTCGAACTGCTAGGTTGGCAGGCGCTGGGACCGCGCAGCGGGAGCGCACCCCGCCGCGGGGATTCGAACCGCCGACCTCTCGATCGGCAAGCCCTAGGCGCTGAGGCTTTTACCCACAGCGCCACCCGCATCCAATGTAGGAGATAACTGCCTCCAAATACCACCAGTTTTGCACATTGCTCATAGCTAACCTGAGGGCCACATTGGGAGTTGGCCAGCCCTCTGAGGGCCACCTGCTAGCACACACTTGCACACAAGCACCAACACACTTAAATATACAGCACACACTGACCACACGTTCCACCGATAACACCACATACCACACCCATAAAGAAACACATATCTTCAAACACACATGGGCACATTTACTGAGACAGCCCCCCTTCTGTCAATCAGCAGAAAGCAGGATTCAATAGTGGTTTTCTTCCCATGGCAGTGGTGGGCTAGGAAAATACATTTTGGGGAAAACAGTGGAGGAATGCATTCTGTTTACCTTGGGAAAACGTATCTTCTCTTTCTGCAAGGTGCTCTTGCAACTCAGGAAACAGGAAGCAGGGCTCTTTCCTGTTTCCTGAGCCTCAAAGACCTTCTTGACATCTTGACATCTTTCCGCAGGGTCTGCAAGACAGCTGTTCCACCAGGCCTTTGGTCAGGGCACAGCCTGACTCCCTCCTTTGGCAATCGTCACAGAACTTTAGCTCAATGGTTGCCATCAATTTGATTTTAATTAATTTTTATAATGAAATGTTTTTAGAATGTTGCACTATTTTATTGTTGTTAGCTGCCCTGAGCCTGGCTTCGGCTGGGGAGGGTGGGATATATATAACATTTATTATTATTATTATTATTATTATTGGGATGGTGTTATACCAGAGGAAAAAGAGGCACTTTTACAAGACATGAAGAAGTGTCTGAGTTTGACAGCTGCTTGGTGGACCAGTAGAAGTAGTCTGACGGTTGGGTCTGGCCCTGGAGCAGAGATTCACCACCATGTTCCACAGCATGGAAAAAGTTAAAGTCAATCATGACTCTTGTCTGACATTTTTCTCCAATTCATGCATGTGTGTGTTTTAATAGTGTGCTGGAGCCGGTTTCTTTTTTCCTGATGTACACAGCATATAATAGTTACTGCTATTGGAGACAGTTGGGGCTGAATCAATGCTAGGTGGAGATTTCTCCGCAGTTCAAACTTGTCTTTTGGATATTTCTGTAACCTGGCTTTTGGGGCTGCAATTTCTAGACTGCTGAGAAGGAGGAGGGAGAGCAAAAAAGAAAGTAAATAGAGGAAGGCAGACAGGGAGGGAAAAGTGTAGAAAATAGACAAAACTTTCACCATTGCCCCCTAACTTCTTGTGTCTTTCTCCACGCACCCTGTGACTGAAGAAAACATCTGTTAACAAACTTCCACTCAAAACAAATGTTTCAGTCAGCATTGTGCAGAGCTATCATAATATTTTCCCTTCTTTCCCTCTTCTTTCAGCATGTAAAATAAAACGTGTAATCTCTGGAATGTACATTTTCTTTTACAATTGTGGCACTTCGTAGGGAGAGCAGAACGGATGACCATCTTGGCAGCCGATGCTTTCAGCCAGTAAAACCTCCACATCTGTTTCCCTAATAAAGAAGCCAATGAGAGCATGTAAATCATTTTTTCACCTCTGTTTCTCTAGGACTTTCAACAGTCTGATCGGATCACCTGCAAGGACCTTGTCCTGGCCTTGAAGGAGGGGAGGCTGGGCTCTTTGAAATGACAGGGAAGGACACAATCACCATTTAATGTGCTCTTAGGTTCTGAGAAAAAGTATGTTTTGAAACTCTGCTCCCCAGGGAGCCTAAATATTTTATTTCCTTCATGCTAGAGTGTTGCACAGGTGTTCTTCGGGGGGGGGGTGTAAGAGAAAATGTAAGTTAGATATAGTTATAGCCATTTCATTGTAGTACTGTGGTTTTACTCCTGAATCCAGATACTCCCCCACCTAGAACTTAAGTGGACAGAAGAACCCAAGGAGATCCAATGCAGCTGAATGTTGGATGATTCAGGCCAGATAAAATAAAACACTTCTTTACACAGCGTATAATACACAGCGTATAATTATACTATAGCACCTGCTCCCACAGGAGGCTGTGGACTTAAGCTGTAAGGTAAAGGGTAAAAGCAAAGGACCCCTGAATAATAATAATAATAATAATAATAATAATAATAATAATAATAATAATAATAATAATTTATACCACGCCCATCTGGCTGGGTTTCCCCAGCCACTCTGGGTGGCTCCCAACCGAATATTAAAAAAACAATACAGCATTAAACATTAAAAACTTCCCTAAACAGGGCTGCCTTCATATGTCTTCTAAAAGTTTGTTTCCTTGGTGGGAGGGCGTTCCACAGGGCTGGCGCCACTACCGAGAAGGCCCTCTGTCTGGTTCCCTGTAACCTCACTTCTCGCAGGGAGGGAACCACCAGAACGGCTCTCAGAGCTGGACCTCAGTGTCTGGGCTGAACGGTGAGGAGGGGAGATGCTCCTTCAGGTATACTGGGCCGAGGCCATTTAGGGCTTTCAATGTCAGCACCGACTTTGAATTGTGCTTGGAAATGTACTGGAAGCCAATGTAGGTCTTTCAGGATCGGTGTTATGTGGCCTCGGCGGCCACTCCCAATCACCAGTCTGGCTGCTGCATTCTGGATTAATTGCAATTTCCAGGTCACCTTCAAAGGTAGCCCCACGTAGAGCACATTGCAGTAGTACAAGCAAGAGATAACTAGAGCATGCACTACTCTGGCAAGACAGTCTGAGGGCAGGGAGGGCCTCAGCCTGTGTACCAGGGGCGCCAAGTTCTGGAGGGCGCCAGGGAAGAGGTGGAGGCTATCAGCTCGCTGCCCTCGCCCACCCCCGCCATGCTGGGCTGAAGCAGCTCTGCGCCTGGAGCCTCTTCCCTGCCAGAGGAGCCACCCTCCAGCCACTGCCCGCCTCCTCCAGCCCCACAAAGCTGCCGGCAGTGCCGTAAAAAGGTCAGCAACTCTGGGAAACGGGGGGGGGGGTGCGTGTGCGCGCCGGAGGGATCCTTGCCCCACAGCACCGGATATACTTAAGACGGCCCTGTTCCTTTCGTATGTTATATTCTGAATCTTCCAATATTCAGCTTCATTGGATTTTGCTGAGTTCTAGTGTTATGAGACAAAGGAAAAAGTTTCTCTGCCCAGATCATGCATAATTCTATACACCTCTGTCATGTCTCCCCTTGCTTGCCTCTGATATACTGTGAAAGTCCTGTCTGTACAGTTGTGTCTGTGCTGACACATTCACACATGCAAATTATCTCTCAAAGGCATAGTCATCAGAATGTGAGCTAGCCCTATGCTTCTTATCAGTAAGATGCCAAATGTTTCTTAATCTGTCTGCAGATCACCTGCTATTTTGTGTTTTTAGAAATGCTGGCCCTGTTTGTGTGAAGTATCACCTTGAAGCTGATAACTAGGTTAAAATAGCCAATATATTTGACAGCAATGACTCAGGTTTGATTAGTAAAAGTACTGCAGAGGGGAAAATTCACATACATATCACAAATCTCAAAACTTGGCTAGTGCTCCAAACTATCTGTGTAGTGATCTACAAGTTTATTGTTTTAGCCAAAGGACCATGGCAAACGTGCAGCAACATTAACAACAAATCACTGTAGAACACAATTCACAACACAAGATAACATTCATGATGTAAAAGAGATAAGATGCCAGAGAAAACCAACAAGCTTAAATCTAGCTTGATTCCTTTTTCCTATTTTAGTTAGTTAGTTAGTTAGTTAGTTAGTTAGTTAGTTAGCTAGCTAGTTACAGCCAGTGCATAGAGGGCCACTCTTTGTATTGTGAAACTATTATTGTCACTCAAAAGAAACCAAACCATTCCTGCCGAGGTATACCTGCTTGCTTGTTTGCTTGAGCAAAGGTTTCAGAAAGCGATCTCTTGGGTTTCAGGCTAACCGATAATGAGTGATGTCTTCCACCTGAGGTTGACCACAAAAACAAAGTCTGTCTGTGTACAACACTACCTTGTTGTGGGCATCAGTGCAAGACTGGTGGGCATCACTTGGAAATGCAGCTCAATAAACACATTTCATAAGGAAACTGGTGAGTTTGGTCAGATAACTAGCACTGTTCTCAGGAGTTGAACCAAGGAGAAACTTTGGTGCTGCCTATGCAGTGAAATATTCCAGAAAAGAAATCTCAAAACTTTTGAATGCCAATAAAAGTGAGTAATGCAAAATACTAATTCAAGTAGAAAATCCTTGCACACATGTGGTCACATCAAAGACCTGCAGCCCCTGGCCACATGGAGTTGCCTTCACACGGAAGGGCAGCCCTCACATTGCTGTAACAACATCTAAAATGCACCAAAAATGACGGTCAGATTCCTTATGGACACATTACATTAGAACAGTATTTATTTACTTCTGGGGTAAACACTATTTGTTTTATTGCAGGGTAGGTGAGATGTGCTTTCCATCTTACACCACCATTACCACATGGCAAATATAGCTGCTTACCTCTAATGAATTCTCTGTCGCCTCCACTGAGAAACAGGCTAGAGACAAATACAGCAACTTTGCTTTGATACAGAACCCTCACATGTATAATTTGTATATGATGCAAGGGTTGTGATAGCTCATGTTGCACAAAGTTTCTTTTTACATGAAGTTAAATTATATTAGAAATATTCTTGGTGGGAAGATCACTTGTACAATAAAAAGAGAGCAGAAGTTTGAGGGAATGCTGCTGATTGCTAATTTCTAGTGCAGCAGATTGGAAATGCATGCAAGAGTGCTGGGCTGCATTTCATCTTTGTGTTTCCTTGCATGTCTTGTGTTTTAAAAATGAAACTGCTTCTGAAGCTGCACACACAGGGTGTATACATCAACAAAATGGCATTTTAATCCTATCATAAATAAGTCAGAAAACATATGCTAGCTGATAATTGGAAAATTGGCACAGAGATTCATTCTTCTTCCATCACTAATGATGCCTCATTTTCAGGGGAAAGTCAGATTTTTAAAAAATTGGGAAAACAAAGATGCTAATATATTTTATAGTTGTTCCATTTGCTGATATTAATGCCCTTACAGGGCAGTAGAGAGGAAGACAGCTTTTCAAGCACAAAAGATAGTGTTTAGGAAGAAGAGTAGCAAAGCAACAGAGATCATTCCTTACTTGTAAAGGAAGAGCCAAACTCTGGCTCAATACTTTCTTTATAAGAGTCACATGTGAGCAATTTGAATTGCATCTATACTAGACCTAGCCACACACAGCCCAGGGTAGCTTTTAAAACAATCTCAACATTTCTGGGGCTCTCTTCTATTTTACAGGGTGATTTCAAAATCATTAATGGAAGGCTTGCTGCCTGACCTTTTTGATTCCTTGTCTGTGAAAAAACATATTTTTGTCTGGCTGCTGGAAGGCCTGTTCCAGGCCTTCATACTGGGTCCTAGATAACCTTTTGCATGTGCCTCTTGAATAAATAAAAAAACATTCCTAAGCAAGGTAGATGTTGCCATCCAAAGAACTCTTAGGGCCAGCCAATGAGAATCTGCTGCCTGAGGCAAAGGATTAGCTGGCCCCCCACACTACCTGAGAAGGTGCAGAGCACGGCACATGACACTGCTCTCTTCTCTAACACAAGAAAATAGTGGGAACGGAGGGGAGATGGTCAGGAGGGCTGTGCAGTATCATTCTGCCTAATGGTACTGCTTGCCCATAACACTTAAAAGAGCACAAGCAGCGCAAAGTAAACTTGTTCATTCCAAGACTACAGAATCCATTACCCCTATGCCAAAATGTGTCCTCCAATTTCTCAATCCCCCCAGCAAAATTGGCTTCAATGTTCCTGTCTCATTCTCAGGGACTTCAGAATTTCTTTAAAATGTTGGTGGAGGAGAAGTCCACAGGGTAATAGTTTTGCGTCCCCCCCCCCCAGTAAACCTTTCTCTAGCACTCTGCAATCCCCCCAGGTACCCATGTTTCCTGATCTGAAGAAACCTCCTGATGCCTTCTCTGGACTTTGATTGAAATGTGGGCACCTAGGAAGGCTGCAGAGTGGAGCTTTCACATGATGTATAAACTACTTCTGGAACTATAGTGAGCACAAGCTCAGCACTATTTCCATATTATTTGCAAACAAGATATTTTTTTCTGGAAGAAGATAACATAGAAGTGAGCACTAAGCTAGCACTCTATTGCACTATAGTCCCAGAAGAAGCTATTACACCATGTGGAAGCTCAAGTATAACATAGAACTTAACAGGAACTAGACATGAAAATGGAATAAACTGCCATGTGAATGCCAACCTATTTGTCCAGCACAAGGATCACACTGTCAGTGGAATTCTATTATCCAGCCAGTTCACTATTACAATTTCAATTTCCCTGCAAATGTTAATGAAGTCAGAACAACTACATTTGGTCTGAACTGTAAAATGAGCATTGAAGTGCAGTCCAGGGGTTCTCCATTGCTATTGAATTTAAAACACCCCTTGCGCTTTGCTTCTATGTTTGATATTAAAGAGCACTACCTCTAGGCTAAATTACTACTTCATTTGTTCCCTCAAAGATTGTGTACTGTTACAGTAAGGCTGCTCATGCAATTATAAAGTTATTTCAAATTTTGCAGCCCATATTCCCAGCTCTCTTGTTTTAAAACAACAACACACAAAATGTTTCAACTTTACAACTCCAGGTCCCTCACTAATAACTTTCCAGGAAGCTAAGGGCTGCAATCAACTGAAGCATATTCAATACTTTATACAAAGAACAAACATAGCGGTCCTTTCTATCTGCAACCTGGTTCTGAAATTATGATTGGGATTTTGCTTGATTGTTCTTTGTGGGCAAGGAGCCTGTTGGAGGTGGACTCAGCTCACCCTCCACGCAGGCTCCCCTGGTGCATCCCCCCAGCTGCCCAGTCCATCAGGAGACACAACACTTGCCCCAGGCACCAGCATCCCACGCTATGCCACTGCCCCTCCCTAATATTGGGGTTTATCATCTATCCCTGACCTTCTAAGTAGACTGAGAAGCCAGTTCTTAAGTCAACACAGGTAGACTTGAGCCACAGCTTTGTCCATTTGCAATCTTCATTTCTTGCTATTCTTAATAAAGCTACTTATAATCATGTGGTTTGAGAGCAGAATGTGTGTTTGCCAAATGCAAGGATTGTTGTAATCTTCCAGGTGCCTAGGTGGCTTGCATATGAGAGTTTGAGTGAGGAGAGAGAGAGAGAGAGAGAGAGAGAGAGAGAGAGAGAGAAAGAAAGAAAGAAAGAAAGAAAGAAAGAAAGAAAGAAAGAGTTTTGATCTCTGAGACAGAGGTCATAGGGAGTGTTTCTCAGGATCCAGAATTTTCATATTTCCTTGGGGAGCTCTGCACTGTTTTGATATTTATTTAGTATGAGCCAGTTTAGGCACTCTTGACACTTAGCCCTCATTCCTTAGAGGACTTAAAAAATAATAATCTCAGAAATACATGAGTGCACCTTTCCACCATGCTGAAGCAGCATGACTGTGACATGTTCATGCATCATGTTTGGGTAAATGAGCTAAAAAAGAGACTGCGAGGAGTTGCCTGTTCAGTGCCCAAGGAAAACAGCAGCTTTCTTGCTGGGACAGATGGTTTGAAGGCCAGGGTAGGACTCAAGCCAATGCACTGAACAGCTGGCCTGATGCAGAGAGTTCACACACAGTCGGCTTCCAGAGGGTCGATTCCAGCAGTGGCCTGAGGTCCATTGGCTCCAGTTGATCATGCTGAAGTGATCTTGGCCTCTGTGCTCTCTGCCAGGAAAGGATCACAGTTCAATTCCTCATGGCTTTCGATTGATTGATTGATTGATTGATTGATTGTAAATAACCATCCACCCTTTCCTCAGAAGGGTTTCTTTTTTAACAATTTTGTATTGAAACTTTTCAACACAGAATACAATAAAAAATAAAAGAGAGAGGAGGTTTCTGAAGTATGTGAGGTTAATTAACAAAATAAAACTAAATCCAGCTTCTTCCACCTTTCATGCCACAACAAAATCCCAGAGATTTGGTGGCTGCTTGCAATTACGTACACAAGCACCGGCTGACTTGCTGGTTTTTAACTCAACATAAAAGAAGTTTGTGTGCACACAAACATACCACTCCTATTCTAACTCTTCAGAATTTTTAAAGGAAGGCAACAAAGATTTCAGCAGAGAGAACAGCCAAACTTTGCATCTGGCCCACACACATTGCCCGTCTAGACTGATCAACCCAGACATCACCACTGCCATATGTTTTCAAATTAAGTTAGATCTCTTGATCAAAGGAATGGGATTACTTAAACATTCCATGTATCTTAACTATGTACCTTCTCCATGACTGCAGAAAGATTTTATTCAGTTTTATACAGTAAACTTTAGCTGCTTCAGACTGAAAGCAATGCCTTCTTATTTAGAACGGACGGCTGAGTCTCCAGCATCTTAGATATGCAAGGGTGAAATTCAAGCCGATCTTGGCTGCAGAATCATGGCTCTCTTCAATAAAAACACTGGATGCAACCCAGCCAAATCTAATCACTTTAAGGCCCCATTGATTTCAACAGCAGAAGGCTGAACACCAGTTTAACTTTGGCTGGTTTGTATACCCAGCATTTCTAGGCTACAAGGAAAAATTACAAATGAAATTATAGTTGTTTGTGCATGCGATCTAAGAGCTAACAAACAAAAATGTAACATAAGAAGGAAACCAAAATTCCAAGATGAAAGTACCCCATATTACTTGGTATAGTCTCATAATATTTTTTAAGGGGTTTTATTCACGAGAGCAGAAGCAACTTCAAGAGGTATGGGGGAAAGGCAACAGCCTGCAGCAGCTGCTGCAAGGGTAATAGGCGTGCAGGGAAGGAAGTACAGCACAATACTATATAAGCTGCGTGTCATTCATTTTCACAGCAATCTTGTGAAGTAGATCATAATTGTTCCCAAGTCACTGCCTCTGAAGCCCTAGATGTTGTGACAGCTGTGATCTGTGAGCCACTGGCTCATATGCTGAAAGGGCTCCCATGAATGCAAAAGTGGGAACAGCTCCATCTGCAAAAAGCTGCCCCAGCACAATGTCTGAACACTGCGGAGACACCAGGGATGCGGAATGAGTGAGCCTGCTATTCCAAAAGCTGCAGCTGAGACGGAAACCAAGCATAGCATTCTCAGGCTCACATGCAATACATTATCACCCCCTGCCCCATCTCTCCCAAAAGCCTCCTTTGAGGTGTTAATGCTTGCACTGTTAAAAGAACTAGAGACGCATGCTCCTCTCACTTCTTTCAGACATTGTTCTATCTGGAGATGGGTCAGCCAGGTTGAGGGGAATCCAACCATCTGGAATCCTTGGCACAATGACAAGTCCTCCCATTCTTGACAATTCTTGCACTCTGCTCAGGTTGTAGAGCTGGTCTACTTCATCCCATTAGTCAAAACAAGATGTGAGCAAAACATTTAAAAATATTTCATTTTGGACACAGCACAGCAACATATTTTCCAATGAAATGAGTGAACATCAGTAGATTATGGGGCTTCGGCAGGAGATGGTCCCACTCCAATGGAGATTTTGACTAAATGTGATAATTTCTTGGTTGGCGGGTTTCTTACCATAGTTTAATAAAAATTAAATTGGAATAAATGCCCAAGTAACTAAACTTCTGTCAATTTTATCTATAATCCATAGGACTTTGTTATTGCAATGCAGAAACCAGTACACACAAATAGTGCAGTATTAAAGAATATGCACCCCAATGATCTTTAAAAGTGACCCCTGACCTGTACGTCTTCTTTCTAGTAGGTTCTCCCAGCAACAGACTCAGAACTTTGAAGGACCATAAGTCTATGATTTCTCCACAGCCAGAGGCAGAGCAGTAGGAGCATACAGTTGTGTAAATCATCTCACTTTCTTCCTTCCCTGAATGTCTTTTCAGCTGTATAGCCAGACATCTGTAGACTGCTGCGGTTCATCTTTGTCTACAAAACACTCCTGGCCAAACACTCTGTCCTCATTTTAGCCTCCATCTTGGCACATGAATCCCATTACAAGCTTTTGGGATAAGCTTAATGTTGCAGTTGTGCCCATTGTGAAATGAGCAAGCCCCATCAAACCCAAAGAATCTTGCGTCATAGGAAATGACAGCCCAAAGCTATATAATTAATGAGTGGGTCTTCACGTGCAGTGGCTGTACAATGGCTAATAATTAATTTAATCAGAGGTTAAAATCTGCATGTAATAATCTGACAGCCATACCTTGAAAATGTAGTGGTGTATTTTTTGTCCTAAGAAGGTAGAACTGATAACTGCGCAGCTATTTGATAGGGTGACGTCACGTGATCTCCATGTACATCTTTATTTGCACCAAACATTATTCTCACACCTGTGTTTTTAGTACAGTTCATTTGTGGTACACTGTTGCCTCCAAACTTTGCATTAACAGCAGCCCAGATGTTGTTATCTATCAAGGAATTAGCTGCTGGCCCACGGAGCCTGGGTTATATCTGAAATGCTTTGTTACTCTGCGCATCTGGGTATCCACAAAGTCTAAAAACAAAGCACACATTATCAAGTCTCCTAGCATACTGTATATATATTGAGCCTAACCAAACTTTGACACAGAAGAAGCAAAAGTAAGGTTTTTTGAATTGAAAGAAAGTTTTTCTCCATTAAAAGGACCAGAAATAACAGGGCATTCTGTTCCTGTGTCCAGACTTCCCATGGATATGTGATACTTGCTCATCATTTTTCCAACTATAGACAGAAAAAAAAATTCTTTAAAATCCAGAGGAAGTCTAGAAGGGGTTTAAAGACTTGAGGGAATCCATATTCAGTTATATAATATTTTCAGTTTTCTGCCCTATAAGCTGGTTGAATTCACATCCACACCACAACCTCCCTCAATCTGACCCAGTTTGCCTACAGTTGCCTTTGAAATCTACATTACAGAATTTTTTTGTGGGGCTTGAAGCTACCAGTATTATGAATTTTCTTACAGCTCATGCTGGCCTTCTATGTTATTGAAACAAATGAAAAGTCAAAATTGTAAAAGGGGTAAGATGCCTTCAATTTTACATGCATCAACCCAAATGGATCATGTTTTTGAAATGTGATATTTCTGAAGGACTGTTTGCTTTATTTGACATTCAGCAAGGTCTATTTGTTGACCTAAGAAAACAATGTATTATTTTTTTAAAAAAATCAATAGAAGCACTGTCTGCAATGCCAAAACTGAACTTTGACAACTGCATCTATTTTCATTTTGCTTAAGACTGTCAACAAAATGTATCCCCCAGACCTCCAGAGTCTTTTAAATACAGTGATCCATAAATATATGAGCATTTGACCCAACTCTAATCTTTCAGTACACAGGCAACATTCATCTCATGGCTCAGGAAAAACGCTGGACAGAGTAGTAAAAAATGAAATAGAGTATTTGAAAAATCTAAGCTTCCCAAGTGGAATTTTTGAGCTATCATAACTTAATGAGAACATCAGTGTCAGGCAAGAGGAGGAGGCATTGCAAATGCTGACCTTCCTTACTTTCCCCTTAGGAAACCGATTTAAAAGTAAGATGATGTGTCTGGATACAGCTTTTTTGGAAACTGGTCAAGTCTGGAATTACTGGGCTTTTGCAAGAAAGAACTATTTAAATCCTTGTTGAAGACAGTTGCCTGTTTTATGTCATTTTGAGCTCTTACTTCAGAAACACAATGTTCTTGTTACCCTTTAACATGCTTTTCGCATCGTGGTGCTTGTTTACACAGGATGGCAATAGTGATCAAGTGAGGTAATGCATTGAGCGTTATATAGGACTGAAACTCTGCATTTCACTCTGGAGAGAGGTGAGACAACATTTCTGGAGGAATGCTGGGAGTGTGTGCAGTTGTGAATCCATAATATATTACTCTCGTTGCAGCTAAAGATGGGTGATTTGACTTGACTGTTAATCTTAGAAGACCTGGAATGATATTCTGTCAATCATTTTAAGGTAAATTCACCTTTCTTATAAGTTTCTCAGTGTTCGGAGAAGGAATTTACTTTGCTCCCGATAGTGAACTGCATTTTAAGACTAATTTTGGTCTGCCTCTAAGTTTTAGCTGCCTTCCTGACATTAACTTCCTCAAATATGCTAAATAGGTGGGTGGGACCAAAGGTAGAAGTGGGTGGGGCCAAAGTGGGTGGGCCGAGAGACGTAAAAGAAAACAAACTTAGAAAGAAAATACCCTCCAGATAATAAATTAAAACAAATAAAGACAAAATAAAGAAAAATTCCAGCACTCCTCTGCGCTGCTGCTCCTGCACCCTTTACATACACATGTGCACACATGATTCAAGACTCAGGTTCCTAAAGACAACTGAAATATTTCAACCCCCATGAAAATAAAACCAATATTTGTGGGGGTTCCTAAAACCGTTGCAGTTTATAGACCTAGATTTCCACTTAAGGCAGCAGGGAGGGGATTTCCTTGCATTGGAAAGGCAGGTCTGCTGGGAAGTGCACCAAAGACATGGGGCATCCTATGCCCTCTGCCTTATCTTTGAAGCTGACATTCAACTCAGAGAAACAGAAATATGCTTTTCTCTGGTGGTGGCTGCACACTGGAGCAAAACCAATATTAATATTCTTCATACCTGGAGACATGGCTGCTGCTGTGGGGGCAGGTGCAATACGGATTTACCTTTAAGCTGGCACTGCTGGAGTAGAGCCCAACTAAGGAGGGAGAAGAAAATTGTGGTGGCAGCAGGTCACCCAACAACACTATTCTTCCCTGCTGCTCCCAGCAAAACCCTCCTGGATTGTGGCTGTCATGTCAGGTGCAGCAGCTTCTGCAGACCTCCCTGGAATTCCCTTAGGACAGTCCTTGGGGAAGAAATGTGCTGCCCCCTTACTGCCCAGCATTCACGGTTCTGCTCTCCACCAACATTTTACTTCCTTGAGCAGATTCACAATGCAGCAGGAGAAGAAGACGACGACGACGGGGACCTGTTCCAGAAGAACTCCTACTACCCAGAACGGCTGCCCTTCTTCTTCCATGCCTGATGCCATGTGACTGATGGATGGGCATGATTGGTCTGAACTGACTGCACAGACCAAATTAGGCATATAGGCCAGAGTTTCCCCACTGCTGCTTAAAACACTGTGCTAGCCCTCTTACTCCTAACATTAAATACCCTCCAACATTTCTCCCTTGCAAATAAATACATCCTAATCCATAATGATAATTTTACTAATTATACCCCATCCATCTGACTAGGTTGCCACAGTCACTCTGGGCACCTTCCAACATATATAAAAACATAATAATAAAAAAACATTGAAAACCTTCCCTATACAGGGCTGCCTTCAGGGGTCAGATAACTCCATGCCCTCCAATATTTCTTTGATGAAAATAGGGACGTCCTAAGGAAAAGCGGGACATTGCAGGATCAAATCAGAGACCGGGACGGCTTCTCTACATCAGGGACATCCCTGTAAATAGGAACACTTGGGGTGTGTGATATTATGCCATGTTCTGAATATTTTCTTTCCTTCTGACTGTGCTTTTAGGCTTTTTTCTTTTTGTCTCTAGAAATATGCCACAACCTCGAGCCCATGCCTTCTTCTCCATGTCTTTGCCGCTGCACTGCTGCCCAACTGCTTCTCACTCTCCCCATCTCTTTTAAGATATATTTCTCTTTCCTAGCACGCACTATAACCCATTATTGTTTCTCTACTCCAAATGAATTATAAAGCCAAGGATACTTCAGGTTTAGGATAAATGATGAGAAAGTGGTTTTCTGCTAGATGCTACAGAATCCCTCATAAAAAGAGAGCCAGCGACTATGACAGCAGTGCTATAAATAATGGCTGCAAACCAATGTTGGTTATAGGAAGCAAAGAACCGCAGGCCTGTGATACTCAGTAGCAGAACTGCTATCAACATCAAGGCAGAAGGATTTTGTTTGGTATGGTTTAAACACCCTAAAATTGGGGTCTTGCAAAATTGGAAGAGTTAGATATTATTTTACCTCATCCATGACTTTACCCATGATTCTCCATGTTCAATTCAAACCCTTTAAAGTTTGGAACACTTTAGTATCCCTAGATCAAAAGTTTCCAACCTTTTCAAGTCCATGGCTCCCTTGACCAACCATATTCTTTCTGTGGCTCCCCTGTGGGAGAACTGGGGTTCTGTTATGCATGCGGGGGGATTCCCACATTCCACCCTGCCCCTTTTGGGGGCGGTTTTTGGCGTGCGTGTAAGTGGGAGTGCATGTGTTGATGGGAACCCAAGCAAGGCCACTGCTCTGCAGGGCTGAGCTGACACACTCCACATGGCACCCCCAGACTGCCTTTCCCAAAATTAGGGTCACATGGGGGGGATGCTGGAGAGGGCAAAACAATAATTAAGTTCAGAATCAGGAATATTTTGATACTGCACCAAAGGAAAGTGTGAAACACACCACACAGGACACACATGCAGACATAGTCCTTTTCTGCAACATGCTCCCATAAAGCTGGTTGACTGTCAAGGAGGAGGGGGTTGCCTGGGGAGAGAGGTAGAGAAGAACAGGGAAGAGGGATGTTGGGGGTAGAAGTAGAGAGGAACACAGAAGACACTCCTCACTTTCTGAGTTATTTTAAAATCCCTCCTTGTAAAACACACACATCCAAGCACACACTTTGCTATTTTCTTGCACTTCCCTGTGTAAAACTAAGGAACCGTTAGTTACTGAAGCTGGGAAGGATTTTAGTTTGTGGTGGGGGGAAGATTTTAAGAAGAGGCACATGGGGGGAGGAGAGAAAGAGTTGCAGGAAGATAATAGGCTGCAAGTTCATGAAAGGACAGTCATCTGGGGCTCCCCTGAATGTTCCTCAAGTCACCTAAAAAAATCTCAACACCTTTGGTTCCTCTAAAAAAACAACCCCTCAACAACTGTGTGCTGGGAGTATGACTGAAAATGTTAGGGTTGCCATATCTCCAAAAGTGAAAAGTGTGCTGATTTTCACTTTTGGAGATATGGCAACCCTAATTTTAGTATACAACATTTTCAGTCATACTCCCAGGGTGGTTAACAAAAAAGAAAACAATGAACTGTTAATATCCCATGTTTTTGCTGCACCCAAAGACCTGTTTGCTAATCAGATTGATTATGCATAGTCAGTCGTCTTAGTATCTGGGATGAGGGATCTGTATCCCTCCAGATATGGTTGAACTGCAGTTTCCATTATCCCTTGCCATTGGCCATGGTGGCTAGGGATGATGGGAGTTGTAGTCCAACAGTCACCCCTGCTTTGTAACAATGTATTTCTTTAGAAAGAAAGGGCATAAGAGACTTGATTCACAAATGTACAGACTAGCCTCCAAGTAAAATTAATTCAGACTCCCACACCTATCTCTATTTAGCAGAGGAAAATCCATGGCAGAAATTCATATTAGTATTATGAAGAACCTGTGAGTCTTTGATTCAAACAAAACAAATATCTACTCACAACACCAACAAAAACTTTTATGTAATTCTTCTGCCATATCTATTGGTATACTTCATTCTAAGCACTTGTGTTGAGCTGTGAATTTATAATCCATAATTTCAAGATGATAAAAAGGTACTTAACATTGGTTGTTGAATAGATGCATTCATTTACTCATAACAGGGTATTATAGCATTGCTACAAGTTAATACAGCAATATAACAAACTAATTCTTCCTAAATGAAACCATAGTAAAAACATGAATAAACCTGGTATCACAGATTCATTGGATTATAATGTGATGTGCAACAGTGCACACTGAGACATGGAAAAGTGAAAATAAAATTTAACAGCCACCTGCTTGATGTACACAAATGGCTAAATCAGAGGCTATCTGAGCAAACCATAAAATATACAAGAAGCACTTATCAAGGAACAGCTAGCTCCTTTTTTTTTTGGAAGTGTGCACAGGTCAACATGTTCATGAGAGTTAGAAACCAAAGTCAGAACTGAAATATGGGAAGTAGTTGCAACTTTCACTGAAAGCAAATGGAACAAAAGAAGGTATCTGATGAATATTATTCAGTTTTCTGACATTTTCTCCTCCTTTGTCCATTTTGTTTGAATAAAACATACAAACTTTTTAATTTTATTCTCTCTCAATTAATTGACACACTGTTAGCACAAGTATTCTGACCCACTGGTTATATTACAAGAGGCAATAATCACAAAGACTTAGAATAATTTCTGTTATGTTTGAGGCACAGATGGCTTCTTAGGTATTACAACCATGTCCTGATGTCTATGAAAAATTAATGTCAGAACTAGGATATGTGACTTGGTTCTTAGAAAGATGCAAGTCTTCCAGAGTCATTTTGGGAGAATTGCCGGATGCAGTTCTACACTCCTATTTCTGCATAGTTCTCTAATTTTATGTTTTCCAGGCTGGAAACTGTAAAATCAAGGCAGTCCCAAAGGCCAGAGAAGGCCTCTTTTGCTGTCACTGGAAACTAAGGATAGGTTTACATCAGTGCAGGTGTAGATGACCAGAAAGCCTAATGTGAACTAGGCCATACGTAAAGGGAGTAAGCAGCCATCAGGGTTGATGAAGCATTTCCTATAATTTTGAAGGAAAATGTAGCCAATCTGCTTTAAATTATTTAATTGCAATGTTCAACAGCCAGCAGTGGAGTGTTAATTGTACATTGAGCCTTTGACTACAACATGTCTACTCAGAAGTAAGACCCTCTGAATTCAATGGCACTTCCTCCCAGGTAACTGTGTAAAGACTGTGCAGTCTTATACTACAATCCTAAGCATTTTTACTCAGAAGTAAGTCCTTCTGAGTCCAATAGGACTCACTGTTATGTGCTTGATCATTCTCACTTTCCATTATTATTATGGTTATATCTTGGTGCTGAGGAGAGTGTTTCCTGTGAGAAGTGCTCTGGGGACAAGTGGGAACTGCCTTTCCTTAGCAATACTGTGTGTGAAGGGGGAAACACACAGCCATGCATGCATGGAACTGCCTGATCCTGTGTCAGCCACTTGGTCTCTCCAGCTCAAAAACTTGTGCTGTGAAAAAAAAGTCATTTCAGAGGCTCAGAGGAACTTTGCAAGTTGGGGTGTTCTTTACTGCTTTTCTTGGGGGGGGGAATGGTTGGCTCGGTGCATATTACCATACCTGCCTTCTGAACATAAGAGGAATGGGGCTGAAGGAAAACACAAGGAATAAATAAAAATGTTATATAAAAAATAAAACATTGCATTCAAATAATATATTGGTCTTAGCTACACCCCCCAAAAAGGCCAACAAACCTCCCTAAAAAGCTCAACAGCTTTGACCTGTTCAAACCTGTTCAAATGGTTCCTCTTCATCCTGGAGAAGAGTGACTAGTGGGGTGCCACAGGGTTCTGTCTTGGGCCTGGTCTTATTCAACATCTTTATCAACGACTTGGATGATGGACTCAAGGGCATCCTGATCAAATTTGCAGATGACACCAAACTGGGAGGGGTGGCTAACACCCCAGAGGACAGGATCACACTTCAAAACGACCTTGACAGATTAGAGAACTGGGCAAAAACAAACAAGATGAATTTTAACAGGGAGAAATGTAAAGTATTGCACTTGGGCAAAAAAAATGAGAGGCACAAATACAAGATGGGGGACACCTGGCTTGAGAGCAGTACATGTGAAAAGGATCTAGGAGTCTTGGTTGACCACAAACTTGACATGAGGCAACAGTGTGACGCGGCAGCTAAAAAAGCCAATGCAGTTCTGGGCTGCATCAATAGGAGTATAGCATCTAGATCAAGGGAAGTAATAGTGCCACTGTATTCTGCTCTGGTCAGACCACACCTGGAGTACTGTGTCCAGTTCTGGGCACCACAGTTCAAGAAGGACACTGACAAACTGGAACGTGTCCAGAGGAGGGCAACCAAAATGGTCAAAGGCCTGGAAACGATGCCTTATGAGGAACGGCTAAGGGAGCTGGGCATGTTTAGCCTGGAGAAGAGGAGGTTAAGGGGTGATATGATAGCCATGTTCAAATATATAAAAGGATGTCACATAGAGGAGGGAGAAAGGTTGTTTTCTGCTGCTCCGGAGAAGCGGACATGGAGCAATGGATCCAAACTACAAGAAAGAAGATTCCACCTAAACATGAGGAAGAACTTCCTGACAGTAAGAGCTGTTCGACAGTGGAATTTGCTGCCAAGGAGTGTGGTGGAGTCTCCTACTTTGGAGGTCTTTAAGCAGAGGCTTGACAACCATATGTCAGGAGTGCTCTGATGGTGTTTCCTGCTTGGCAGGGGGTTGGACTCGATGGCCCTTGTGGTCTCTTCCAACTCTATGATTCTATGATTCTATTCTATGGCCTGAACCCCCCCAAAAAGGGGTAGATCACTGCCAGTTTTTTATTCTGTGAGTAGATCACAGTCTGTTGGGAGATGGACATCCCTGTCCTAGGGGATTTTAATATCTATGCCAACACAACCTTACAAGAGGCCGCTTGGGAGTTTGTGGAAAGCATGGCCTCCATGGGGCTGTCTCTGAATATGTTTGGCTCAACTCATAGTTACATAGTTAGACCTGGTGTTCACCTCTAGTGACGTGGGTGATCTGACACTAAGTAAAAGTGAAACAAAAGAAGTGCCATGGTCAGATCACTTCCTGGTGCAACTGGACTTCTCTGCGACCCTTCCCCTCTGCAGGGAGGTGGGACCGATTCGGATGGTCCGCCCCCACCACTTAATGGATCCAAATGGTTTCCAGAGAGTGGTAGGGGACGTTTTATCCCATGTTGATGGCCTTTCAGCTGATTCCCTGGTGGCTTGCTGGAATGCGGAGTTAACCAGGGTTATCAACTGTCTGGCTCCGAAGCGCCCTCTCCGATTGCATGGAGCCTGGATAGCCCCATGGTTTTCTCCAGGGCTAAGGGTGATGAAACAATCACTGAGACGGCTAGAGCGCCGGTGGTGGAAAACTCATTCTGAATCAGACTGGACACAGGTTAGAGCTCAATGTCAAGCCTACCAAGTGGCGACAGAGGGCCTTCTTCACCGCCTCTATTGCATCTGTAGAAAACAGAAGCAGGAGATTCTTTCAGGTGGTTCACAATCTAACAGAACTACCTTCGCCATCAGAACCTGGTAAGGACCTCAAGATCTTCTGCAATAATTTTTCAAAGTTTTTTTGCAGATAAAGTCGCTCAGATTCGAAAAGAGGTAGACTCCACCATGAGAGCAAGGCCAGGGCAGGAGAGTGCTAGAGTCCTGTCTAGTCAAGTTGTATGGGATCAATTCCAATCTGTTAACTCTGAGGATGTGCATAGGCTGCTTGGATGAAACCAGCCACCTGTCTCCTTGATCATTGCCCATCCTGGCTCATAAAAGTGAGCTGGGAAGGGCTGGGCGATAGGCTCTGCGGGGTGGTGAATGCTTCCCTCTGTGAGGGAGCCTTCCCAGACCCACTGAAAGAGTCAGTCATTAAACCGCTTCTTGAAAAAACATCTTTGGACCCAGCCAATATGGCCAACTATTCCCCAGTTTCAAATCTTCCATTCTTGGGCAAAGTGATTGAGCGAGTGGTTGCTGAACAATTCCAGGCACACCTGGAGAATGTGGACCATTTGGATCCCTTCCATTTGGGATTCAAGCCTCATCATGGGACTGAAACTCCCTTGGTCGTGCTGGTCGATGATCCCCAGCGGGCTAGGGACAAGGTTGAAAGTTGTTTCCTAGTTCTGCTGGATCTTTCAGCAGCCTTTGATACCATTGAGCATGACAACCTTCTGGACCATCTAGAGGGGCTGGGAGCTGGGGGCACTGTCATACAGTGGTTCCACTCCTTCCTCCTGGGCAATGTCCAGAAAGTGGTGTGGGCAGATGAGTGTTCAGACCCCGGGCCTCTCATTTGTGGGGTGCCTCAGGGTTCCTTCCTCTTGCCCCATGCTTTTTAACATCTACAGGCAGCCGCTGGGAGAGATCACCAGGGGGTTTGGGCTGGGTGTTCATCAATATGCGGATGATACCCAGCTCTACCTCTCTTTCAAATCAGAACCAGTGAAGGCGGTGAAGGTCCTGTGTGAGTGTCTGGAGGCGATTGGAAGATCGATGGCAGCTAACAGATTGAGTTTGAATCCTGACAAGACAGAAGTACTGTTTTGGGGGGGACAGAGGGCGGGCTGGTTTGGAGGACTCTCTGGTCATGAATGGGGTAACTGTGCCCCTGAAGGACCAGGTGCACAGCCTGGGAGTCATTTTGGACTCACAGCTGTCCAGAGAGGCACAGGTCAATTCTGTGTCCAGAGCAGCTGTTTACCTGCTCCATCTGGTACGCAGACCGAGACCCTATCTGTCCACAGTCTGTCTTGCCAGAGTGGTGCATGTTGAATGGTTTCTTTAAATGTAAAGGTTCATCATTGTTCCACTCCATGTGTGTATCTTTAAGGGGCCGGAGCAAGGGCCAGAGCAAGATAACGAGACCCAGCTTTACAGCTGTGAAACATAGCAGGTGCTGCTGAGTTGTATTTGATTAAGGCGTGTCAGCATTTGGGTAGAGTATATAAGGAGCAGCACCTAGCTCTGCCATTACCCTGGGGGATGGGTTGGTGGTTGGGTCATGTTGGTTTGTTGATGTATTTAGTGTAAATGGAGTTTTGTTTTTCTTATTAAAACCTTTAAGTACTTTTTGAGTCCTTTCTTTTTAATGCATGATCTCCCCAGCAAGCTCTCTGCAGCGTCACTATACTGCAAAAAGACAACATCTTTGGTTATGGGCCCAGCTGCTGAGTGGATGACTGCATATTTTTGGACTCTGAGAAAGGTTTGAAAACTCCTCCTCCTGTTAGCGTAGTTTTTGTGGGTCTGGAAGAGTTCCAGAATGGTTGACCGGGTTCCTGAAGCTGAGAAGGCTCTGGTCTTCCCACAGCTAACAGATGAGAACTATAGTTTATGGTCTTTTCGGATGGAGGCGCTTTTGACCTCTAGAGAAGTATGGACCTATGTAACTGATGACCCTCCTGACCCTGTAACTAATGCTTGGTCAAAAGGAGATGCAAAAGCCAGGGCGATAATTAATTTGGCAGTCAGCGACCAGCAAGTAGTCTATATAAGAAATAAGAAAACTGCCAAAGAAATGTGGGACAGTCTTGCAGCAGTGCATGTAAGAAAAGAGTCAGCGTCTGCATTGACGTTTTTCAAGCAGTTGTACCAGACGAAGTTGCAGCCTGGTGGTGATTTGGCAGCACACTTGAGACGTCTGGAGGCAATACGCAGCGAATTAATTCGAAGGGACATGGAGGTACCTGATATTCAGTATGTTTTTATCATCCTTTGTTCCCTTAATGAGGACTTTGATGGTATAGCTAGCCAGATATCTGCCGTTCCACCAGCACAATTAACTGTGGAAGGGGTAACGGCAAGATTAATGGGCGAGTTGGATAGAAGGGAGGCTTGTGCCATAAGCACTCCTGTTTCCAGAAAGAATGAGGAACACCATATGCAAACCTGTGGTGATACAACTGCATTTAAAGCTGCAAAGCATTGTTGGTTCTGCAATAAGCAAGGACATTTTGCAAGGGACTGCAGATACAAAAGAAAGCAAAGTACTCCCAAGCCTGATTCTGTTCGTCAATCACTGTCGTCAGCCCAGCAGCCGGCATCGTACCGTAGAGACAGAAACGAGCCGCGAGCTTTTCACGCTCGGACTACGGATCGTAAAAGACCTAAAGGTGCCAAGTGGAAGTCTTTTGTTGTCGACTCAGGAGCATCGCAGCACGTCTGCAATGATCGAAGCTTGTTTACTTCTTTCGAAGAGGAAATTGGTAATGTACATTTAGCCAATTCACAAGTCCTGCAGTCGCTTGGCAGGGGTACTGTTAAACTTGACTCTTTAAACATTACAATAGCGAACTGCATTTACTGCCCGTCAGTGGACAATTTATTATCAGTAAGGTGTTTTGCTCGTCAAGGCATAACTGTGCGTTTCTTAAAGTCTATGTGTGAGTTTTTCGAGGGGAACAAACGTCTATTGTATGCCCGGGAATCTGATGGTTTATATAGACTGTATTTTCGCACCTACTCCCAATCGCCTATAAATTGCAGAGCAGCACAGTCAAGCCAGGGGTTGAGGAATGTAAGACCACATTCTGGGTGTGTCCACATGGCGCACAGAATTCTGGGACACCTGAATTTTGCTGATGTAATTAAGACACAGAATATTGTCAATGGCCTCAACTTAAAACCATGTAAATTCTTTATGCAGTGTCTATCCTGTTGCAAGAATAAGATTAAGGTTGCACGCAAGGGTAGGTGCTCAGATAGGAAAGTAACTGAGCCATTTGAGCGTGTACATTGTGATTTAGTTGGGCCACTCCCACCATCATTAGGAGGTTCTAAGTACTGGCTTACTCTCATAGACCAGTATAGTAGATATTGTTGGACTTATGCAATAGCTGAGAAGTCCCAAGCATTTGAGAAGTACAAAGTTTTTTGCAACTGGGTAAAAACGCACTTTAACAAACCTATTAAGAACCTGTTTTCTGACCGGGGTGGGGAATTTGTTTCTGAGGATTTTGAGAATTTCCTGGAAGCGCAGGGGACTACTCATGAGTTATCTTGCCCCCGAAGTCCCTGGCAAAATGGGCTTGTTGAAGTTGTGCAGCGTGACCTGCAGGCAGGGGTTAAAACTTATCTGCACGATGCTAATCTGCCCAAAGCATTTTGGGCTGAAGCACTCAATGCTTTTTGTTATGTTAGAAATCGCAGTTATCATTCTGGTTTAGATGTCACCCCCTATGAGAAGTTGTTTAAAAAACGCCCTAATCTGAAATACCTACGTATTTGGGGTTCAGATGTAATTATGCATTATCCTGCTAAGCAGAAATTGGGTGAGCGTAGTGTCCAGGGAAAATTAATGGGCTACCAGCAGGAGGCGTACAGAATTTACATACCGGCAACTGGCAAATTTCATATTACCAGAAGCATGATACAAACTGTAAATTGGAATGGAGTTGCTGTTTTCCAAGATACTGATGGTATAAATAATACTGAGGAAGAAGAGGGAGAAGCAGCAGCAGCAGGAGAAAATGGTGCTTCTGAATTAATGGAAGAAGACAAAAAGCCTGTTGAATCTGATAATTTGTTTGATTTAAAGTCACAGGCACCTGAGGGGAGGTTAGATTCTCTTGAGTTTTCTGACCGTGAGCTTAGCCTACAGGCACCTCTTCAGTCTGACAATGATGATTTACAACCTGAAACTAGTGGTTCACTTAGTCCCATTAAGTCTGAGGAGTCTGACTCTCCTTCTGGACTGAGACGTTCAGATAGAAAGAGGCAGAAGCCACAACGTTTCGCAGATGAACATTTTAATACTGTGTATGCCAATAAGGCGGTTTTTGAACCAAAAAGCTACAATGATGTTCAGAATTTACCTAAGCACCAAGCTGTAAATTGGTATAAAGCTATGAACTCTGAGATAGCTTCTTTAAATGAGCATAACACTTGGTCTCTTGTACCACAAACCCCAGATATGAGACTTATTGATTCAAAATGGGTTTATAGAGTTAAAATGAATGACAAAAATGAAGTTGTAAGGTACAAGGCAAAAATAGTTGCTTGGGGTTTTCAACAAATTCCAGGCGAAGATTATGATTTGTGCTATTCACCAAGTGTAAAATATGAAGCAGTTAAGCTTTTGTTAAAAGATGCTTCACAGTGTGGAAAAGCCCACTATGCAATGTTTCTCTGCTCTTAAGAGAGTGGTAATGTACCTTAAACATACCAAACATTATAGGTTGCAGTTTACATCGCACATGAAAAACATGTACAAAGTATGCTTTATGTTTTTGTTCCACAATGATGAACCGCAGGGGAAATGTTGAATGGTTTCTTTAAATGTAAAGGTTCATCATTGTTCCACTCCATGTGTGTATCTTTAAGGGGCCGGAGCAAGGGCCAGAGCAAGATAACGAGACCCAGCTTTACAGCTGTGAAACATAGCAGGTGCTGCTGAGTTGTATTTGATTAAGGCGTGTCAGCATTTGGGTAGAGTATATAAGGAGCAGCACCTAGCTCTGCCATTACCCTGGGGGGTGGGTTGGTGGTTGGGTCATGTTGGTTTGTTGATGTATTTAGTGTAAATGGAGTTTTGTTTTTCTTATTAAAACCTTTAAGTACTTTTTGAGTCCTTTCTTTTTAATGCATGATCTCCCCAGCAAGCTCTCTGCAGCGTCACTATACTGCAAAAAGACAACAGTGCATGCTCTAGTTATCTCTTCCTTGGACTACTGCAATGCACTCTACGTGGGTTTACCTTTGAAGGTGACCCAGAAACTACAACTAATCCAAATGCGGCAGCTAGACTGGTGACTGGGAGTGGCCGCAGAAACCATATAACACCGGTCCTGAAACACCTACATTGGCTCCCAGTATGTTTCGGAGCACAATGGACCAGCCCCCTGCTGAAAACGTTTGCTGACCCCTGGTTCACCCTGCCTTTGTTCCCCTTAATGGCCCATCACTCACTCAGTTGATCACTTTACTAGGAAGCTAGCCTGGCTTATAGTTTAACACTTACTGGATCCAGGGGTTAGAAGGGTCTTGTCATACAGCCTACTATCCCACCCCTGCAACTCACAATACTACCACTATTCCACAGGAAAAGGAACCTGAAAAGAGAAGAGTGCTCAGGACTCCCATGTGATAGGCTAAGATGAAAAATAAAACAAAAACAGATCCCAAAGTTATTAGAGGGAAATATTTAGCACACACAAGAAGGCTTCTGGGACAGAAAGCAATGTTTTTTGCTAGGAAGACAAAACAATCTATTCTATCAATGGCATTTTCTTCCACCAAACTTTATTCCAGAAAATCCTCAGTTGCATACTCCTATCCTGTCCACTTAAATCCCATCTTGGATAATCCACTGGCTGAAATGTCTCTTGTTTGAGCCCTTATGTTTCCCTCCTAAAACTCATTTAAATGCAAATCAATATCAAAACACTTCCTCAGAATTTGAAATACTCTCAATTCCTTTATTCTTTGTGCTCTTCCAAGGCATCCTTTTCATCTCAGTGAGTTTAGATTCTGTTGTAAACAGATAATACGATAGCATCATTAACATTTTAATACCATTTGATTATTTTTTTACTAGCTTACATACAGGTTTAGATCCAACTTTATGGATTGTGAAAGCTGGGCACAGACTCTGAACACAATGCTCTTGAAAGCCATGCCCAGCAATGCATTTTGGGGGAGCCATAAGCCATCAGAGTTATTCCCCCAGCCACACACCCCCATTAAATGGAAAGCAGTTTCTTGTTTCTTAGCCAAATGAGAAATTTATATCTTATAGTCCAAAGGAACGTACTTTAATAAATTATGGATATTATGAGCTGTTCTACACTCAGCTTAACAAATAGTCAAGCAGGGAGAGGAGCACAATTGCAGTGCATATATAGAATTTACTATGGGCAGGAGTCATCTAATGAGTCCCACCGTGGAAGCCCTGTACAAGGACACCTGCTTGTGCAAGAGGGCTTCCCCCTCTCCTCCTCTGCATCTCCCCCAAATTGGCTCCAGGGGATGTTGGGAGAACAGTGTGCAAGGAGAAGCGGGGTCGTTCCTTCTGGCAAGCTGAAATACTTGCACTGGCAGAACAATCAGAGAATTGCAGAGTTGGAAGGGACCCCCAAGGACCATCTAGTCCAACCCCCTGCAATGCAGAAATCAGAGGAATAGGACATTCCATTCCTCTCTGGAATTAGCTGCCAAACCATGCCTCCCATAGCCCCCTGCCTGTGTATCTGATATTTGGGCTTGCCACCAAGCATTCTCAAGTAAGCCCATCCCTTTCAGATGTTCTGTGCAATGAATATGTGGGGGAGAGACTGCAACAGCAAGCTCCATCCCTAATCCACAGCATTTTTTTTACTGCTTGGTGGTATTTTTGTTTTTAAAGACCTGTGCAGGACTGTATATGAGAAGGGCTCTCGCTTCATGAAATCAGGAACCTTGGAAAAGCAGGGTTCCCACTGTGAGGGGCAGAGAGGGGCCACCGTGCAAACAAACACATGGGGGCTCTTTGTGAAGAGCTTTGCACGACTGCATGAAAACTAAGTGCACGGCAATCCCACTTCATCCCCCCTTGCATTTATTATGTCTCTTATGAAGCCTTAGCCAATCACAGCTCTGTTGTGTATATACTTTTCTGATACCCACAGATGTGAAGAACTTTCCCCATTCTCTCACTCCATCCCAAAGGGAAATTTGGGGAAATACTTGGACTGGGTTTCTGGAATGGGTGAAATGCTTTTTAAGACAACATGTTTTTACTTCCTCAGAATATATACAGTATGAGGATTTTGGTGCCCAGAACCGGACCTACGTTTCTGAGGGTAAGAGCTGCTCGACTGCGGAGCAGACTCCTCGGGAGGTAGTGGACTCTCCTTCCTTTTAAGCAGAGGTTGGATGGCCATCAGTCATGGATGCTTGAGCTGAGATTCCTGCCTTGCAGGGGATCCCTTCCAACTTTACAATTCTACTATTCTTTTCTCTATACAGTATTTTGAATGGATATCTCTATCTATCCATGTGTGACAACTTCAGATATCTGATAAAGGGGCCCTGGACTAGCCAGCAAGTTTATGCCACAATCAATTTGCTAGTATTTAAGGTGCCACACAACTCATTACTGAAGGAAAGTGGATGTACCTTGAAGGGAATATCAATCAAGAAAAGCCCAGTTTCACAACCAAATGCAAATTTTATGAGAGAGTTAAATTTCCTTCAGAAATTGACCAACTTCCCATCATTGATGAGGGTTTTTGAGGCTGGCCAGGCCCCATTAGGCTGCACACAGCTTTTTAATTTATTTGTAGCTAGAGAAATGGATCTTAAGCTAACAGGCAGGGCACCAACCACACACACAAAGAGCTGTGAGACTTAATTAGTATTGGGAAAGCACTTGGGCAGCCTTTGAGGAAGGGGGCAAAGGTAAGGCAAATTATTATTAAGAAAGCATCTCTGTGCAATTCCCACTGCAACAGAGCATGAACTTTCCAATGACAACTCTGAATTAATGCATGATTAAGCCTGCAGTTACACACTTATCTGGAAGCACGTCCCACTGAACTCATCATCAACCATTGGGTATGATGGCTGGGCTAATGGGAACTAGAGTCCAACAGGTTCCTCATCCCAGATTTAAATATTTATTAGCCCCTGGATATCAGGCTGAGCAGGCACACAGATCAACCAATCATGGTCTTCCTCATTATGGTAAGATGTGTTGTGTTTCTGCTAGAGTTGGCAAACTAATTCTGCCTTATTGTGGGGCCACCAGGGAAGCTTTTCATTAAATCCCTATAATTAGTGTGGCCATGTGTCCTATTTTAGGGAGCTCAGTCCTCTACTTGAAGGGTTAGCCTGTGTAAATACAGAGAAATATAAGAAGGAAAAGGAGGGATCTTATTATTGCCCATCAACTATTAGCACCTGACAGGCACACTGATTTGGTCTCAACATTGGCAGGGGGGCATTGCATGTGTATGACATCACATGTGCAATGCCCCCGCCCCAGGACTGCCGGGGCGCATCCCTTTGAGGATCGCCAGAGCACCTTCCCAGAAGGCACTCTGACAATTGCGATGGGGAACATGGAGGGTGAAAATCACTGTTGTTTCCCTCTTCTGCAATTTTTTACTCATTTACTCTTAATCTGCTTTCCATGCTCTCTTCACAAGTGTAGACATTATTTATATATGGTCTTCCTCATTATGGTAAGATGTGTTGTGTTTCTGCTAGAGTTGGCAAACTAATTCTGCCTTATTGTGGGGCCACTACTCTTCTTCCATTCCTGTTTGTTCTATTCCTTTTGAGTAGGCTATACCCATCAAGAGTCTTATCCCACCAGGTTACAGTAACACCTATGAAGTCGTATTTGCCAGCCATCATTCAGAGCTCAAGTTCTTCTTGCTTGTTTCCCATACTCTGTGCATTTGTGTAGAAAAAACTGAAACCACAAGTTATTCCTCCACACACTGCTGCCTCTGTCCCCTTCTGAGACCTTTCTCCCTTAGCATATCACTCGGAAGACTCTTCCATCATGTTTCACCTCAGCACCCCATTAATCTTCTGTCTTGCCCATGGCCCTATGCAGTGCATGAAAGCTCTGAATCATAGAATCATAGAATCATAGAGTTGGAAGAGACCACAAGGGCCATCGAGTCCAACCCCCTGCCAAGCAGGAAACACCATCAGAGCACTCCTGACATATGGTTGTCAAGCCTCTGCTTAAAGACCTCCAAAGTAGGAGACTCCACCACACTCCTTGGCAGCAAATTCCACTGTCGAACAGCTCTTACTGTCAGGAAGTTCTTCCTAATGTTTAGGTGGAATCTTCTTTCTTGTAGTTTGGATCCATTGCTCCGTGTCCGCTTCTCTGGAGCAGCAGAAAACAACCTTTCTCCCTCCTCTATGTGACATCCTTTTATATATTTGAACATGGCTATCATATCACCCCTTAACCTCCTCTTCTCCAGGCTAAACATGCCCAGCTCCCTTAGCCGTTCCTCATAAGGCATCGTTTCCAGGCCTTTGACCATTTTGGTTGCCCTCCTCTGGACACGTTCCAGTTTGTCAGTGTCCTTCTTGAATTGTGGTGCCCAGAACTGGACACAGTACTCCAGGTGAGGTCTGACCAGAGCAGAATACAGTGGCACTATTACTTCCCTTGATCTAGATGCTATACTCCTATTGATGCAGCCCAGAATTGCATTGGCTTTTTTAGCTGCCGCGTCACACTGTTGGCTCATGTCAAGTTTGTGGTCAACCAAGACTCCTAGATCCTTTTCACATGTACTGCTCTCAAGCCAGGTGTCACCCATCTTGTATTTGTGCCTCTCATTTTTTTTGCCCAAGTGCAATACTTTACATTTCTCCCTGTTAAAATTCATCTTGTTTGTTTTGGCCCAGTTCTCTAATCTGTCAAGGTCGTTTTGAAGTGTGATCAAAGTCTGAAGTCTCTTTTCTTGTCATAAAATGGACACAGCCAATTTTGTCATGCTGTGCACATAGAAAATGCATCATCAGCCAATGAAATTAACTGAAAGTCATCCACAAGTATATTTATATGCAGCTTGTCTAAAGAAGCTCACAAAAACAGGAACTGTGATTAGACAGGTACCATAAAATAGTCCTAAGTATTTTATTTCTTTATTCCCATGTATTAATAATATCCCACCTTACTTCTAAGCAGACCAGCTTCACCAGGTGGTGACTTCATGTGCTTTCAGACTATACACTGGCTAAAGAACAAGGCATTTTGTACAGTACTTCAGATCGCCGTTAGCAAGCTAAAATTCACATTAACAATTTTTCCTAAACATATAAAAATATTCTAGGCATGGTTAATGAGCCACCTTCAGCCACTAGCTGAAGACAGCAGGGCCGTGCTCTCCCAGTCCAGATGGAAGTGAGACAGAAAGCAGAGGCTCCATTTTAGAAGACAAACAGCCAAATGTTGACAGAAGGAACTATTTCATCATACAACAGGTTGTATCTAATGCTGTGTGTGTGTGTGGAGCTTCACTGGGGTGTAATCCCTCCCTCTCCTTTCTCCGCACAACTTCCAACTCTGCGCCAAAGGGCCCCCAAGCCTTTCAGACAGTCCATCTACTTCTATTTTCTGCAACACCCTAATTTGCACATATTGCAGGAATCAGAATGACTTCTAGTTGCCCTTCTAAAAGAAGCCAGTGGGGAGGCCAACCAATTAAATATTTTAATTTAACTGCTTTGCTGTGTTATTTTTGCATGCTGGAGTGGGTAATGTTTTAAGAAGTGCCTTGTACGCAAACATCACAAATGAACAATTTATTGTTTGAGAAACAAATCAAGTCACACCCTCTTTTACTAAGGAGGTCTGCAAGTCGCAATAAATGCATCAACAGAGAATACCCTTTCACAGCAGGCAGCACCAATTAAAATCCACAGTTTTAACCTGTAACTGAGTGAATTGATTAATCACACTAATTAATTGATCATGGCTTCAGCCTTCCTACTGCAGTAGAATGAGCTAAAGAGAAATACAGCCTTATTACTTCGGAGCCTATGGTCACTCATCTTGTGTTCTAAGTAATTCTAATGTGCAAATGAAGTTGTTCCACCAGGAGACCCCTTAACAACCCCTGTGTCAAACAACTAGAGGTCCACAGAGGTAGATGGACACAATGTTATAGAATCCAGCCTGACATAAATTTTCTGGGAGACAAAAAAAGATGTTGCACAGAACCTCTGCGATGACCCAGCACTAAAGGATCAGCAGGGAGCTCCTCCACAGTCAACCAGCAAGAGGGGGGGGGAAACCCCCAAAACAATGGTTGAAAGATTTAGAGGTCGCTATGGTTCAACAGCAGGGGCAGTATGCTACACTGCCTGCTGAGAAGTATGTTTGCCACATGAGGGAGAAGTGGAGTGTCAGGAAACTCTTTATTTGTCATATTGGGGGACCCTGAGAATGCTCAATAGCAGCAACTATAGTTTGAAGCTGATGCCCTGCCCTGATCCCTTTATTCAGAAGAGGCAAGTAAGCCTGGCTGCAAGACTTAACGCCATGCAAATGCATTTAGGACTAACTGCATTTAGGTTTAACTAAAATTAGGCAGTTTTAAGTCAAACCGTTTATAGCGGAATAACTAATTGCATGCTCCAAGGTCCACCACTGCTCCACTGTATTCATGATGGTGCTATGATCTGAATGACAGCTGCACGTGCTCAGGGCTCTGGCTTGCTTTTCTTCTTCTCTTCCCTTCTTTTAATGGCTTGCAATAGCACACCTCTGCTTTCCTTATCTCTCTGCTTCACTTTGAGCAAGGGAAGGATGTCCTTCCTTAGAGCAATGCATTCTGGGAGAGATGCCCTAGAAGAGGGACTCTGCTGCTGCCACTTTTCCAGTGTGTGTAGACATTATCTTTTAAAATTATTAAAAGTTTCTCCCTTTCCCTTGCTCTGATGGGGGCCCTGCTCATGGCGAGAATTCACCACCAGAAGCACATTTGTAATGTAAGATTACATTGTAATAGATTGAATACCCTTTTGGTTTGTTTATTTATTTAATTTAATTAGCACTTTATTCAAATTCATGAAAAAGTCATTGCAGTTACTGAGAGTAACTGTTCAATGCCAGTGCTCATATTTCAGAAATGGTAACTGTGATAGGTAGCCATCTTTTTCCTGTTGCTTCAGCAGCAAATGAAGGCAATCATGGAATGATCTGGAAAGTGTTTGTGATATCGAGAAAGTCAAAAACCGCGGCTGGGTTGATTGACTTCTGAAGATAGAGTTCTAAAAAGGAGCCTGATGTTAGTTTCCCCCTTTGTTAAGTTTCTTCATTGGAGGAACTGTTTTTTCTCTAAACAGACAAATACAGAGCAGAAGCAGAGAGAGAGAGAGTGATGAGAGGTCCAAATGTGGAATGTGTTAATAAAATCCTTTCATCTGTTGGGGACAACAAGGAAGGGGAAAAGGAATGGAGTGGCGGATATTGTGTTTGTTTTATTTGTCTGGCTCTGACAGGGAGTTGACAACAGCATGACCAAATTGTTTGAGAGAGAAACAGACAGGCTAAAACGTTTGGTAAGTGACACTTGGGGTGGGAGATAAATACAGGCATCAACAAAACTATAGTTTCTCCAATATCTCAGACCCAACTGTGATCTTGTATAGTATGTGCAAAAATGTGTTGAGGTCTGAGTGTTCATGAATGAAGAAGTAGATTTCCATTTTTAAATTACAAATCAATTTAAATTACAAATCACTTTTAATTCTCATGGAATTCAGCCTCAGAGACAGAATCACTGAATTTCTCTGATGAAATCAATGAGATTTATATGGCCTTAATTTCCCTAACTCCACTTGAGTTGCTGTTCCCCCTACAGCTATCAAACAATAAGACATCCTTGGACATTTTATAAAGTGACTGCCTGCACAGCACCCACTCTATCAGACCAGGAGACCACCTAGCCCAGGGCCCTGTGTTCGGCATGCCGGACTAGGTAGGCTCTGATTCCAGATTTTAAAAGATCAGCGCTAATTGATGGGGAATTGTCCTGTATGGAGCCCTGATGAATAAACAGACTGGGTAGACATTGCTGGAGTAGATGGAAAAATAGTCTGAAATGGTACAAGAGAACTTCCAATATAGATTAGTTCCTAGAGAGTCAAAATTCATACAGGCACTTAGATGGATTATCTTTATAGTTCTATGATTTCACTATACATAGTAAATAATGAAATTGCAAAACTCCTCATTTGTATTTCCTAAGGCTTTTCTGTTGGGTAACAGAATATTCATATCTGTTTTACATGCACTGTATTGGATTAAAATACCCCAGGTCTTTCAACTAGAAAACACAAAGGGGGAAAAATGCATTGATTCAATATGGCCTCACCACAGCTGTGCCGACAGCATCAAATAGAGTTGATGACAAAACAGGCAAGTAAACTGTGAAGGAAAGATAGTGCAGGGCAGAGCAGCAGTCAAGTCAATGAGCACACACTTTTCTGGTTCAATCCCAGTTCAGGGAAGGCATGGCTTTGATAAGACTTTCGAAACCTACAACCTTTGCCTTTCCAAACCTATAACCTCATTGTAATAATTCTGGGCTATCACTGTGCAGGACAAGTGAAAAGTTGAAGAGAAATGATTTGGGCTGTTAGGAACATTACTATGTGAATGCTAAGCATTCTCATTATTATAATATTCATTTTACTGTTTTCCTCTTAATAGTGGATCATCATCTCTGCATCTCTGGTGACTTCATTTAGACAGATTTTTGGGGGCTTTCTAAATTGGACTGAATCTCTTGTTTCTCTCATGTAATCAAAATTTCTGCTCCACCATGCTGAATGACGCTTCAGTGCGTAAGAGAGGTTTCCCTCTGCCTGTCTTTACAGTGCTTCCCACTGTGCTTGCCAAAAGCATGCCTGCCTTTGGGAACCCACAGAAACTTCTGAAATGGGGTGCTTCTGGGATAGAGAGGAGGTAAATCTGCATTTGCCAAGGATCCTCAGTCCAGCTACCAGTAATGAGCCCAATCCGGACTTCTCTGCTGTTTCAGTTGGAGCTGGTGCAGCAACAACACAAGACCAAAGTCTCCCCCAACACACCTTCTGCCCTAGCTAGCTCCATTCAGGCCTGCTACTCAGGGCTGGGGGGTGGCATATTGCATTGGTGAAATTGAATTTGTTTACTTACTATACATTTTGCTAATCATTTTTGTGTTCTTTTGCTGTCTACAATAAAAGTAACAGAGTGCCATATCATCACACCTGTTCAGTAGAGATCAGCAACCATGGCTATTACTTGCTCTGATATGGTAAGTAAGAAATGTATATCAATGAAAAAAATCTGAGAGCTTTCAAAGGAAACCTCAAGGCAAAGAGACCAAAAGCTCAATAAATATTCACTCCTCTCGGTCATGCTGTTAAATGAAATATTGTATTTAAAGTGTCTTAGTATGCCCTGAATCCCAGCATAACAAAACACAGTCAGTGCATCTTTAATCAAATGGTTCCACTTTTATCTTGTGAAGAAAAAGAAAAATAGAACTTCTGAGATCAAAGAGTGGAACCATTTGGGCTCAGGCAGACACTGTCTTCCTCTTCCCTTCCTGATACAGAAGTGGGAATGGAGGCTTGCTATAAAACATTACAGACCACCCTTCGTGCTATTAAGACACCTGTTATTTTCAAAATTATGTTTCTTCAAACTTGCTTATTTTTCTAAACCTATCATGTACAGAATAATTGCATAAGAGTTTGTGAATATTATGTTACAGAATCTCAAAAGTTGGTCGTGATTTGTGATGGATGGCTCTGTGTAAAAAAAGGCTGAAAGGAAAGCAGAGAAATACAGAACATATTTGGTGTGTGTGTGAAGTATGGACCTTTGGCTCACTAGTCCCACTTAACTTCTAGACAGCTATGTGGCATAGGAATAAGAATTCACTTACAGAAGTGGTAGAAGTCAGAATAGTTGCTTAAGCCTAACAGCTACAATTATAACTCATTTCACATGTATAGTTTCCCCCTTTTATACCCTGTATTCTTCTCTGCGCTACGATCATACTCAAAGTGAGATAAACACAATGCATTTATTAGTCAGATGACTGGCTCATAGAAGGTTCCCGCATGCCAGCTTGATCACCTTTTGAGTCACCTCATAATTCTGCAGGTCATCTTGCTACATGAATACATCACATTAGTGCTCATTGGAAGAGTCAATGCAATGGGTTGCAGGGCCTTCATATCATAGTTTCCCTGTTTCAGAAGGCCTCCTGTGACAATAAGCCTTAGGATGATGGGGCAAGGCTAAATGCACCCTTCAAGCCTTCATATGCATGTTTCTCCTTCATGCAGGTAACACCATTGTTGGATTTTGTGTGTTTGTGTGTGTGTTTGTGATTCATTCGTTCCAGAAACAGAGAGAAGATACAAGAAGCAGCAGAAAGCTGAGATTGTTTTGACTATGCAAGGACATTTTCCGTGGGAACTGTTCTTTGGACCTGCAGTTTCTACAGGACGTTCTGATAACAAAATTCTGTGTAACTTGTGGTTCTCTTGCCTGTGACTTGTGGCGGAGAGAGAGAGGCTTGGATTCTAAGTATGCCTTTACCATAGCTGTGGTGAATGGTTGTGTATATTTGCTACCAATTATACAGTGGTACCTCAAGTTAAGAACTTAATTCATTCTGGAGGTCCATTCTTATCCTGAAACTGTTCTTAACCTGAGGTACCACTTTAGCTAATGGGGCCTCCTCCTCCTCCTCCTCCTGCTGCTGATGCTGCTGTGCCACCACATGATTTCTGTTCTCATCCTGAAGCAAAGTTCTTAACCCGAGGTACTATTTCTGGGTTAGCGGAGTCTGTAACCTGAAGCGTCTGTAACCTGAGGTACCACTGTACTTTTATAACCTGTCAAGTAAACTCTACACTTGACTGAATTCTTATGGTGTCCATGAGTGTTTATTGCCTTCTGTGTGTGACCTCAACCCCAAAGATGCTTCTTTGTGATAAAGTGCTGCACTAAGATGATACTCTGCTGATTGGGATGCTGGCACACTGCAAATCATGTGAGAGGAAAGCAGCAGACAAACCCCTGGAGGAATTGTCAACAGGCTCATCTCAGCTATCTGCCAATCTCCCATTCCCACCACCCTTCTGAGTAATACCCCTCCCCACCTTCTCACTATATAGAAGGATCTGGCAACTTCTGTTTCAGTGTATCTGAAGAAGTGTGCATGCACACGAAAGCTCATACCAAGAACTAACTTAGTTGGTCTTTAAGGTGCTACTGGAAGGATTTTTTTTTATTTTGACCCTGGAGGAATGTGGCACAAAAAAAGTGGGACCGTCAGGAGCCATGGTGTATCTCTGGAGCTACAAAGACAACTTGGACACTGATCAGCCAGAGAAGCAAGTACAGCAGTTACAGACCTCAGAACACACCTTGGTGGCATTGGAAGATACAGGGTACACAACAATTCCTGCTGCTCACCACAGAAGGAAGAGATGTGTGGTGGTGGAAGGTTACTCTTGACAGAAGGGGACAGAGGCAGCAGTGTGTGGATGAATGACTTTTGGTTTCAGTTTTCTCTACATGGATGCACAGAGTGTGGGAAACAAGCAAGAAGAACTTGAGCTCTGAATGATGGCTGGCAAATACAACTTCATAGGTGTTACTGTAACCTGGTGGGATAAGACTCTCGATGGGTGTAGCCTATTCAAAAGGAATAGATCAAACAGGAATGGAAGAGGAGTAATATTATATATAAATAATGTCTACACTTGTAAAGAGAGCATGGAAAGCAGATTAAGAGTAAATGAGTAAAAATTACAGGAGCGGGAAACAACAGTGACCTTACTGCGGGTATCTGTTATAGACCTCCAAGCAAGACTGAGGAGAGATTTGCTAGTCATGGGAAACTTCAACTACTCTGATATCTATTGAAACTTAATTCTGCCAAGAATGTAAGGTCCAACAAATTCCTCCATTGCCTCACTGACAATTTCATTTCCTATAAAATATAGCAACCTATAAAAAGAAGCAACAGGTGGGGGTCATCTCTCTTGGACCTGGTCCTCACCAACAGGGGGGAACTGATTGATGAAGTAAAGTAGAGGGAGCTTTGAGAGGAAGTGATCAAATCCTCTTGAGTTTCATTATACAGAGGCAAGGAAAAGCTGGCTATACAGTGGTACCTCGCAAGACGAATGCATCGCAAGACGAAAGAGTTTTCCATTTTTTGAGTCGTTCCGCAAGACGAATTTCCCTATGGGCTTGCTTCGCAAGACGAAACGTCTTGCGAGTTCTTGTGAGTTTGTTTCCTTTTTCTTAAAGCCGCTAAGCCACTAATAGCCGCTAAGCCATTAATAGCCGTTAAGCCGTTAATAGCCGCTAGTAGCCGCTAAGCCGCTAATAGCCGTGCTTCGCAAGACGAAAAAACCGCAAGACGAAGAGACTCGCGGAACGGATTAATTTTGTCTTGCGAGGCATCACTGTAGTTGGATGTGCACTTGGACTTTAAGAAGTCTGATTTCAAAAAGCTGAAGGAACTACTGGGAGAAGTCCCATGGTCATAAATACTTCTGGGGAGGAATCATGATGGGCTAGTTGTCCTCTGTAGATACTCCATTGACAGAGATGATTATGTAGTGATTAATGATAGTCAAGCCATAAACCTTGGTTATTGCATTATCTGGGAAAACAGAGATAACGGAGATTAACTTTCAATGCTTTGAAAAGGTTGCTTGCCATGCCAAGGGACTGAGAAACTTTCGAGGGACTCTCATTTGGGGGTCGGTGGGTGGAATGAGTGACCAAGAGCAGAAGAACCTCAATCTTGCCCGAACACCATATAATCATCCTAAAGGTCAGCTAAACCTCCCTTTATTCAATTACTTGTGAGACTGTTACAAATTATGACTGAGGTTATCTGTCTGCCAGTTGAAATGTGCAACTAAAAAGCTACCCGACTGCTGACTTAAGAATAGATGGCAACTAAAAGGCTGAAAACAAAATAAAAAGCATGTTTTAACTGTTTATACCTAATAAAGATTCTAAACCGCTAAGAGGTGTTACAATTGTGAGAAATCTTTATTTTATTTTATTTTATTTTAAATCCTCTGCCTCATTGGTGAATGTGCTGATTGTAAAGTGAAACCACATCACTATGTCACTGTGAAAAACAAATGCAAGGATCATACTTTGATAAGCAAAGACTATAAGATCTTGCAAGCACTCAGTATGGCAAAAATACTGTTGGACACCTCACTGACTGTTGGTATCATGCAGCAACTACTGGGTGAGCAACTGAAAGAAGTTTAGCACTTCTCCCACACAATACACAGCACACAGGCAGTTCGACTTGTTGAGGTTTATTTATCAACAACAGGCTTTCAGCAATCCGAGCTTCCTACAGCTCATACCTCACTGTTGGAGTCAGTCCAGCCCCTTCCAAAGCCAGATATACGCCAATCCCACCCCCTCTTCCTGCTGGTCTTCCTTTGTTCTAGTTGCTTGCTCCGCCACCTATTTCTTGGAGACTCAGGTGCAGCCAATTCCTCTTCCTCTGGAGTTGAATCCAACCCCCTACTTCCACCTGCATCCTGCTCCGTCATCTCTGTGCTGCTGCAAAAACTTACAGGTAGCAATCCAGAGCGAGAAGGGCTTATCTCACTATCGTGGTGTGAATGAACCAAGTTCCTGTTTCCCTCTGCCTCTTCCTTCCCCCCTGCAGGCCATGTCTCTGACATCAGAGCAGAGATGTATAAAATGGTGGATAAAAATGGACTGGACAAATCTGAAGCTAAAGAAGACACAGAGCCTTTGGAAAACATTGATGGGGGACTGCCAGAACAGGAGAGTGGAATGATAAAGTTGGAGGCAGGAAATGGAGACGACTTCCACATAGACACCTGGAGGAATGAAACAGCCAAATAGTGGAATTATGGTGTTGGAGGAGTGGAATGAAACCATGGACAGAGAGATTAAGAAATATCCTGAGCTGGCAGAGATAGAAAGGACTTTATGTACAGTTCAGAGTGAATTTAAAAGAAAATGCTACCAAGCCTCTGGCAACACTCTTGGAAAAAGAATGGAAGATGAGGAAATGAAAGTTTGTTTGTTTCTAAATTAGGTTGGAAAACCACAGCCTACAGGAAATGGGATTGGAAGATACAGAACTGGGTGTAAATTAATGAATATACAGTAAGTAAATAACTATGGATTACTGTTTTAATATATGACTGCAGTGAAGAGACTCCTGTGGAAATAAAAATAAAAGCTTTATTTTTTCTCAGTATTGGAGGTAAAGTTGTTGTGTTGGACTGGAGGAAGACTATTGGTGACATTGATCAATTATAGTAATTGGAGGACCTCATTTAGATTACTTTGTGTGGAAGGTGAAATGAACGAACTTGAGGTGTCTGGATCTGAAGACTGGAAAAACATACCTAGCAGAAGTAGAAATCCTGGAGTGAACACTTTGAATATTTTGAATAATTTTTATATACACAACTGACAGATGGAGAATTGGAAACAAATTTTATCTCTTTTTATTTCCTTATATTTTCCCTCTTTTTCATTTCTTTATTCTATCTTACTGCTGCTTTTTCTTTCCCTTCTTTGCTTTGCTCTTGCTTCTATTTTGTGTTTTTGATGTCCTCTACTCTGGGTTAATGAAGGGATTGTATGCAGATAAAGGTGATGAAAGGCTGGTAAGGGACCCAGGGAGGGGAGATTTCTCAGGGTGGGTCCACCTCTTTCTGTGCAAGAGGAGGGTTAAGCTCTACCTGGGAGAGAGGACTTTGCATTCTTCTTCCTCTTCCTCTTTCTTTTTCTGTTTTTGTTTTGATTAGTTTTTTATTGGATTGACTTATGAAGAATGGGAGTTTCTTGAAGGTGAAATATTGAAGACACAAAAGCAGCCAATTATGCATAGCTCAGGTGGTTAGAGCTGGTCCTGAGAACGCCAAGGCCACAGGTTCAGTCTCCATACAGGACAGCAGCAGGTTCCTGCATCGCAGGGGGTCAGACTGCAGGATCCTCAGGGCCTCTTCCGACTCTGCAAGTCTATGAATTCCAACAAGAAAGAAAAGAGGTTTTTAAGCAGAGGCTGGGTGGCCACTTGCCCTGGATGCTTTTAGTTGAGATCCCTGCATTGCAGGGATGACCCTCAGGTCACCTTCCAACAATTCTATGATTCTATAGTAAGGTTGTCTTGGTATTTATATTTACTTCACGTAAGCCACACAAAAAACAAGTCATGTCAGAAACATGGCACTGTGTGGAGATCTAAGCAAAAGAACAGTTCCAATTATACAGTATGTGTAACCTCAGCATCGACACACGCTAAAGGAAGAAAGGGCAGCCTGGAATTTACTGAGTGTGATTAAAATGAGCGTTCCTCAAGTCAAGAAAAAAAGCAAGAATTGCAAACCTAGGAAAGGGGGATTTGCCAGCTGCAGTGATAACTTATCATCATGACTTTCTTCTGAATGTGAAAGTGTTTTCAAATGGCATTATGTGATGCAGAAAGACTCGCTGTTGTCTAGCCATTCGTGCACCTGGCTTTGCTCGGTTTTTTTACCTAATACAAAGCACGTTTGCATATCTCCTGTCTGAGACATAATAAATGCGCTGTGCAGATTCCAAAGTGGTTGCTTCTAAAGTTGGCTTCTCACAGTACATCTGTCTGGCAAAAGAACAATAACCCAGATCAAAGCAAGCAACGGCCTTTAGGCAGCTTATGAGCCTTTTGTGTGATACTGAGCATGCTTATCCAGCAAACACGTGCTTTAAATTAAATGGGATGAGCATGTGCACCATGAACAATTCACTTTCACTCCTCTGCATCAGACTTCCCTTAAATTTCTTCACTACAGCTGCTATGCTAGTATTCTCATCATTGGATGCTTTTGTTACCAGTATTTCATAAGTAAAATCTGTCTTCATTGTATGAGAAAATAGAGGTGGAAGAAAATGCTGCAAAGATAAAGGAGACAGGGTATGCAATGGGGAAACTATTGAGAGGAGGAGACAAGGTGCATGGACCCAATAGACATTTGAGTGTATTTTCGAAATACTGAATTGGCTTTGTATTTTAAAATATCAGAATTATGTTCTCTTATGGGAGGGATGTGGAACCTGTGGCTTTCCAGCTCCCATCAGCCAAATGTCATGAATGATGGGAGGAGCTCCACCAACAGCAGGAGGGCTGCTGGTTTCTCAGCTCTGCTGACAATCATAGCAATTTTGTAAATATAGCAAAGCCTCCTTTCTGTTTCTCTTTCTGTATCAGGATCAGGATCAGGTGTTCTTCAATTCAGTCAAGATCTTCCCCCTGTTGAGCCAAGCTAAGGCATAGCTTTCAGAAGAAGGGACTCAATTATTTTATAAGAAAAAAATGTTTGGTTCGTCTCTATGGTTGTGGAGCAGTTTTATGAGCGTGCCTGAACAGTAGTCAACATAGAGCACAGGTAGTAAATCTTTTTTAGCTTTGGTGGAGGGTAACATTTCCAACGGGCAAGTGCCAATGGTAGGTGGAGCAATCTAAGTGTCTCTTACCTTATATAGTAGCTTATATTCCAGTCGTGCAAAAATCAGAGATGCTTGAACTCACATACCACTCTCTCCATCCAGGCAAGCAAGTGCTCCATCCATGACACACAGTGCTCAAGGACAAAGCGGAGGAGGGCCAAGGAGAGGCATGGTGTGAGGAGAGGGAGATGTCCTGGGAAATGAAGGGTCTTAGCAAGAGTCTCTAGGGCCAGGCAGGAAGACTGAAACATACTCGCTGGGCCTAAGATCCCAGCAGTGGACACAGAGGCAAACTACATGTGATCATGGCAGACCTGTGTGTGTCAAAGTTCCCTTTGATTTTATATAAAGTGGTGGTATGCCCACATGAACGAACTGGGGGCCGGCTGCGCATGCTGGGTGGGGTATGCATGTGCCAGGGCGCAGGGCACAGAGCATGGAGGGTGAAGGATCCTACCACGACACCCCAGCCCTCACCACCAACCCCGCCGGAGCAACCCACCCACACTGGAGCCAAGCAGAGCTGTTTTGTGCCACCTGCCCACCTGCGCAGCGGAGAGCCCAGACAGCTGATGTGGCACTTGGCTGGCGCAAACCAGGCGCTCTCACACTGGCGCCCCCAGCGTAGTCCAGCCCAGTGCTCCTCTCCACGAGCATTAGTTCCTCCAGTGCCGGAAGAAGAGTGCCGGGCTGGGCTGAGTTATGCGTGGGATGCCTGCTTCATGCCCCCTAAAAAAATACACGTCCGGGACCATGGCCCGACGGCAGCTTTTTTCTGGTGTAGGTATAAGAACCAAGATAACACCATCCATATTAAAGATTTCATGGCAAAATGTACAGGTGGGGATCCAGCATATCATTCCTGCTACCCAGGCTGTGATTTAAGTGGTCACTGCCCCTCCGCTAAAATAGTTCAACACATATCATTCTAACATAATGGCCATGCTGTCAGAGCATCACCTTTGTCCCAAAGCAGATTTCTGCTGCTTCTCTCCAACTCAGACTTGCTGGCTTCTCCCTCAGCAGCTATTCTTAGCTGTTCACCTGTCTGCCAAGACTTGCTTCGCATTCCCAACCCCCAACCCCTTGGACATGCCTCTTGGCTATTGATCCCTATTGAACTCTGGTGACACTTGGTTAACCCACTGAACTGTCTCCCTGTAATCTCATTCCTTGATTCCTCCTGTAGTCAAAGCCCAACACTGCCTGTAAGCCCAGGATAGGCTCTGTCACCATTTAGTTTAATAACAATTAATATATCATTTTTGGAAAACACATCTGCAATTGACACTGGGGGTAGGAAGGCAGGAGGGAGATCAGGATTCTTACTTCCAATTGTTTGTTTGTTTCTTTTAACAAGTTATATACCTGCATTACAATTCTTTCTAAGCAGTGGGCAAGAAACTCAGTGGCACTTGGTTGGTCACTGTGAGAACAGGATGTTGGACTACATGGCCCATGGGTCTGATCCAGCAGTTGCTCTTCTTAGGTTCAATAGGACAAAAATGTGCACACACAAAATGAGGCCACTGAAATGAAGAGTCATTGCCAATAGCTACCAACCACCACTGGCATTGAAGCGAATGATGTATGTGGGTTGTTAGGCCTCTGCCCCATGACTAAATATTTTGAGCAATGCTGAGCTGACATTCCTAGTTTAGAAATTCACACCAATGCAAAGTATGTCTAGGCAAGTGACAGCAGCTGTGTGTATCTGCTCCCAAAGGCCTATAAAGTGCACCAGCTTTTTTATCAATGAGGAAACTGAAAAAGGATAATGACGCAGTTCAGTATCCTTGTCTCATGCAATCCCACAATATATCACTTATAGTGTAATCATAGTTTTGTGACATGGTTCCCTGCCTATAAGTGTCTGTGTAAGCTACACTGTTCAGTTCACAGAGAGCCCTGTGGAGCCATCCCAAAATAAGGACAATAGTATACAGTTAACCTGGGTCATTTTCCAAACTGGTGATGTCATGAAAAATGATTGAATTCTGTGCCTGTTACTTCTGCCAAGTAGAACACTCATGCAAAGTATATAAAAGCTATGGCCTGATACCAGATGGCAGCTGAAATTTAGTAGTTCTATGCAATTTAGTGAGAGTACGTTGAAGTTCTATTGACATAGTCAGAATGGCCATCTTTCCAGTGCTGTTCCTTCAAGTACTCTTCAAGGCAAAACAATTGGGGAGTGCACAGAAAATCAAGCCAAGAGCTCATACACAGAGTGAGAGTGCTTTTCTTCCTCTTTTAGCAGGGAATGACAGCTTGATAGTGAAAATATGCTTTATTTGTGGAATGGGGACAGTAGCAGTGCCGCCACCCCAGCCCCATTTAGGCAAGGGTACAGTTTCAAGTTTTGCGGAGTAAACTTTTTAATACGGTAACAACTTATAGCTTATAGCTCTTCCTCCTAAGAATAACTACATGTGGTTCATATGGGTAAGCGGGGAGGTAAATGAAAAGTGTGAGATGAAGTGTGCAAAATCAGGCTGCATGTTCATTCTCCACCAACAAATAAGAACAAATGCTCAGTAAAGACTGGGCACCGTCTAACCTCTGTGAAAGCAAAAGAGAGTGATTGTTGAATAAATATTGTTGAATAAGCCCATAGCAGCCCCCAGTGCTTTTTTCAGGAGGTGCTCAAGTACCAGCACCTTTTTTGTTGTTAAAAAGTATGGTACCTACTGCAACAACTTCATGGTGCAGACCAGCACCTATTTTTCTAGAGAGAGAGAAAAGCAGTGGCAGCCACAGCGCCAGCACCATCATTATCCTCATCCTAACCCTTACCCACCCTCCCTGCAGAAATAAAAGGGAAAAAAACATTGAACACCATTTTTCAAAACTAATTATGGTGTGGGGAGGCATTTTCTGGAGCAATGTATTTGGGGAAGAAAGGGTTAACCCCCTTCCAAAAATGCTCCCCCACCCCAATCAGTGGTTACAATATGGGGAAAACAAGGAAAGGAGCAAAAATTGTAGGGTTTTTAATAGAGGTGTACTCTGTGCACACACAGATTGCACAACCAAATTCTGAGCTGTTTAATGGTTTTTGCTAAGTTGAGACTCCATCCACAGCCAAAACGGATGGTGATAAGTCAGGAGTAAGGCTTTCATGTGTGCCTCTCCACTTCAACAAAAAATATGCCACTCCAAAGGTTAGTGCAGAGACATCTTTATAAAGACAACTGACTTAAAGAATTTCCAGGGTGAGAAAAAGACAAGTGACTAATGTAAAGGAACACGAGGAGAGTCTGCAGAGGTTCAATGAAGCAAGGAAGTGGCAGAAGGTTTGTGCACGTATGCCAGCTGTGAAGACCTCCTGGCTCATGTTTGCTGTTGTTACCCAGATGGTCTTTTTAGGGACTCTGTGTGTGGTAATTCCTTATTCTGAGTGCTCTGGCCAAAAAGAAATTTGGGTCTTCTACGCAGTGACAATAACACATAGGGGAAAAGTAGAAAAACAGAAACAGTTGAAAATGAGCAAGATTAAGCTGTAGTGAAAGAGTTTGGAAAGAATCATATTTCGAGCTCCTGTGTCTCTTCTATTCCTTATCCTTCCATTATTGTTTTCAGATTCCTGTAGTTTCTGTTGGAATGGACAGCCCAGTGTGATCCACACATGACACAAGCCGTGGTGGCTGAGGCCCATTGGAACCACTAGGGTGGAACATAGAGAGGCAGGTAGAACCAGAGCCAATAGGAAGACAACTCATTCAGGTTTTGCCCCTACTGAGTTCTATAATGGCAACACTGAGACTAAGAAGGATGAAGCTGAGAGCCGGAGCCAAACCCCAGACAACTATGTCACCAGTAAGAAGGCAGGCAGGTGGGGGCCGGCTGAGGACAGACCAAGGTTTGGTGGGAAACTGCCCCATTGGGTCAGCTTCCACAGCACATGAGGAATAAGTGATGCTAGTTACCCAAGCCAATATCCTTTTATTATTAAGAGCTCATGCACAGGGTTGTGGCCAGGCTCTGCGTCCAGCAGGCAAGCATTCGACCAGATGTCACAACATGCAGTGTGTGAAGGCACATTGCAGATGTGAGAAAGAAAGAATGCATGTACCTCAAGGCTGAGTCTGCCAACACAATGCCATGCTTTGTAATATTATTAGTATGCTCCTTAATTTCTGTCCCCCAAAGGAAAAAACTTGTATGATTTTTGCATGTAAAGTTCTTCAGATCCAAAACTCCTGATGTTTGTGAATGTTTTAATTTTAATCCCCACTCCCCAGACATCTTGCAGACTTGCATGTGGTACAGCAAAACCCAGTAGGTTTTCTCTTTTTTCTTTGGGGTATAAAAGTTTTTATGCTTACATGCTTTTCTTGATGTTATGTCAAGCTCAGTTTCTACCTTGGTTCTTGGGTTTTCTAATGATGATGAGGCCTTTCTCTGATAGTGTCAGCTGTCCAGTGGAAAATGAGTTTAGTTAATTGTGTTCTTTTCTTCCATGAAATGAACCGACTTTAGAGGCAGATAAGGCTGAAAAGCCTGGCACAGAAACGTTGAAAATAAGCAAACCTAGAAGCAGAGGAATGTAAAAGTAGATTCTAACACTCTCCGAGATAAAGCAGAAGATAGTTCCTGAGCCAATTGCTTTCAACGGCAGATTGTTGGGAAATAATTTTTTGGGAGTACATACACCTAACAGCTTTTGTAACACTGCGGTCTGGCCCTTTGATTGCAGAAGACAGGAAGCGCTTCAAGCTGCACATACCCAGCAAGGTTTCTCTGTTTGGGGGGCTTCTGGGTGTCTTCTTCTTTGCCACGCTGCTTTCAGGGGAAAAGAGAGAATTGTGTCACTCTGACTTTATCTGGGAGTTCCTCTGGACAGGAACTGCAGGAAACATAACCTGCTGCTGCTATTGAAAGAGGAGGAGTATTTTGGTATTGTGACTTTGGAAATTGTTGATCAAGTAATACTGTTCTATTTTGTTATTTTCATTGTGCAATCCTATATTAGGATTTCAAACTCTTTCAGACTGTTTATTGGTGGCAACAATAAATACATCTATTCATTTTAATTGAGTCTGCTTCCATGCTAGCCATACTAGTTTGACTCTTGAGTAAAATAAGGAAGAATTATACTTTACACCAGGAAACCTGGAAACAGGAAAGCTGTAAAACAAACAATAGCAACTTAGTTAAGCATAACCAGGGGAAATGTCTTGCTTTTCTAAGCTGCTCTGGGAGGCTTTGTTTGTTTGTTTGTTTGTTTGTTTGTTTGTACCCTAATTTGGCACTTCAGAAAACTGCTCACCTCCACCCAAAGTGTTTTGTAGGATGCCTGATTTGGCTTGATGTCTGTCCAAGTCTGCTTCATTGCCTCCACCCTATTGGGAAATAAAAGAAGGCTACAACGTTTTTCCTTTTTGACAAAAGTGGATGAAATGAGAAGTAATAGTAGCCTCTACAGACTAGATAAAACATGAAAAATTACAGGCAAATAGGTCCAAGGGCTTTGGGGCTGGACAACTTTAAAGCTTTATCTTTTAAAAGGAAATGTCTAAAAACTTTTTTCTTTGGGGGAGGGATTGGATGAAATTGGCAGATACTGTCACCTCCTCAGAGAGCATGAATCCTGCCAGAGTTCAGAAGTTGCTTTTTCTGCAACAACAGCCAATTTATTGGTAAATGAGTACTTTAAATTGTAAAACAGAAAATTTAATAAAAATATATAAAGAAATAAAACTGATTTATTGGTGTGTATTTTTCTTTTCGTAAATCTACAATACAATACAATCAGGATTAAGGGGTTTTTTTCAGGATGGGGGTGGCTGTGTGTGCTGTGTCCCATTGGTGAACTGGTTGTGGCACTTGCCCTTCTGTGGATAGTAAATGCTCTGAGGGTGGAGGACAAAAATGGGGGCGGGGGGAGAGATTGAGGAAGGTCAGGGTGTGTGAGTGAGAAATGTCCTTTTTATCTGAGGAATGTTGGAGAGTATGAACTGAATCCATGGCCACTCATCTCCATACTCTCACATTAGACAATAATCACACAGATAATCTGTTTTTAATGAAAGTAAATCCCCAGTCTTGCACCTATAAAAAATAATAATTAAAAAGGTGGGTAAGGGGAAGCTAAAATAACTATGCAGAAATTACTTTTGTCACTATAGTAACTGAATCCTCACACTAAACTAAATTCTTATCCAATGAACTACACCTCCTGATAAGATATAGTAAGCAAGACCAATAAGATGATCTAGAGCAGCCAGTCTTCAAAAAGCAATGTGAGGGTTCCTAACATAGGGGCTATACAGGAACACAGCTGCTGCAATGGAGCCTATCAGCCCTTTAAAGCACCTAATAGGAATCAGATGGGGATGGAGGCTAGTGGAGAAAGATGAGACTGAATTATAAGAAGGGGCTACATCAAGGAATGAGTCCAGCAGAAGGAAGAAAGGGAGAGGAGACTGATGAGGAATCCTCAGGCTGAAGAGTGAAAGTAGAAGAAGAGTTGACATTCCAGGTATTGCAAAGGGTAGCCAACATGATCGGCGCATACCTATTGAAATTAATGGACATAACTAATGTTGGTTCATTAATTTCAATGTGTCTACTCTGAGTAAACTTAGTTGACTACAACCCAGTGCCACTACAGTGGTACCTCGGGTTAAGTACTTAATTCGTTCCGGAGGTCCATTCTTAAACTGAAACTGTTCTTAACCTGAAGCATCACTTTAGCTAATGGGGCTGCCACTGCGCAATTTCTGTTCTCATCCTGAAGTAAAGTTCTTAACCCGAGGTACTATTTCTGGGTTAGCGGAGTCTGTAATCTGAAGCATATGTAACCTGAAGTGTATGTAACCCGAGGTATCACTGTACTTGAAGGGATTAGGGAGGGTCTACTCCCTGTACAACCCCAGAGAGGCTTTTTCATGCTGGGAGAACTGAAGCTAGAGGGAAATTGGGGGAGCATAGAGATGCACACCTGCCCCCTCTTCTAGGGTTTGAAGAAGATCCCCAGGAGTGAGCAACAGAGGTGTTCAGCTCTATGGAAAACTGTAATACAGTGGTGCCCCGCAAGACGAATGCCTCGCAAGACAGAAAACCCGCTAGACAAAAGGGTTTTCCGTTTTTGAGCTGCTTCACAAGACGATTTTCCCTATGGGCTTGCTTGCAAGACGAAAACGTCTTGCGAGTGTTCCAATTTTTTTTTTTTGCTTCCCCCCCTTTTTCTAAGCCGCTAAGCCGCTAATAGCCTTTTAGCCGCTAATCCGCTAAGCCTTTAATAGCCGCTAAGCCTTTAATAGCCGCTAAACCGCTAATAGCGCTAATCTGCTAAGCTGCTAATAGGGTTGCTTCGCAAGACGAAAAAACCGCTAGACGAAGAGACTCGCGGAACGGATTAATTTCGTCTTGCGAGGCACCACTGTAAATAAAAGTGGTAGTTCGGGCAAATATCTACACATGCTCCTTTGGGGGTCATAGTTCTGGGGAATCTGCTTCCCCACTTCCAGCAACGCACCCTCCCCTATTGCCATTTCCAGCAACTGCATTTAGAAGTATTTCTGCCTCCAGACATTGTGCTCTGCTCCGGTGTTACAACAGAACTGCTTTCCCATGTAACGGCTCCATATGACTGGGGCACAATAAGTGATGCAGCCATATAGGCAGAAAGAAACAGAGCAGGTCTTCCCAACCTTGTTGTAAACCACTCTGTGGTTGGTGCAAAGGTTGGAATATAAAACATACAAATATTAAGCAGGTGCCTTTGCTGTGGGTGTGTTTGCACATGCCAGAAGCCACTTCTTTCTTTTTGGCAAGTCTACCCAGAAATGTCACCAGTCATACATAGTAATACATAGTCAGAATATATAGTCAGTGCTTTTTTTCTGGTGGGACACACCAGTATGCAGTACCAGCACTGTTTTTTCCTCTTCTGGCCATGATTCTGGCCCAAGGAGGAAAAGGCAGCAAACAAATAATAATTTCTGTGCAGTCTTTTCACAGACCAGAGTTGCAGAAGAAGGAAGGAGGAGGAGGTGGCAGCAGCGGAGGAAAAAGCTCCTGGGCACCTTGAAGTAAGGCGTGGCAAGCAGCAGCAGTAGGGCGTTGAGAGGAGCCTCTTGGGATGGCTGCTGAGGAGACGGCTTGCCTTCCCCAAGTAAAATCCTGATTTACAAGATCATTCAGACTGGTGACTAAAGAGATTAGGAATGCAGAAAACTAAATACGTAGCCCTCCAGGCCCCCTCCCACCCACAAGGAGGTTTGCGTGCTGCCACAAAGGGCAGGGAGACTGGTGGCTGTCTCCCCCAATGCATTTTTGAGTGGGAGGGGGCCTGGTGGGAGCACTGGCAAGGTCCTCCAAGCTGTGGAGGCATTGGTGCTGCCCACCCCCCAGGGCAGTCTCCTCAGCCCCCTCCCCCCAAAAAAGATCTACAAGAGGGGCTGGAAAAGCCCAATCTGCCTTTTTAGGTACCTTGCACAGCGCCTCATAATTCTGACCCTTCTCTGGGCTGCTTTCAAGCTCCAGAAGCCACTCAAAGATTAGCTTTCATGCTCATCTATGATGTGCAGGATCCTGCTCATCCTTCATTTATAGACTGCTATACAGTTGATTATCATTTAAATATATCAAGTTGAAATATTGGCTGGATGGCACTGGGATGTGAACTGTGATAAAAGAAATGGATCTGGTAATTAACTCTCCCATTTGCTAGTGGTTTGATGATAAATATGTGCATTATAAATCAAATTCTAGAGCATAGTGATGCATTCTAAGAATGAGATTAACATGGGAAAATAGTCCTGATGTTAAACAGAAGAAAGGAGCAGTGAGAAAGAAAATGTTGTTATATATAAATTTAATAGGAAGTTTTAAATATATATATATATTTGGGTTCAATTTATATGTAAGTGCTCCTTATCTTTTATTTACATTTTCCCCTTAAAAGCCTGTCCTTCCTCCAGAGCAGGGGTACCAAGTTTCTCCTCTGGTTATTGTTTTTCACTTGCGGGATCATCACCTTGTCGTGGTGAGTGGGCTTGCATGTTCCGGTGACCCTTGTGAGTGAAGCCATGCGGTAAGGTCAAAGGGGAGGAGCTAGACAGAATGATCCAAGAAGTGCTCAACAGCAGAGCAGACGGAAGATAACAAGCAGTATGCTACAAGGGCTATGATAAGAATGATAAGAATGCTGCAGCAGATAAGAATCTACTGGTCATTGTGATACTCTTGGCGTCAGAATAGCGCCTCACTGTGAAGACTGTGCGTTGGTCAGCGTGCTCTGATCTCCACAAATAAAATAAATTCACACACAGGAGCCTTCCAAACTATCCTTAACATTCCCACAGGTGAATTTGCTATTGTGCCTTAATCTGGAACCAATATAAATAACATTGAGATGCTGATCCATTTTCTGTAGAGCAGACTTACTATTGACTGCAATGACATTAACTGATAGTTACCCAGAAAGCCATTGTGCATTAGGCTTACGTCATACCGCACTTCAATGTGGAAATGCATTTGCATTACCATTACAAATATGGATTGATACAGTCTGAGGGAAATGACTGCCTCCCTGCGATGCTACAGGGGATTCCTTTCTTTTGATTAGTGAGACCCCATGTACATTTCTATGCAAGGAGGAAGTCAGAGCAGTGAAGCCGATCTTGTTTTCTCTGTGCAGTGGGATTCAGCATGTGTGGAAGATGTTTCATGCAGTGTGAAGAAGAGAGTTGCTGGCTCAAGGTGCCTTGCCTTACAGCACAAGAAATGTTTATTTCAAAATAATCAGAAGGCACAATTCAACCTCAAATGTCCTCGGCCATTTTATTATTAATCCTGGAATTGTAGCTGTTAGATTGCCTCACAACCACCACAATAAAAGTTGTCCTTCTACCTGTGATAGAGATATTATCTGAATAGATGTTTTCTAAGGTTCCCCCCCCCCCATGCAAGGATAAAGCATCACTAATGAAAGTTTAAGCCTGGAGAGAAGCTAATTTATTTGCTGTTTCACTGCAAACCAATATTGTCAGAAAGATGTAGCTCAGAAGCTCTTTAAACTATTTCCCTAGGCCAAATACAGTAAAGAGGAATAGTCAAAGAAAACATTTGATCCATATTGGATGTGACTTTAGCTAATGACAGTAAAGAAATACTTGCTTTTTATTGATCAGTAGCTTCGAAGCAACTACATTTTTTCATCTAACTTCTTCTCAATATTACTCTACTGCAGTGTTTTTCAACCTTTTTTGGGCAAAGGCACACTTGTTTCATGAAAAAAATCACGAGGCACACCACCACTGTGTGCGGAGAGGGAGATGTCAGAGCCCCGCTGCTCTCTATGGGAAATCGGATGACAGCGGACCGCCTGTCCGCTCTCATCCGATCCCATCCAATCTGATCCCCACCCAGGATGGATGGAAAATAGGGTGGACACAGTCCGGCGCCCACCTAGTGGGCGAAAATTTGACTTTTTTTTATCTTTTGAATTTTTCAATTTTTCCCACGGCACACCAGGCAACATCTCGCGGCACACTAGTGTGCCACGGAACAGTGGTTGAAAAACACTGCTCTACTGCAGTATACCTTAGCCTTCAAAAGTGTTTGAAAATACGGTGGCCAGGTGGAAAAGAGGGTAGGGTTCCTCACCTTTAATAGCAGAGATGGAGATTTCATCAGCTTTACCCTTTACCCTTTTTTAGTCACAAGCAATTGCTCTAAAAAGCTGCATGGCATGTGCATGCTCAGAACTACTTGTCTATTTGCTTCGCTCCTAGACCTGACTCTGCTACATCTAAGCAGCACAAATAAAACTATATTTATTTGTAAGAAAGTGACCAGGCAGTCCTTCTCTGGGGCCAGTGTTACTTAAGGGCTGTAGGTCTATGATTTTATTGTAGTTTTGTAGAACACCAGGGAGGAATAAAAATGTTAAAGGGTGGAAAGGTGGATTGCAGAAGGATATCTTTGTCAACCAAGGGTGTGTAAAATATATTTAACTTTTCCAGATGTGTAAAAAGTACAATTTGGTTCACTAATGTTGATTTCTAAGTCCAGCAGGAAAATACTTTTACCCTCAATGAGTTATTGCTTTTGTATCAAACTCTAGAGTGCTGGTAATCTCCTGGAACAGGGAATATTTGCGCTCAGAAGGCACTGCTAAAAGATTTGTGCATTGTGTCATGAAAACAAAAGCATGGTTAGCCTCAGAATGCAAAGTGATTGCTTCAGAAGTATGATAAAATAGCAAACAAAGCAGCAGCCACCTCAAGAAAATGCTAGCAATCCAACCAGGTAGCATAAAGTGTGCTGAAATCAAAGAAATGTTTGAGTTTGATGCTTGCTTAAGAGGAAAGCTGTATACACAGTACTTGCCAATACCTAACACCTGTGTGACTGAGCAGGGCATGTGCTAGCATAAGACTAATGACATGGAGAGGTTCTGCAGAATAGAAAACTGCCCACCAAAAATAATATGCTAGAGCCAAGAGGCATTTCAGATATAGTGCCTAGAGATTCTTGGCTTAGATCATGGTAAGTAATACCATGGGACATCTCTACAGAGGCCTGGGAACCATGTACCAAGGGTTCCCAAGCTTTTCAGTACAAGGAGCAGATTTGGAAATCTAATAAAATGTTGTGGGCACCGCAAATTCCAGTGCTGCTTAACACTTCCTCCAAATAATTCAGACAGGTTAAGCAACTCCATAGTTTTGCATCTGTTGGATACCTTTGGGATACCTCCCAAAAACAAAGAAAGATGTAGGAGATTCTCTAGCCATAAAAGAGGCAACAGCAACCAATCTATCTCAAGCCCTCCTTTAAAAATATGGGAAGGGGCAGGGGAGCCTGGCAGGTCCAATAGTGGGGTCTGAAGGTCCTGTGGTGCTCACAGTGGGGACACCAGCTATATACAATATGTATGCACAGTTATACTCCAGTGTCTTTTAGTTCACTTATGAGGCAAGTGGGTAGATTTCCCATCAGCTTGGGTGTTCCAGATTTTTCCTTATCTTTTACAAGCACCACAATACAATACAGTAAGCACAACTGTATGCTCTTCTTTGGCAATCACTCGTAGCCAAGTAAAATTGTCTTCCATGAATATGGTCTTAGCAGTGTGTCCATAAGTGACCATGGAAGCCAATTCTGGATCCGCACATCCCCACCTGGAAACACCTGTCCCCACAACCATATGTATGCAGCTGTGGACAGATGTTTACCTAATTTTATTCTAATATTTTTTGAGCTGCAAGAAAGGGTAGCAACACAAGGTATCCAACAGATGCAAAACTATGGAGCAGAGTAAAGCAACCTTCAAATACATGCTCTCCTGAGAAACCTTGGTGTTGTGCAACTGCAAAACAGAATGTGTGCAATAACAGTGTTATTTCAATGCTATCTCAAACAATTGACAAAGCAGTGAACTATGGGTGAGCACAAAGAACTGAACAAATTTTAGTTCATTCAGTGGGTTTTCTTTAGGAAAATAGAATTGGGATAGAATCCTGTGGATTACACAAGTGACTAGGTTGCCATTGGAACCATACGGATTTCAGGTTCACTCAAAGTTCTGTCAGTTGTTAGGAAGAATATATGCTATGGGAAGATTTATCATTGCCTACTATGGAGGAATGCGGGTGGCGCTGTGGGCTAAAGCCTCAACGCCTAGGGCTTGCCGATCGAAAGGTCGGCGGTTCGAATCCCCGCGGTGGGGTGCGCTCCCGCTGCTCGGTCCCAGCGCCTGCCCACCTAGCAGTTCGAAAGCACCCCCGGGGGCAAGTAGATAAATAGGTACCACTTACCAGCGGGAAGGTAAACGGCGTTCCGTGTGCGGCTCTGGCTCGCCAGAGCAGCGTTGTCACGCTGGCCACGTGACCCGGAAGTGTCCCCGGACAGCGCTGGCCCCCGGCCAATAGATGTGAGATGGGCGCACAAACCCCAGAGTCTGTCAAGACTGGCCCGTTCGGGCAGGGGTACCTTTACCTTTACTATGGAGGAATGATTGCTAAAATTATTGGCGGAGATGGCCTGTTTAATTAGAAAAAAACCATTGCTGGTATTTATCAGTGATTGGAAACCCCTTATGGACTTTTTTGTGTGAAAAAGAAAGTGAACTTGTGATATCTGGCTTTGAGGATTGAAGAAAATACTGGTTTATAGAAAGTAGAATAGTTGGTTATTGCCTTTTTAATCTTGTTGTGTTATAAAAATCTTTTTGCAGTTGATAATAATTTTTGTATATCTTCTTTTAAGCATTAATGAAATATATTCAAAAAGGAAGAATCTATAGGACCATATACAGAATTAAAATAATATATAGATTACTAGCTCATCTACTGTTTTTTAAAAATGAAAGTATTGGAAACTAGACAATGGAAACAGAAGTTCATAATAATTTGTATTTGGTTTTTTACTAGAATTGTATCACCCCAGTCAATGCTACCCATAAATCCAAGTACTTAGGCCTCAAATAATTTTCAGTGAAATGCGATACATGTCTGCTGAGAAGCCACAGTCATTCAATGGGACTTTCTTCCTGATAAGTGAGTATGGATTACTCTGCTCGCTTGCAATTCAGATTCCTGATCTGCCACATTTGGGGAGGTTTGAATGGAGTGGAGATGGGCTTTCAATACTAGGGAACCTCTGCCATTGGCAGGAAAGCCCCACCAGCAAGGATGACCCCAATGCAGCTGTGGAAACAGGCAGAAGATAACACCTCAATGGTAGGCAGAAAAATATCCCCCAAAGCAGGGTTGGGAGGGGGGTTGAAGAATGACAGGGACAGCACAGAACCTGCAGGATTTTTCCACCACCATGTGAATTATTTTTCTGTTTATTATGCTTCTTGAGTACATGCAGAGGAGATGGAATTTTCTGGGCTAGTACTGCAGCCATTTGACTGAGTGTTTCTGACTGGGAGCTGGGCAAGCCAGAAGGATGTACCTTTCAAGAAAATAATCTTTCACCTTAACCCAGGTGGGTTTTATATTTTCCACACCACAGTTTTATCATTTGAATCAGTATGATGTTTTAGGGACATTTGAATATGAAACAATGCTATGATTCACCTATAATCATACAATTCTGTGGGTTGTATTCAATACTAGTCTTACTCAGACCCATGGAAGTTAATGGACCTGACTAACCTAGGTTTATTAATTTCAATTTATTCTGAGTAGGACTAGCACTAGATAGCTCCATGTCTTTGCATCATTGTAAGTGTTTTACTTTCTGTAGTAAGCGTTGGTTATTTTGGATTTCTTGCTGTGATTTATTTTAGCAAAATCAGCTCCCTCAGATTTTGTTTATTCTTGTATATTATTAATTGGTCACTCCTTGGGTGCTGGAGGGGGATGATTGCAAAGAGAAGCGCTTTATTTGCATCTGTAGTTTACAGAAGGCAGGTGGCTTCCGTGACTTCAGGCTGTTGACTAAGGAATGTTTGGCCAAGTGGGGAAACAGCAGTAGAAATCCAATGGCATTTAAGGAAGGCAGCTCACCATTTCTGAGATCCATAGAAGTGACCTAAATGTAGGGAAAAGATAGCAGCAGCAGCAGCAAGCAGAGGTCAGGCAAGGAGACCATATGTGAAAGAGATTGGGTAGTGTGCTAACTCAGCCCTGCATCTACTGAGGCCATTTGAACATGGAAAAACAAATAAACTGCTGCAGTTGCACAGCTGAGTTTGGCAACTTCTGTCCATCATTTGCCTTTTGTTACAGATGAGCCTTATAAAAGGCAATTACTGACTGGCCTGGATGAGCAATACAGAGGTTTCAGAAGCAAATGTGTGAGTTAGTTAGTGTGTGTGTGTGTGTGTGAGAGAGAGAGAGAGAGAGAGAGAGAGAGAGAAAGAGAGAGAGAGAGAGTGAAAGAGGGTCACTAAGACTATTGTTTTACAGAATGTCAGTTTACACAGTCCTTAGCACAACAAAACAACCCAAAAACATGGTTTGCAAGTGAATCTGCTGCTTTGAAAACAGCTTGCCAAACATCATGAGGATCATTTAGGCCTCCTAAATGCTGCAACAGATTTCACACCCTTATCCTAAAGATGTGAATCATTATCACAAGTCAGTGTGGCCTGGCCTAAGGCTACAATAATGTCCATCAAGTATGTCTTTTTAAAGGCCTTTTTAAAGCCTATCTTTCTTCTTCCAACAGTGCCCCACCTTAAGCATCTTTGCTACCCCTGCTCTGGCTTCCTGATGCAAGACATCCTTTATGGCCAGTTTCTAGTCATCAAGCACAGTCCTAAACTTAGTTACATGGGAATAAATTCCATTGAATACACCTCTGAGTAAACATAGGGTTGTGCTGCATGTCTTACAATTACATATTTTAGTAGCTTTGTTCTGTCAGTTTTGAGTACACTTTGCCTCCCTCAAAGCAGCAATGGTGCGTACTACTCTTACTATAACACCCATCCAGGAATATCACTTGAATGATGCATGCTATACCTACGATGTTATGGGGAGGAAATTGATTTGCTTTATCAGTCCAACTTTCAGTTTTCTCTTGATCAACGTAACCAAGTGTTTGTTTATTTTTAAAGTACTGATATAATCTTATTGCTTTGCCTCTTCCAGTTAGGGATCGCAACATTTTTTAGATATTCTTAGCTAACTTGGGGTGAGGGACATGTTATACCTGAGATGACTCTGAGTGCCTGTTTGTGTGTATTAAGGCCCTGCCCCACTTAGGACTTGGTCAGAGTGTGGCACATGTATATTAGTCCCTGGATGTGGGGAAGGGATTTTCATTCAAAACTCTTTTCCTATAAGAGACGCAAAGCACAAAGGGAAGATGCCAGCCTTCACTCATCTCAGCAAATGTGTGCACTTATTTAATGAGCAGGTTCACCATCAAAGCCACACACATCGTCCTGGGTGACATAATACTCTTGGCTATGTACAGAGTTCAGCACATGGGACTCATAAAGAGGAGGATTATAGGATGCTCTCTAGCTAAACTGGCATATATTATTCCCTATGCAGAGTTAGCTCTAATGTCTGGTGAGGAGAATAACATCTGGTACTGTTCTTTCAGAATGGGATGTTATTCTTGGATCAGGAGGCGCCAGCCAGTGAAGTCAACATTATTATAAGCCCTTATTCTGCATGCTCATTGAGAATTATTTGAGACTGTAGGTTCTGAATCATTAGCACTCTGAGGAGGAAGAGGAAGTCCATGGGATATTCCAAAGGAAAAATAGGGGTGGGATGGGGAGAGGAAGAGGAACATTAACAGAATGTATTTCTAGCTTTACCACAAACACAGAAGGTGATTTGGGAACATTGCTCTGTTAAACGATCAAACTTAATTTTTAAAAAAGTAATGTCCCCCCCCCATTGATCTATTTTCCCTTCAAAAGGATGTGTAGCAAGTCAAAGTATTTTAATTTATTAACACACTAGCCGTCCCTCAGAGATTTTATTATTTATTTATTTTAAAGACAGTTGTACTTTGTACTAAGAATTCATCATATCTGCAAATACATGCTAAAGTTCTACTGCATAAAGAAGCTTTTGCCAGAACAGATAAGGAAAGAATGCCTCTCTGTTTCTGTTGTCTCCTAGGGTTTAGCCTATACTTTCATACCCTCAAACATATCTCCAAGGAAAATAGGGGTGTCCCATTCCACAATGATAATTTCACTATTTTTACCTGACACATCTTATTGGGTTGCCCCAGCCACTCTGAGCAGCTTACATGTATAAAAACTTAATAAAACATTAAACATTAAAAAAACTTCCCTATACAGGATTGCCTTCAGATGGCTTGGGGATCGGATAACTCCATACCCTCCAACATTTCTCCAATGAAAATAGGGACATCCTAAGGAAAAGTGGGACATTCTGGGATAAATCAGAAACCGGGATGGCTTCTCTAAATCGGGGACATCCCTGGAAAATAGGGACACTTGGAGGGTAAGAACTTTATAGCTAGGCAACAAGCTCCTTGGGTCTCAGCCTGCTCCCTGGGGACTATCTGAGATACTGGAGCAAAGTGCTTATACTGTTGGACTAGGACTGAACCAAACATACTCACTGTTGTTGTTGTTTCATATTAAAATTGCATTCTCTGAATCAACGTGTTTTCAACAATTACAATGAATGCGTTATGCTCAGGAGACACGGCTCTCATTCTGAACTGAATGTTTGCCCTGGGTGGGGTGATATCAGCATGTCGCCATATCTGATTGGCTATAAAGCATGGTGACATCATCACACTCACTAGGTGATCTCTGATTGGCTGGGAATATCCATGTGTGCAATGCAGAAGCAATCCCTAAACACTGCAGTCACCCCATAAGGGGGGGGGGGAATCACCTCATGATTTCTCCTGGTCATAAGGTAGGAAATCTCTGTTCATAATGAAAGGTGCAACCCTTACAGTAAATAATGGAACATAGGGCATGGGAGTGGGAACTAGTTTATGCAAGGCACAGCTGTCATTAGCCAAAGTGCCTGTTTACTCTGGTTCATTTTGGTACTTTTTTCCCTTTCTGTTTTGTAGCAAGACATTACCACCCTTCTTGCACAGCTTCGTCTTCCCTTCCTCTTAGTAAAACCCAGGGATTTTTTTCAGCAGGAGCTCACTGGAGCTCAACTCCAGCCCCTCTCAGGGGGGCACCATTGCCATTCTGAGAGAACAAGGGAGAAGTTCATCGTGAGTTCCGGCACCTCTTTTTCTAGAAAATTAGCACTGGTAAACCCCAAGGGTGAATTTGGCTCCAGATGTTTAATTACTAGGGTGTGAAATAAATGTTTTATCTGTCACCACCAAATTCATTTCACTGTTGGATCTCAGCAGTTATTCCATCAGAATGGCTTTCAGCAAGAGAGATTTAAATTGAGAATGACACTCTTTCATGGATTAAACAACAAGAACAAAATCTATTGTGCCACCTTGACCGCCAGTACTCTAAAGTGATTTGAAGTTACTGACTGGTATTTTCTGATATTTTCTTGCACTTTTGGACAGATGTCCAGAAACGGCAATAAAAGAAGCAATTATCACTTTTCATTTCATTTTGGCAGTGGGGTAGCAGTTTTCTCTTAAAACGGTGGTTTCATTTTCAACTCCCCACCTCCACCCCCGTCTTTCTGGTGCAGAGGGAGCCTATTTGAAAGTCAATGGTCTATGACTGTAAGAAATATAGTGCTACAGCATATTCACTTGTGATTTTTTTGTTTTTGTTTACAGTGCAACAAAAAAAGAAACCAAAGAAATTCACACGTGAGCAGCAGTTTATTTCCAGCACTAGCTTTTTCTTTTACTGATAGGTGACAGAACTTGACCCTAAATCTGAGCTGTTATAGTGTAGTAAAGGTAAAGGTAAAGGTACCCCAACAATTAAGTCCAGTCGCGAACGACTCTGGGGTTGCGGTGCTCATCTCGCTTTACAGGCTGAGGGAGCTGGCATTTGTCCGCAGACAGCTTCTGGGTCATGTAGCCAGCATGACTAAGCCGCTTCTGGCGAAACCAGAACAGCGCACGGAAATGCCATTTACCTTCCCTCCGAAGCAGTACTTATTTATCTACTTGCACTTTGAAGTGCTTTCAAGCTGCTAGGTGGGCAGTAGTGTGGTACCCAAGGTCAAATGTCTGCACAACCATGAAGCTCACTGGGTGGCCAGTCCACTGGAATGAACCTCACAGGTCTGTTGTGAAGAGAAATTTGAAGGGGGCAACACATATTTCTGCGTTGCAGGGGGTTGAACTAGAAGACCCTTGGGCTCCTTCCAGCTCTACGATTCTATGATTCCATATGCTCCTTGGAGGAAGGACATGATAGACAGATGAACCTGTTTGCTCAAACAATTGATGCTTTGAAGGGATGTAGCACAGTGGTAGAAAAGGCCTGCAGTTCAATCCCTGGCCATCTCCAGGTAAGCCTGGAAACTTCCCTTGCCTGAAGAGGTGCTACCAGTCAGTGTAGTCAATGCTGAGCTAAGACTTACTGACCCATGGTCTGACTTCGTATGTTCACTTGGTATGATCCAGCCTCTGGTCATTTCTACAAAATCATTTTGAAACCAATGGGAACTGATCAGGAACTGCAACTGGTGGAGGTATCAGTCGATAAGAGGAATAATATCTGCTGCAATTCCCCCTATGATTCCTCACCTGCGTCCAGAAATCCTGCATATATTTTTTCCTCCATAAATTAAGTAGTATCAGAACTATAATGATCGGGCTCCTTATCTTTCTTTATTATTAAGGAAGATGGTGCCATTTCACTCCAGTGAAGGATATGTTAGCATATTAATGTTCATTGCACAGGTTTTGCCATCATGTCAAGAAAATAAGAGAAAGGACTGTGGGTATGATGAAAGGGGATAATTGCTAGATTTCCTTTAGTAATCCAATAATGCTGTGCTCTGGTTATCATTTTTCTCGGGGTATCATCTTCCTGAAGCCTTAGATAGCATGGACCTGTTAAGTTACTTACCACAAAGAACAGGCTGTAATCCTAGCCCCACTTACCTGGGAGTAAGCCCCACTGAATTCAGCAGAACTTATTTCTGAGTAGACATGGGTGGGATTGAATGGACAAACTGGGCTGTTAAGATGGAAACTCTACCAAATACAATTGAATGTCCAAAACAACAACAACAACTACCCCAAACCATGCATGGGCTTGCACTGATAGCGGGGCTCTACTTTCCTACATGGCCTTCTGTAGATGCTCTGTACTGTCTGTTCACTTGTCCCCAATTTCTTGGACAATCTGCCTCTGCCCTCTGAGACAAGCCCCCTGCACAGTCTCAAATATGCATCTGAGCAGCCTCCTTTGCACCTAAGCATCTCCTTTGGATTGTTGACACACAGGCATTGGTATAGTCAGAGCGGGCCCAATGAATGCACCCTGGCTTCTAGGGCTTGCTGCCCAGAGGAGGTGTTTTCTGAAAACAAAAAAGCCTACTTTAAATTGTGATATGAGATCACATCCATAGCATACATTTAAATCACATGGTTTTTTTCCACACAATCCAGGGGACTGAAGCTGCTATTTAAGGATGCTGGAAACTGTAGCTATGTGAGGGTAAACCAATGTCCCATACCCTCCAACATTTCTCTGATGAAAATAGGGACGCCCCGTTCCATAATGATAAGTTTACTATTTATGCCCCACACATCTTACTCGGTTGCCCCAGCCACTCTGTGCAGCTTCCAACATGTATAAAAACATAATAAAACATTAAACATTGGGAAAACTTCCCTATATTGCCTTCAGACAGCTCGGGGGTTGAATAACTCCATACCCTCCAACATTTCTCCAGTGAAAACAGGGACATCCTAAGGAAGGCCTGCTAGAACACCAACACCAATGTGGAAGTGCAGCTGCAGTGGCTCTTCCTCCTCCCCCAGCTGCAGAGGGGAAGCAGGAGAAAGAGGAGGAGCTGCTGGCTCCACAGGCCATGGAAAATGAGCTGCCATGCGACACCGGGGTGTGATGTCATGGAGTCGCACACAACATGAGCCCCACCCCCATCTCCTACCCGAGTTGGTACACCTGCCCAGAAGCTGCCCCGTATTGTGTTACCCTCTGCTGAGAGAATACTTAGCTTGAACTACTGCAACTTCTTCTGATTCCTTACAATAGAAGAACAGAAGTGGGGAACCTTTGGGCCTCCAAAGGATGCTGAACTACAGCTCCCATCAGCCATAGTAAAGCATGCCCATTGGCCAGGGATGGTGGGATTTATAATTTGGCAAATATCTTGAGGGACAAAGGTTCCCCATGACTGCAGTAGAGCCAGGCACATGGCTCAGAGCAAAAGCAAAACACATGTGGGCATGCTCAGATTTGCAGTTGAAATGAGCTTCCCAGTAACACCATCATAATGTGGCTTGTGCTCTAGGCATCAGGACTTGGAGAGCGGCAGGAATGTTTTCTGCTGCTCCACCTCAGGAAGCAAAACGTCTTGCTCCAACCCTAGCTAGGAGCAAATAATCGTTTTTGTGTCCCTTTCAAACACCACTTAGAAATATGGTAGCTCAAGTTAGCACAAAAGACTGGATACCCACACATCGTGTCCATTTAAGGCTGGTGGCCCCTGGTGGTTCTGGTGATGTTTCCAGCAAGCCATGCAATCCAGTTTATGCTCCAGTTAAAAGTCGAGCCCATTAATTGCCTTGTGAATACTGAAGGCTGAACTCTTACTAATTAGGCACAATGTTTAGTTTTAAACTCTGTCCCATTTCCCTATTTCCAAATATAGTTTCCTGTCTGAAATTAGAATTTCATTCTTCTAAATTAAGGTCCCGTCTGCAAACAACAACAACAATAACTTTTATTTATACCCTGCCCTCCCCAGCCAAGGTCGGGCTTAGGGCAGCCAACAACCAATAATAAAAATGAGTTGAATGAATACAACTTAAAAACAAGATTAAAATACAACATTAAAACAATTAAAATGCAGCCTCATCACAGGAGGAGAAAAGAAAAAGAAAGAGGGGGAGGGAATCAAATTGACTCCAAGCCAAAGGCCAGGCGGAGCAACTCTGTCTTACAGGCCCTGCGGAAAGAAATCAGATCCCACAGGGCCCTGGTCTCATGAGACAGAGCGTTCCACCAGACCGGAGCCAGAGTTGAAAAGGCCCTGGCTCTGGTTGAAGCCAATCTAACTTCCTAGGGCCCGGGACCTCTAGGGTGTTGCTATATATGGACCTTAAGGTCCTCCGTGGGGCATACCGGGAGAGGCAGTCCCATAGGTACGAGGGTCCTAGGCCGTGAAGGGCTTTAAAGGTCAAAAGCAGCACCTTAAATCTGACCCTGTACTCCACCGGGAGCCAGTGCAGCTGGAAAAGCACTGGGTGAATATGCTCCCACAGCAGAGACCCCGTGAGGAGCTTCGCTGCAGCATTCTGCACCCGCTGGAGTTTCTGGGACAGCTTCAAGGGCAGCCCCGCGTAGAGCGAATTACAGTAGTCAAGCCTGGAGGTGACCGTCACATGGATCACTGTGGCCAGGTCGGGGCGGGAAAGGTAAGGGACCAACTGCTTGATGCGGCGAAGGTGGAAAAATGTCGCTGTCAGGGGATGATTAGCTGCTTGTGCTTAAAATAGTGCCCCTTCAGAGTTTGTGCGACCCCACAAACCTCTGTGTGTGACAGAGCTCCTCAGACATGTCTGCTCTAGTCACTTGTAGAGTCCGACAGTGGCTGTCTGCGGAAGCGCTTCCAGCAAAGAAGTTCCTTAACGGAAACGCGTCTCCTGGACTCACGACGTGACAGCTTCCGGCGAAGCATAGGTCTCCCTGCAGTTGCTTCTGACACCTCCCCGCTATTTTCGCTCGAAGTGTCTCTCACCCCTTTCTCTCCCCTTCTGCTTCCTGCCTGGGCTGCTGCGTTTCTCTCAGCATTACTGAGATCCTCCTCCAGAGACCCCGCGCTCCCCCTACTGGTCCCTGCTTTAGCTGTTGACTCTCTCCCAGTCTCTGGGAGCCCTACCACTTCCCTTTCCTCCGATGTCAGTTCCCTGACATCCACCTCCCCTCCAGGGCCCCCCTCTCCCCCGCCCCTTCTCTCTCCTCTGGGCGGTGAGGAGCTGAAACCCCTAAAAGAATCCTCCTCATCTTCCGACGTCTCGAACATTTCCCTCCATCGGTCTTCGTTCCGACTCGCTGAATCCTCCTCCACCTCGGAATCAGCGAACCCCTCCAACTCTTCTTCTTCGTCGGTGGTGGCGAAGTATTCCCTCCGGAACCTCGCCACTGGCTGGGGTTTCCGAGGGAATCTCTGATGAAAAGTTTCAATCAAAACCTCGTCATCTACATCCTCTGCCCTGACCCAGGTGTTTTCCGACTCCGGCTCCCCTTCCCACATTACCAAATACTCTACTTGCTCTCCCCTCCACCTGGAATCGAGAATCTCCGCTACATGGTAGCTGTGTTCTTTTTCCTCCATAGCTGGTCCCCTATTGACCCTCCCCTCTCTGTCCCCTATATACGGTGACAGCAATGATCTGTGGAACACTGGGTGCAACTTCATGTGGTTAGGTAACCGGAGTCTGAAAGCCACTGGGTTGACCTGTTGCGTGACTTCAAATGGGCCCAGTCTTTTGGGTCTTAACTTCTTACAACCTCCTTTAAATGGTAACCCTTGGGTGGACAACCACACCTGATTCCCCACCCTAATGCTTTCTCCTTCCCTTCTGGTTTTGTCTGCCTGCCTCTTATATTCCTCCTTCGCCCTGTTTAAATTAAGTTGGAGCTGGCGATGGATCGCTTCCATTTCTTCAACGAACTGTTCTGCGGCTGGAACGCTCCAGTTCTCCCCCTCCCCCCCTGGGAAGGCTCGGGGATGACACCCGTGATTGGCCAAAAAAGGGCTCATTCCCGTGGACACGTTCTCCGCATTGTTATAGGCAAATTCTGCCAACGCCAGCTTCTCCACCCAATCATTCTCTCTGTCATTCACATAACACCTCAAATATTGCTGGAGGACACCATTAGCTCTTTCCGCCTGCCCGTTGGTTTCTGGATGACGGGCAGTTGAGAAATTCACCTCTACATGCAATAAGCTCATGAGCTTCCTCCAGAACCTGGAAGTAAATTGTTTCCCTCGGTCCGAAACCACCCTCAAGGGGGCACCATGCAATCTAAACACATTTTCCACAAACAATTTAGCGGTTTCTTCTGCTGTGACCGCATGTGAGCAGGCTATAAAGTGGGCCATCTTGGTTAACAGGTCTACCACAACCATAATGGCTGTCTTCCCTTTGGACCTGGGCAGATCAGTCATAAAATCTATTGCCACTGCCTCCCATGGTCTTTCCGGCGTGGGGAGTGGTTCTAATAAACCTGCCGGTGCCCGCCTCTCCCCCTTGGCTTGTTGACATCGGTCACACCCTCTCACATACTCCCGCACATCTTCCCTGACCTTGGGCCACCAGAATTCCCTGGTAACCAGCCACATGGTTTTGTGTTGCCCAAAATGCCCTGCTGTGGGGCTATCGTGCAGTTGCTTGAGTACCTTTTCCCTCAATTCTCCTTCAGGTACGTATAACGCTCCCTTGTAGTACAACGCCCCGTTTCTCTCCTCAAAACCCCCGGGTTTGTCTCCCTCCCTCCTGAGACCCCTGAGTTTGTCCTGGGCATATTCATCCTGCACCGTTCCCTCTATCAGTTCCCTTAGCCCCACCAGTGCCGCCCCACACACCCAGCGATCCTCGGGAATGACATGGGTCTCTTCGGGTGCACCCTCTCCCTCCAAATATTCAGGTTTGCGTGATAGAGCGTCCGCCCTAACGTTCTCCTGGCCTGGTACGTAACAAATCTCAAAGTTAAATTTGGAGAACTCCTGGGCCCATCTCAACTGCCGTTGGTTGAGCACTCGCGCAGTTCTCCAATACTCTAGATTCTTATGGTCCGTGCGTACTTGCACCTTCTGTTGTGCACCAATTAGTAGGTGCCTCCATCTCCGGAAGGCCTCATAAATCGCAAGAAGTTCCCGGTCATACACCGTGTAGTTTCTCTCCGATTTGTTCAGCTTTCGCGAAAAGAAGGCACACGGTCGCCACTCGGACCCCTCCTTCCCTGGCTGCAGAAGAAGCACCGCCCCTATGGCTCTGTCAGAAGCGTCTGTTTCGACCCTCAGTTTTTTTTGTAAATCCACATGTAGAAGTTGTTCGTCAGAGGCGAAGGCCTTTTTCAGTTCCTCAAACGCTCGCTCCGCCTCCCCCGTCCAAACAAACTTCTTTTTGCTGCTGAGACAGTCCGTGATGGGCGCCGTCAGGTGAGCGAAGTTTCGGATGAACTTACGATAAAAGTTTCCAAACCCTAGGAACCTCTGCACATCCTTCTTAGTCTTGGGGGTTTTCCATTCCAGCACCGCTTGAACCTTGCCGGGGTCCATGGCCAACCCCTTGTCTGACAAGCGGTACCCCAGGAATTCCACCTCCTTGGTATGAAACTGACACTTCTCCAGTTTCACCCACAGTCTGTTGGCATGCAGCCTGCTCCGTTTCTCTCCTGCTCTTCCCCCTCAACAGTTCCCACCATCCCTTGCCATTCCTTCCTCTGGGGGCAGACTCTGGCAAAGTGGCCTGGCTGTTGGCAGAGATAGCATTTCCGGGGTCCCTTTCCCTCCTTCTTCGCCCCCTCACTGGGCTTTGAAACTGCGCGCGCGCGGGCTGTTCCGATTTCCATCGGCTCTGCCGGCGGGAAAGCTGGCTCAGGAATGTCTGGAATGCGTAACTCCTTCCAACGTTCCCCTCTCCCTTCCCGCCTCTCCAAGGCTCTTGCCTCCTGGCGCGCTCCAATGGTCAGCGCAGATTTGGTCAGCTGATCCATAGACACCGCCCTGGGGCTCCTGGCCAGCTCGTCTTTCACAGCTGAAGAAAGACCTTCTTCAAATAGCATCTGAATGGGTGCTGCCGATAAATCCCACCCCAATCTGTGAATCAGCATGGTAAATTCAGTCCAGTACTCACGGACAGATCTGCTTCCCTGCTTGCAAGCCATTAGCTGTCTGCGCACTCCCCCCTCCTCAATATCGCTGGAGAACATGATATCCATTGCACGAAAGAATTTCATAGCGTCCTTCAGGACATCGTTGTGCGTTGCCATCAGGGGTCGAACCCAGTCCCGCGCCCCCTTCTCAAGATGCCCAATTACGAAAGCAACTCGGGATTCCTCATCAGGGAACTCATCAAACTGCACATTCAGGGCATATTGCATTTCAGTCCTAAAGGCATGGTAATCCTTGGGGTCCCCCCCAAACTTCTGCACTAATCCTGGTACCTTTCTGGGGAACTGAGTGGTTCTCCCCTTCTTGTCTGCATCTTGAGCCCTCCTCTCCTCGAGCCTCGCCGTCTGCAGCGCAAGTTGGACTTCCAATGCTCGGTATCTGTCTTCCAAGCTTGGACCAGCTCCACCCCCTGCGGCTCCGGCTCCTGCTGGGTCGCTCATGATGCCTTCTCCTGCACAGGCAGCTTACAGAGACTGTCGGACTGCTGTCAGGGGATGATTAGCTGCTTGTGCTTAAAATAGTGCCCCTTCAGAGTTTGTGCGACCCCACAAACCTCTGTGTGTGACAGAGCTCCTCAGACATGTCTGCTCTAGTCACTTGTAGAGTCCGACAGTGGCTGTCTGCGGAAGCGCTTCCAGCAAAGAAGTTCCTTAACGGAAACGCGTCTCCTGGACTCACGACGTGACAGCTTCCGGCGAAGCATAGGTCTCCCTGCAGTTGCTTCTGACACCTCCCCGCTATTTTCGCTCGAAGTGTCTCTCACCCCTTTCTCTCCCCTTCTGCTTCCTGCCTGGGCTGCTGCGTTTCTCTCAGCATTACTGAGATCCTCCTCCAGAGACCCCGCGCTCCCCCTACTGGTCCCTGCTTTAGCTGTTGACTCTCTCCCAGTCTCTGGGAGCCCTACCACTTCCCTTTCCTCCGATGTCAGTTTCCTGACAGTCGCCTTGGCTGTTGCTGTAACCTGCACCTCCATGGAAAGGGAGGCGTCAAGGATTACACCCAAACTCTTAATGGAAGGCAACGGCACTAATTGGACCCCCGCAAGAGAAGGAAGTTGGTCCCTCATCCCCATACCATTCTGACCTGGCCAGAGGACCTCTGTCTTCGAAGGATTTAGTTTCAATCGGCTCCCACGAAACCATCCAGCCAGCTTCCAAGCATCTGGTCAGTGTGTCCGGGGCCGGGTCGGTGTGGCCATCCATCAGCAGATAGAGCTGAGTGTCATCAGCATATTGGTGACAACCCAGCCCAAAGCTCCGGACAATCTAGGCAATTTACAAAGAAAACTTTACAAAAAAGGGAGGGGGGTATTAAGGTCGATCCAATTGACTTGTGTGTCATGCCAAGATACGGGACCAATTGATCCTTATTGCATCTGCCTTCATCCTATCTCAGAGCATTGGGAACTAAGTCAATGTTATTACTCTCAACTCATTCTGCACTGAATGGAAACCTGGTCACATGGTGAAGCAATTGGATGCCCACTTCATTGTGCAGCCAGCTGCCATTAGAAGGGTCTCAGTTTATATCATGTCACTGACCCTTAAAACTGGGTCAGCCTATGGAGCTTCTTCACCATACAAATGAAAGGATTTTCTTTTCCTTTTCCTGCTATTCAGAAAGCACCAGCTCTGGGAGGCACAGCATCGTTTTTCAAGGCTGGAAGCTGTTCCTTTTGTGGTCTGCTCAGGGTTTGAATGTGCCCTTTAGCAACCCAGTGGGACAGGGAGCAAAGCAAAGCCAGACTCCAGATTGTAACTGAAATGAACTGATTGGTTTATTAATGTGCAATGCTTCATTAAAAGCATATTTCTATCTTCATGTGGAAGATAGTAAAGGAAATCATAGCAAAATAAAGAAATGCAATATAGGAAAATAGTACTTAGAAAATATTGTGGATTAAAAATGAAATAAGATTATCCTTGTAATTCCATTGACAAAGCAATCAAAATTTATTTCCTGTCCTAGTTGAATATTTGGTCTAATAACTTCCTCTAGTCCATCTAGTTGTAAAGCAGAAAAATATGATTCTCAGCACCTTTTATATTGATCAGGAGTATTGAATTTTCCACCTTTTACATCAGTTTCATTACTTCCATAAGATGTAGACTGTGGATGCTCATAATCTGTCTGGGTGCAAGTGTAACTGGGACCCTACATACGTGGCAATTCTTTATTTAGGTAACTTCCACACATTTCAGGTTTTGTTTTCAAAAACAGTTCAATAATGTTCTGATTCACATTTGAAGAGTCACACTCCACATTGAAGGGTCATTGTTGTTTTTCTTTTTGTGCTCTTTATTCTACTGATGTTATATTTCCAGGAGGCCAAGGTCTCACATAACTGTGTTTGAGATTCAGCAAAAGGTTCCAACAGCTTGCACAGAGTGGTGCAGAGAAGAACTTCCCCATCCTTATTATCCATTGTGGTTCATCATGGCTGTGCTACTGTGTGCTGAAATTTGCTGAGGCCGGTACTGTAGGCGCTTGCAGATTCTTGAATGGCTCTTAACACCTTACATATTACAATGGATAGAATCTGGTGTTGCTGATCTGCTTTTGACCTTGCAGAAGTATCTGCTAAAGTAAGATGGAGACAGGCAATCCCCCCCCCCAATTCTCCCTTCCCACTACAGCAACCTGTGCCCCCTCATCCAAATCTGTTCCAGAGGATTTGGGTGGGGGGAGCCTCCAGAATAGCAAGGAAAGTGGCACAGGGGCTTCATGGGGAAGGGAACTGGAGAAAATGGCCTCCTCTCCTGGTAGTTGACACCTCTACTAGATCAAAAGCTGTTCTGCAGGCACAACAGCAACATTTAGTCTCACTCATAACTGAAAGTCTTTCATAGCACTAATTTTTTTTAATTGAGAAATGTGTTTTCACAGAGTTTTCACAGGTTCCTCATTGTCCATGTGTCTTGAAGTCTTTCTTGAATCCCTAGCCCAAACATCCCTTTAAATTTCTGGTAGCAATATGTTGGTTCCTCATCAGGGACATTTCTGCCCACACAGGCAATTACTTGGTGATGATCCGCCCGTGAGGACTATGCTGCTGAGAATGCACAGAGATGTGCAACTGCCACACGTAAATATCTTAGGACCAAAGGTGGACGTTATATATCTGCAGCTCGTAAACTGTTTGAAGCCAAGTCCATCACACAGCTTTTATATGGTGCCCAACTAGGCCCCTTCGCTAATCTCATATCACTGGAACTACTGCAATCTAAGTTCCTAAAAGTTCCTTTTTAAGTGCCAAAATATGTCTCAGATATGTCTTGAGACAGGTTTTGTAAGAGCAGAGGCTAGGGTGTGGATGGCCACACTTAATTTCTGGCTTAAACTATCCTTTTACTGACATGGCCTTGCCCCCCCCTAATGATAAAGGACAACTTTCAAACAACATGGATACGAGCAGTGGTAGACAAAACGTTAACTCTAGGTCTTACCCCTGTGCGTCATGGGCTATGAAAAGAGAGACTTCCTCAGGAAGGACCTTCTTCCAGCTGCCTTACCCCTCCTCCCTCCAGTCTCTGCTTCTCAATTTGTATTGTATTTTATGCACTGTGACTTGCCGTTGTTTTTATTGATAGTTTAGAAATTATTTATTATAATTGTTAAGAGTGGATTTCTGTTTAATTTTTATATGCTGATATTTAATATTATTCTATACTATTCTGATGGATTGTTGAATATTACTTTATTTGAGATAAGTTACTTTTGTTTTATTATCACATTTTTGTATTGGATTAGATTGTTATAAGGTGTACATTCTTTGTTTCTTCAGCTTGTAAACCGCCTTGGGTATTGTAAGATAGAAAGACGGTATACAAATTAAAAGTGAAATGAAAAGGAAAGGAAAAGTGAAAAGGCAAAAGAAACCATTAAACAGCCTGTGGTTGATATAGAAAGTCAGTCACATCTAGCCAGGTCACCAAATCTCATTACCAGTGAAACCAGTAGGTACCTCACTGCCGCAATGGCATCTTTAACTAATCTTGAAACACCAAAACATCAAAGAGCTTTCACTCTGGCTCATTGCTAGGATCTCCCTTCAGCCATCCAGGAAGGCTGTTTCAGGAAGCCTTTGACTATATACAATAAAATTGACCTTACATCCACAAAACTGAAGCTTGGCTTACATGTTTATGTGTTTTTATCTTATGCTGGTCTGCTGTAACTGAGAGTATGAGTTTGTGGACTTACGTGGTTGCAGCCATGAAAAACCAAACACCATTTTGCATTTTCCACAGTGACCCAGAGCAGACAACATAGCATTGCTCCGAGACACTGTAAAATAGTGAGCAACTTCCCAGGCAGAGCAACTTCCCAGGCAGAGCCTATGGCTGGGCAAGCAGGAAGTCTGCTAGAGAAGGAAGGAAGGAAATGGGGGGCAGGATGACCCAAAGACCAAGGCAGGAGGGAGGCCTCTGCCGGAAAGCAGACGGTCGGCCCCCCAAAGCAGCATTTTTCATAGACCCCACAGGCACCTGGTTGGCCATGAGAGAGCAAGCTGCTGCGCTAGACTTACTAAGTCATTTCTAGTCGCTGGGATGTTTACGTTGTGGTAGTCACAGTCTGTGTTCTTCCTTGTTCCCCAGATTAATGTTGTATCTTCTCTTGTTTGCATTTGCAGCCTCTTCAAAGCAAATTTGTATCCTTCCCTCCTTCTGTTTATATGAAGTGCATCACAAGAATGCAAATTCTCTGTGGTGATCATAATAATGAATAATAATCTTGTTACTTGCTTTCCTTTGGGCATTGAGTGCAGTAGACATTTTTGAAAGCTTCCAAGAAAATATAATGTGCTTATAGGAGCCAGGAAATAACATTTGTGATTTAAACTTCTTTTATTCAAGTGGCACTATATTATGCGCATTCTCTCCCCAACACCATTCCTCTCTCTATATAAATGTGTGCGCTATAGAAAATAATGCCATGCTGCTTGCTCAGGAGAAGGTGCATTGAAGTACAAAAGAGGCTGCTGGATAAATCAGATTCCATCTGCCTATTGCATATATCTGCCATGTTTTAGCCTAACCATGTTTCTGCCATTTATCTGCTGATGACGAAAACTCCCACTGGTGTAATATGGATGTCCACAAGTATTATAAATATCTCTTCTTGGATCTCCACTGAGGTATAAAGCATAGGGTCAATTCAAAGTCAGTCTGACATTTTTAAGAGCAAACAAGTATATCATTTGGATGAGGGGAAGTGAAAGCCTGCTCATTGCTTAAGCAAAGATTTACAAGGATCTTAAAACTGGTTTGTAATTTGCAAAGCAAAGCAATGGTTTATGGACCAAACAGGAATATTTGTCACACCTCAGGAATCCCCTCCGTAGATTGTGCTGAAAGTGAGTGTATCTGTGTGCGTAGAGGGGAAATTGGTTACCTTTTTCCCATGAACTATTTTTACTACAGATGTGTCACAGATTATTTCTGCCTTGTTTCTAAAGCTTTAATGCAATGCATACTTACTTGTTATGTGTAAAAGGCACTGAAATAAATAGGAGTTGGTTCCAACTAAATGTAGTAGGCTACTAGGCTTTCAAATGTCATATTTGTCCCACAGTGTGGGCTAACTTCAATGAATACACATTTATCATAGTTTATTAATTACTGTACATGTATTTCCCATCCTTCTGCCAAGGCTCTCAGAGCGGTGTGCACGGATCCTCATCCTAGTTTAGGCTGAGAGATGGTGTCTGGCACAAAGTCACCCAGTGCGCTTCATAGATGAGTAGGATTTTGAACCCAGATCTGCTCAGTCTCCACCCAACAGGCTTTCTCTTCCACTTGCCTTTGAAATGCAAATTAGGATGGGGGGATGAGTGTTTCCCAAGCCCATCTGTTCTACAATAATAATTGCTGCCACATCAATCCCTTACAAACGTTGCTTCCTTTTTCCGGTACTGTAAATGAAGTACTTTTTTGTGAAGCTATTTATGATTATTTTGTAAAAAATTATACACCTCTTGATTGTAAAAAAAACAAAAACCCTTCAAAGCAGTTTACGAAAAGATAAAACAACAAAATCAAGGAAATTTCACAACCATATATATTTGAAAACATACAATAGTTGAAATACTAAAACAGACAAAAAATAGAGAGATGTTGCATGCATTATGGAATATCACCATTCCATTTAGTCCAATCCAAATCTTTATTACGGTCATAGACCAGCCTAAGATAAAAGCACCTCTGTACATAAATAAAACGTGCTAGGAAGGCAAAAGGGCAACTGCAGGAGGAGAGGGCACACATTCGGGGTTGTCAGCGCTGGTGTGGCCTGCGAGGGTGCCTGGGCCTGGCAGCTGCCTGGTAGTGACTAGGTACTGCAGCTGGCACTGCCCTAAACAATTCCTTGAATTGCTCCTGAGAGAGTGCACACTTTCTGTGCAGGCCTTGCTTCACCAGCTAGTCCTCAGCTCAACTGCTCACCAAAATAATAATATTATTTGTACCCCGCCCATCTGGCTGGGTTTCCTCAGCCACTCTGGGCGGCTTCCATAGAAACCAAAAATACACTAAAATATCACAGATTAAAAACTACCCTGAACAGGGCTGCCTTGAGATGTCTTCTGAATGTCAGGTAGTTATTTATTGCTTTGACATCTGATGGGAGGGCATTCCACAGGGCGGGCGCCACTACCGAGAAGGCCCTCTGCCTGGTTCCCTGTAGCTTTGTTTCTCGCAATGAGGAAACCGCCAGAAGGCCCTCAGCGCTGGATCTCAGTGTCCGGGCTGAACGATGGGGGTGGAGACGCTCCTTCAGGTATACAGGGCCGAGGCCATTTAGGGCTTTAAAGGTCAACACCAGCACTTTGAATTGTGCTCAGAAACGTACTGGGACCCAATGTAGGTCTTTCAAGACCGGTGTTATGTGGTCTCGCCGGCCGCCCCCAAGTCACCAGTCTAGCTGCCGCATTCTGGATTAGTTGTAGTTTCTGGGTCACCTTCAAAGTGCATTGCAGTAGTCCAAGGAAGAGATAACTAGAGCATGCACCACTCTGGCGAGACAGTCTGTGGACAGATAGGGTCTCGGTCTGCGTACCAGATGGAGCAGGTAAACAGCTGCTCTGGACACAGAATTGACCTGTGCCTCTCTGGACAGCTGTGAGTCCAAAATGACTCCCAGGCTGTGCACCTGGTCCTTCAGGGGCACAGTTACCCCATTCATGACCAGAGAGTCCTCCACACCAGCCCGCCCTCTGTCCCCCCAAAACAGTACTTCTGTCTTGTCAGGATTCAAACTCAATCCGTTAGCCGCCATCCATCCTCCAACCGCTTCCAGACACTCACACAGGACCTTCACCGCCTTCACTGGTTCTTATTTGAAAGAGAGGTAGAGCTGGGTATCATCTGCATATTGATGGACACCCAGCCCAACCCCCCTGATGATCTCTCCCAGCGGCTTCATGTAGATGTTGAAAAGCATGGGGGAGAGGACAGAACCCTGAGGCACCCCACAAGTGAGGGCCCAGGGGTCTGAACACTCATCCCCCACCACCACTTTCTGAACACGGCCCAGAAGGAAGGAGTGAAACCACTGTATAACAGTGCCCCCAGCTCCCAGCCCCTCTAGACGGTCCAGAAGGATGTTATGGTCGATTGTATCAAAGGCCGCTGAGAGATCCAGCAGAACTAGGAAACAACTCTAACCTTTGTCCCTAGCTTGCCAGAGATCAGGGGCAGAAACGGCAACTAAAGACAATCAGCACAATGGTGTTGCACAGCACCTCAATCTCTGAGCGCTGTGGGATTCCAGGGGTTCCAGGCACTGACCCAGGTTTTGTGTTTCCTTGGAGAATGAGGCACAGTTGAGACTCTGGTGCCTATATGGTTTATTTACAATTTAAGCCTCTACGATTGAGGGGGGTCACAGAATCCACACCCCAAAAGGGTGTTGTTTCTCCCATAACCGCAGCCTTGGATTCAAACAGAAATCAAATATTTCTCACTTTTATATTATTATTTTCCCCCCCCCACAGCTTCCCCCCTTATTTTTTCTTTCTTTTTTGTTAAATTTGCTAATAAAAAATATTTTTTTAAAAGAAAAATATTAAATTAGCTCATACATATTTAGTTTAGGACCTTTCCACACTGTCAGAGTATGCTTTAAACCACATTTTAGCCATTTTTTGCCACTTTATCCAATACCCTTTCCAATTACAGTAGTTTAGTTGGTTGCACAGAACAGATCAGGTAAAAGAGAGCTTTGCTGTGAGGAGTATAGGGGAAGAAGTAACCATGTTGTTTGTGATGTAAGCAGGGATCCAAACCAAGATTTCAGAATGCTCTCTAGGCTAAGCATAGACTAGTCCACCCAAGTTCTAGCTCCGTTTCTCATAGTTAATTGTGAATTTGCCTATCAAAAGTTTGGGGGTTCTAAATTGTATCCTGAATATCCCGACAGTTTCCTGACTACAGGAGCCCTGCCAAGTGCAGTTGTGAACTTAATGCAGAGATTCTGATTCTAATTAAGTAATAGCAGAGGTTGCCTCTGAATTTATGAGGCCATAATCTACTCCCTTGTGCTCAATAAATACCATTGCTACAGTCTGTGGTGTTAATTTCACACTAGAGTGGGAGCTCGGAGTTGTTGCCAAATATAATCATAAGTCACAGGCAATTTGGATTATTACTGTAGAGCACAGTGCATCGAGAATTGTGGTAGCTTATAATCACTTCTTAAACTCATTAACTGAGCTTTTGAATAGTATAACTTTCCTGTCTGTGATAAAGCATAGTTATGTGTTGCCCTGGGAATGAACTGCAGAGACAGAATAATAACTGTGCTCATTTGAAAAATGCACAACAAACTTTGTCAGTAGGTTTTGTTTGCTTTGGGGATCGTTAGCTGGGCATAACCTAAAATTGTTTTGGAGCTGTATGCTAGCTGTTTTCTCACCCCTCAACTTTTGGAAGGCAAGGTCTAAGCCTACAATGCTTCCGACTGCAAAATTAATTCACACAATTGTGTGTGCATGTCTGCATAGAGAACAACTAGTGCTGTACATGTGGGAAGCTGGAAACTCAAGGACAATTTACTGAACTGTTCAAAAACATCACATGCCGTGTGGAATGAGGAGGACTTTTCATCCTGCAAATACGGGGTTTCCCAATGTCATGTGTAGGACAGATCAGAGGTAACTAGGACATATTTCCAAGGCCACTGTAGCTGCATTTCAATGGCTAAGCTGAGCCACAGCACACTACCACGTTTCAGTGGCATGGTACAGTCCAAGAACATGGAGAAGTCAAGAAGAAAATGTTTTTCAGTAGATACGGGGTTTCCTCATCACCATAGGCAGCCAAGTCTGGAAATTAAGTTCTTCAACTTAGGGGCCCTGAAGTTAGTCTCTGGAGCTGGGGGCTGGAGCTGGAGACAGAGAATGGAATGCAAAGAGCCAGTCCTACCATTTGATAGTGATCTGCATCAGTTAGCGGGTGCTAAAGTTCTGGGAAGAGCAGAACTAACACACCCTAAGACAGAGGTTGAATTGAGAGTATGTTCTGATAATGACAAACTGAGACAGCCCCATGGTTGCCACGGAGCATCTGAAGTCCTAAGCTGGTCCTGCCTGGATGTTGAAATCCCCCAGGACCAGTATCTTGGGATTTTCCAACACCACATCTGAGACCAGCTCAGTCAGTTTGATCAGGAAGTCCATTGGGCAACAGGAAGGGCAGCAGACCAACAGCACCCTTATTTTGTCTCTTGGGTCCAACACCAGGTACACGCCCTCATAGCCTAACCCAAGATGTTAAGCCAAGGTGAAGGTCTGTTGCCAGACCTTCTATCATGGCCCCTGGTGCTGCACTGAATACCCTGTCGGGTGAAACAGAGTCAAAGCTACTCTGCCTAGCCAACCCACCCAGGTCTTGGCAATGCAAGGCAGGTTGGCTCCATCATACATGATCACTGTGAATCTTATTTATACAACTGAATGTGATAAAGAATATAATGGAGGTCTAAGAATAAGATAATCACTTGAACAGACAGTTTAATTGACAGGAGAGCAAGTGGCACAATTGGCTGCTAATGTGAGGCAACTATTGATCACAACATCATCTTTTTTCAAAATGAACTCTTTGTTCTTCCAAGAATAAATATGAAAACATAATCTGTGAAGTTATCAAAATCATTAGTTAATGAAGCTTGCATTGTCAAATGTGACCAAATCTTTTTGTCATGAAGTACATGCCTTTTCCCTGCTGTACAAGATTCTCTTCTTTTATCTTCTAGAATTAATAAAATCTTAAAATTCAAAAATATTTTGAAGGTAGGAGAAAATGACGTACAGAGACTTTCTCAAATTCAATATAGGGAACCTCTCTGAAGTACCAGAGAACAGATTCCAAATGCAGAATGCAAAAGTTTGTGAGCTCTTTGTGTCTGTGTGTGTTTTAGTTTGGTGAGGAACACAATCTATTTGTTGGAGCCTATGTAGTTGTAGGAGACAAGAAATCATAGGCATCACTGAATGGATCAGTCAAAATTGCAGTTGTTACTTTGTGCAGTTGTGTTATTTTTTACCTCATGCCATGCCAAGTATTTCAAATCATACCTATTTCCCAAGGGCAGAGGAAATAAAATTTGTTTGTGGAAATGTTTGACATTCCTCATGCTCATGATCACTTCAAGGGCAGATTTGGGGACTCCAAGAGACACTTGGTTTTTTGTGTGTACACCTCCCCCAGACACCCATGTGAGAAGCGGGTGGGATGATGCCTGGGAAACCGAACTTGGAGTTTCTGCTTGACTTCTACACTAGATAAAAGTCCAAGCAAGAGGCAGACACTTTCCTGAAATGGCTTTTTGTTATGGCTTTGATAACAATAATACGATTGCCACATGGGTGTTGACTCAAATATAAGTTAACTTACTAAAGTTCGCACCAAGCAGCACCTGCTTCAAAAGGTTGGGGACCCTTCTGAACAAAGTGGGGTGCAAAGTCTGGGGTGGGTAGGGGCCGCTGGGCAAAGGAGGGGGGCAGGTAATTTCTTACCATGAACTGACTTAAGCTTTTCTTAAGATCCAAGTCAAGTTTGATGAGATTCCCACTTGCTTCAGCAGCTGCCTTCCTTCCTACTTTGTTTAGAATTGTCCCCTGAGTCACCAGAGTAAGTTTGGGCTTCTGGCCTCTAGTAGAATGTAAAGTATATTCCATCAGTATATTATCTATGCAGAATCTAGGATCATTTGGACTGATGAGAAATCTCAGCAAGCAGCAAGAGATGGTGCACGAAACTAAAGTGCACTAATAGGCATTTGGGAGCATTCAGCAGCACTTCTTTATGCTCACAGCAGGATTGTAGATCTACTAATACATCGTGCAGTGTAAAAGCAAAACAAAGCACTGTTCTCCAGCCCTGTATATACGGCCACATTCTCTAATGGTCACCATAGGCTATGTTCATATTCTTGTTGAATAAGGCCCTAGTGAGACGCAGTGGACGCCAAGCAATTACCGCAGTTTGTTGATCTTCTCAATGCAATGCTAAGGCAGATGTTGGAAGCTGCAGCAGATATCCTAGTTAGCATAACATGCCCTCCCACATCCCAGTGATGCAAATCGGGATATGAACCAGCCCCTAGACACCACCCCCACTAAGGCCTCGCCGCCCACTCTGCAGATACAGCCACCCTGCTCAGTGACTCCCACTTCCCACCAGACACCTTGATGAAGGTCCCATCCCATCTCACTCAGGACTCACACATACACATCCCGCACCAACACCCTGATGAGCCCTTGTGCATCTTCACATGATGCTGCCACTTCAATTTTTTGCCCCAACAGTCAATCGCTGGCCCCTTGCCCCTTGGGTACTTTTGCAAAAAGAGTGCTGAAGTCAAATAGTTTGTTCAAAGCCACAAACTGAACATGGGGCACAGGTGGGACACCAGCATCCAAGCATCAAAACCACACCCTCTAACATTTTGATGAAAATGGGGTATGCAAAACATTGTTTGGGCCTCAGGGACCCCTGCCTGCTGTTCCCCACTGTTGGGGTACTCTAAACTCACCAGGTGAAGTGGAAGTTCCAACGCTGTTGCTGGGGCTGAGGGAAGATTCAGCTGTCCCTCTTTTTGGCTTCTGTGTGTGGAATGGGGGAAGGACACCGTCTCGTCTTTCACATCAAGTAACAATCTGTCTTGGGTCAGTCCAGTTTGATCCACCTCCCCACATTATAGCTAAAGAAATAAAGGATGTAAATGTATTTCCTTATTCAGATTTAAATTGCAAAGCATGTGGTTTATGATATACAGATAACATGGTCCCAAGACTTTAAGCTCAAATGGATCTTAATCATGACCCCTGATTCCAGCAACAATCCAGACACAGAATCATAGACATGAACCAATTCCAGGGCTCTTAGTCTGCTGCTGGAGATCAGGAGACTATTGTACCTGACGCTGTGAGACAGGTTCCCCCAGAAGAACTATCCAATACTGAACTGAGGGCAGAAGTAGGACTCTCATCTGGTAAGACCAAAGTGCATAAAGTGCTTCTTTGTTTTTAGTTATGATGACATCCTTTACTTGAAAATTCTCTTTCAAGCTTCAGATTTATGGAGAAAATAGCTGCTTACAGTTGGCTTAAAACATGAGATCAGACTATCAGACTGTGGATATGTAGTTGTTGAACTGTAGATTGCTAAATCAGTCACAAAGATAGGCTTTGACATAGTTTCCAGATCTGTAAGACAGATCTATTTAAACTACACTCTTTTCCAGCTGATAGCAACTTTATAAAATAGACCTCACTCAGCAGGCATCTGTCTCCTGAACAGACCTTTCTCCTCCTATGAAAAGTCAAGTTGTACAACTCCAAGCAATTCCTTGATGGCAGATATGCTGGAATTCCAGCTCCTGACCATCTGTCGGTGTGGCCAAAATGCATATTCTCTACTGCCCTTTCTATAATAGGCCTCGAGTGTGCTTTAGTGCTGTGGTCAATCTATGCTTGGTCATTAGATACCTGGATGGTTTGTCTTATGTTATCTGTTTCTGTTAGATATATTACAAGATTGATCTGCAGGCCATGGCTGTGAACAAGAGGAATACGTGCATCACATCAATATCTCTCCCCAGGACATTGGTACATCTTCAGACAGGTGTGAGAGTCTCAGGTGGTGGCCCAGTTTGTCCCTTCCATTGGGCCAGACCAATTAAAGTGCGAAGGGCTGTGGCTCAGTGGTAAGCCCATGTTCAACCCTCAGCATTGCCAGGTGGAGCCAGGAGAGAATCGTGCCTGAATCCTTGGTCAGTGCAGATAGGACTGAACTTGATGGACCAATGGACTTGATGACTCAGTATAAGGCAGTTTGCTGTGTTCCTGTTTCCATTCACTCACATAGTCATTGTCTTATATATTCTGTCTAACTGCTGACTTCTTTGTCCATTATATTCCCTCTGAGGCGTATTTTGTCATTTATGTTTGGGTGCTATGCTTGTTGATGTTAGAGAATTAGCTCGATCTTTTGTGAGCGCTTTGGTTAGAAGTAAAAATACAACTTTATTTAACTGGCTGGCCTCCCCCAGATCACTTCTGCCAACCCTTCTCTCAGGCCCATGCAGAGCTTGTCTGAGGAGTCTTGTTAGAGTAAAGTTATAATCTCAAACAAAAAAGCAGGTGAACCCTGGTGGGGGCCCCTGGCCAAATTAGCCCTCCTTGGCCCAGAGTAAGTATACCCCCCCAGGGACGCGGACTTATAAAAAATATTGGGGGGGGGGGCGGGAAAGCTCATGAATAATAAATAAGCTCATGAATATGCAAATAAAGTGGCTCCGGCCCTAAATAGGGCAAGCCATGCCCCCCAGCCAGCCGATTGGCTGGCTGGGAGGTGTGGCCAGTCGGGATTCCCCTGTTCTCGCGGGATTTCCGGCAGTGCCTTGGCAGTGGCGGTGGTGCTGCGAAGCAGCAAGGCAGGAGCCCCCGCCATTAGGGCGCGCGGCTGGCTGGCTGGCTGGCGAAGGAGCAGGTGGGGAGGAGGCGGGGGACGGCGGCGGCGCTCTGCTGGAAGGGCGCCCGAGATTATTGGGGGGGCTGAGCCCCCCCAAAAAAATTTTTGAGGGGGCTCGAGCCCCCTCAAGCCCCATGGAGTCGGCGCCTATGTACCCCCCCTTCTCTCTACCTTGTCACACAGCACAGAAACCCATTTAGTGCTTCTCCAGAGATATGCAAAGGGGAGAATCCTACAAACCCTTTTAAGCCCTGTGCTGGTTTCTTAAAAGCTGGTTGTGTACATGGACATTGATTTTCTTCATTTCATGCCCTGTTTCAAATAGCTGGCTCCATGTAGACCTGAGCGTTGCCATAGCTCCATAATAACTCACAGGTCTGGTCAGCATCAGAACCCAACTCATTAGAATACCACTAGTCTCCAGATGGACAAACAATTACTCGGGTCTCTAATAAGAAAAACAGCGTTCCAGAATTCAGGCAGATCAGGAGCCAGGATTCTGCCAGAATAGGTTTCAGATATCCGGGGAGCAGGAAACTCAGCCATCCCAGAGAGCAGTGCCAGCAACCGACCATCACCAAAGTTGAGACATCTGGAATGTTTGCTGCACAGGACATCCAGCGTTCTATGAGGGCTGCTAAATAGTGCCAAGAGCTCTCCATCCAGGCTGCAACTGGAGAAAAAGACCAACAGGTTGGGCAAGTGACCAGGGCCAGGGGGTATCAGCTGACGGGGGGGGGCTACCTCCTTCCCCTCACGATGATAGAAGCTGGAACTCTCTCTTCTCTGTAACTATTAAGGGCACAAAAATCTGCCTGTGTTGGATCTGGTAACCCAAAAATAAAAAGTGCAAACATAACAAGAAGGGAAAAAAATCAAAAAGAACAAATGTAAACCGTAGAACATCACCGCCTGTAAGGACAAAAGTACATAAGCACAGCTCCAAAGGAATAATGAAATAGATTTCCTACAGAAAACAAAAAGATGTAAAAATAAAAGTATTCCTCACCTTTATTCACCATTATTTTTTTTTAGGATAAAGGTCTTAGATAAAGTCTTAGATGAGCCAGACATTTGAATGTACCAGTGATTCTGAGAAACTGCACACCTCAATATTGTATAAGAAATAAACTCATGCTATAGAGCATGCTACAGATATATCTTTTCAAGGAGGGCAATTTGCCAAATGCTAGCATACCAGTCATCCAGTCCTTAAGACTGAAGGTCCCATATCTCTTTTTGTGCTTCTCCTCTTCCTAGAGGGGAGGGGTTGTGAGCAGGAATCATTTCCCGTGCTTGGAGGGGGCGTGGCCGCCCCCCTGCGTCACTAGAGTCCTGGGCCCGCGTCATGCCCCTAGCCAGCCAATCCCTTTAAATGCGGCTAAGCCACGCCCCCCAACCAATGCGGCTGGCTGGGGGGGCGTGGTTTAGCCACATTTAAATGGCTGCGGGCCCATGAGCTCTTCCTTGTTTTGTTCCGGTTCCTCGGATCACCCGCCCACCCTCTAGGTTTTGCTTCAGCACCTGACCTTATCGCCTGTTCAAGGGGCCTGGTAGGAAATTTTTCCACTTGGCAGATTGGCACCAGTCACTTGGTTTTTCACCTACCTCATAGCAAATCGCCAGAACTTAGTAAGGTTTGGCGGTTAGCCATTGGAAAATGAGGTTGTGGCCATCACCTACCCCTCCACTTGAAGGGGATTCCTTTAAAGGAATCCGGTGGTCGTGGTTCCTGTCCGATGCCCAGGTGGTGGCTAGGGCCATGGCTTGACCCCCGGTGACTCTAGGGGAAAGCTTCCAGTTGATTTGCACCAACAAGCTCCCCCTAGCGCTTGTTGACCCTCGTGTGCGGAGTGGGCAAGAGCCAAGTATAGTCTGTTCGGCTCCAGTGCCAATATCACTCACATTCTGTTAACCAATAAAATTGTGGCCTTTTTAGCCCATTAACCTAAAATACTTGTGTCCATGTGGCTTATTCCATCACAAACAGGGAGCGAGGCCTTGACTCACAAACATTGGGCAGCTAATTTAGATCTCTTAAGTATCCCACACACTGATGCAACTGCATTGCTAATGAGTAATGGCAGCTGGAGCTACAGAAGCAAAAATATTTATTTGCTCTGTTCTCACCTTAGAGTTTCTGTTGCTGCTATTGAAGACATACAGAGCGGATTTTCCTAAATAAATTGAAAGTGAGATTTTACAGTGACTGTAATTTACAATGACTCCTGACTTGGAACAATCGTTGTCACTTAACATATTTACAATGGCATTCAAGAATCCATGAAAATCTAAAACCAAAACATAATTAGGTTTTAGAAGTGTAGGCAAGCAAGAACTACTTTGCTTTACACTCGCATGTCCCACTTAAGGTTTCTTTATACCTTTCTACTTGTCAGGTCTGAGCACTTTCCTAGCTTGTAAAAATAACCCTATCAAACCCACCATCATTTTGTATTCTGTATTGGTGTACAAATTTTCTGGCTCATATTTTTCTCTATTCCCTTATCTATTTTATATGATTGCCTTGCCATTTTTTCATAATGCTTTTATAGAATCTGATTCATTGCCTAACCTAAAGTATACAAAAACAAGCCATAAAAATGCATGTTATTTCAGATGTGAGAATGAACAATAGCAAAGAGAATGATGTTATTAAGACTTTAAATTATGATAAAAAAATCCACAGATGAAATGCGAAATGTAATCAAAATATAGTACTATATGGGGAATGAATAATGTGACAACAGTGGGCACATTAATTGTTGTTTGTTATTTATATATATATATATATATATATATATATATATATATATATATATATATATTAGCAGGCAATATAATAAAAGTGACATTATACTTGCTTCTGTCCTTCCAGCTTTCCATAAGGCCTACCATCATATAACATTGTTTAGAAAAAATATAAAGATATAGATAAAAATACAGTCTGAAGCCTTGCCAACAAAACTTCTGGGAGTGGCTTCAAATGTTATTTTCATGTAAAAGCAAATTTGTGTGTGTGGCATTGCTTCTTTCCATGGGTGTTCAGAATATTCAGGGATGAGTTCCCATATCTCCGCAGCAAGATCTATGTGCCTGTCTCTCTATGTGGACAATCCAGAAAGATGAATGCATACAAACGTCTGATGCGCTAAACCAGCAGCGTCAGGATCTCCTCAGTCTACTTACCGTATTTTTCGCTCTATAAGATGCACCCGACCAAAAGACACACCTAGTCTTTAGAGGAGGAAAACAAGAAAAAAATATTCTGAACCAAATGTTGTTGAAGAGGCTTTGCGCAGTTATCCCTGAAGCCAGAACAGCTTGCTGTTCTGGCTTCAGCGAAAGCAACGCAGCTACATTCACTCCATAAGATGCACACACATTTCCCCTTACCTTTTAGGAGGGAAAAAGTATGTCTTATAGAGCGAAAAATACGGTAATTAGATGGGCCAAAATTGTTCCAAGCCCCACAGAAACAACTCAGAAAATAGTAGAGGCAATAGTAGTAATGCTAGAATAACTGGTTTGTGGTCTTCTTTAGCGATCACTTGTAGCCAAGTAAGATCGCCTTCCATGAACATGATTTTAACAGTGAGTCCGTAAGTGACTGTGGAGACCAATTCTGGATCCACACGTCCTTCCACATAATTTTCTGGGCAGGAGTTGAACATGGTGAGGGTTTGCCAAATATGCCTTCCTCTTAGCACATTTCTCCCTTTCGTCGTGAGGTCGAGCGCCTTCAAAGGCCATGACACCTGGCTCTGCAGGGTAGCAGGACGTATTCTGGAGGTGCATAGTTTTCATGTCCCTCATGCAGCTAAGCAACATCCTATCTAGTTATTTATTATAATGGCCAGTGCTATCTATACCCTTTAATAACATTTATCGTCATATTTCCTCTTCACTTTGAAGTTCAATTCCCATAATGAGCAAAACACTCATCAAGATGGACATTTTGGGGAGGAATCCCGCAAATCTTCTAATAGTGCCTTGAGCTGAAGCATTTCAGCTTTCAAGATTGAACAATCCCCCCCTCCTGTCCCCACCAGTGGCGTAGCGTGGGGGGTGCAGGGGGTGCCGGCCGCACCGGGCACAACATCTGGGGGTTAGGGTTAGGGGGCGCAAATCCACGGGTTAGGGGGCGCAAATTACTTGCCTTGCCCCGGGTGCTGACAACCCACGCTACGCCACTGGTCCCCACATGCTGTCCTGGGAGTTTCGTTGACCCCCACAGAGCCAATTTCAGGGGACTTGGAGGGGGGGAACCCCACTGCATAAGTAGAAGTCCTTATGTGGGCTTTTTCAAGCAGGGCTCATTAGCTGATTCCCACCCATTTATTTCCAACCCCTGGTGGCTCCTAGTGAGCAGACCATGCAACTTATTCACCAGTAGCATAAATTTTGTATCCTGCCACTAGCTGGGTTGTCATATTTTGAAGAGCAAAAAAAGGACACATTTGCCAACTTCCTACATTGCAGGGGTTTGAACTAGATGACCCTCGGAACCCCTTCCAACTCTCCAAGTCAATGAAGAAACGCTGGCCACTTACGACCCCCTCCTGGGCAGCTTTCCTGCAAAGTAAGTCCCGCTCTGTCCCACAGGGCTTCCTCTCCCGCTTACGTGCGAGCGAGCTCCCTCGAGGGGTCAGCGGTGGCAGCGAGGGGTCAGGAGCTGCCAAACCAGCTGGTGAAGTCAAGCAGCTCCTGCTCCTTGGGTCTGAGCGAGATGGGCCATCGCAGCCGTCGAAGGAGAGCAAGGCAGAAGAAGACAAGCTGCCTCTCGCCACCTTTGCAGCGCGGCAGCCTGGCTGGGGCAGCAGTCTCTAGCAGCACCTCACTGTGGAAGCTGCCCCATCGGAGAGGGCCCCGTGCCACCGGATTGCCAACGAGGAGCCCGGGCAGGTGCTGCATGCAAAATTGGGGCGGTGAAAGGCCAAAAAAAACCCACCCTCCAGACATTTGCCTAATGTAAAAAATCCGCCTGGATGACCATTTTAGCCCTGAAATAGAGGGTGTGTCCAGGGAAAACCATACTTATGGCAACCCTGGCCTAAACTAGCACACAATGGTAGGTCAACTCTTGCCAGACATAGTGCCAGTTAAGAGGTAAAAAAAGGATAACGGAAAACATGGAACATGGAACACACATTTAATAATAAAAATTACTAGTTCCTGTCTGCATTAGGCCTTGTATTAGATGGGAAGAAAGGGGTGTCAATTCAAAGGGCACAGTGACAAATTTGAAGAGACAAAAATAATATATTTCCTTGGATTTGAGAAATACTGAGTTGCTTCCAGAAAACCTAAGTGGAGGTCAGAATATGTCCGGTCCATATTGAGTATTCACTCTGATTTGTTCAGTTATAAGACAGTAAGCACTGATCCTGATTTGCTTGCAGGACGTTGACTCATTTTTACAAATGGATTTGCTGTGTTAAGCTGACAGAGTGCTTTAATCCATTTTAATTGCACAATCTTTCTGGTATATGCTTGAAATAATGTCTGCAAAATCACAACAGCCAGGAGGTACTATTTGATTGCAGTATAACTAACTGCCTTTTTTTTGTTTTGGACACATTATGAATTCCCAGTTACTAGCTGAATTAAGAGCACAGAAATCCTGACTGAAAAAAACTCCTTTTTAAAAAAAGTTTTAGTAGTAACTCATGAAATGTACAGTTATTACTTGCAAAAAATCACTAACTATATGGTCAAATTGTAACTGACACAAAACCTCACACACATACCGGAAAAATAGTATGCAAGTTAACCCCCCTACTCTCTCCCCCTACTCTCTCCTTCCCCCATCTGTTCCACTTCAACCCCTATACTAGATAAAACATGGTCTTACACTGAACGGAACTAAGAGACTCTATGAACTAAAAAGAAAAGAAAAAAGACATTGCATGTTCTTTTGTAATTCAAGAAAATATTTAATAAAAAATATATATTTTTTTAAAAAAGTAAAAGTAACTGATTATGGCAAATTTGGACACTGGAAGACAACATAACTTGTTTATAAGAAGTAACAAAGGGAGTGGGAGCCATTCCATGGTTCGCCAGACTTGGCGACTGCCTGCCTGGAAACCAAACTTGCACTCATTTGACTTTGTGCAGCCTCCACCAGAGAGGGAACTAATGACATGAGCAGCTGGTGTTCAAGGCAGAGCACCTCAAGAAATGTAAATCAAGGGGTGGGATGGCTAGATCAATCGGTGAGAGAAAATAACAGTTTGACTGCAAAGGAACAGTTTGGTAAGGAAGGATCATTAACTTCTCCTTGAAGTTAGGATCTGCATCCCACCCCCCAGTTCAGGAAACCTAGTCAAGGCCTGATTGTTCCTGGTGCCACCCACTATGTTTTCCTTCATGAGTGCTCTGTGAAACTCATTTGAGTGAGCTGGGATCACATGCCGGCAGCTGTTGCTGAAGGCTGAGGGTTGGGACTAAGTTATTGGTTTACATGTGTTTTGCCACCACACTAGACATTGCTGTTGGAAAAGGGGGAGAGGAATCCTCCCCAATGAAGGAACTCAACTGACATGTCTAACATGCAAGCATTGGTGAAGCAGATAATAAGGAAACCAGGCAAAAGCTGGAAATAAGATGGGGTCAATACTCAAGAAATGTATTTCAGAAAAACAGTTCAAACTATAGCACCTGTCAACAAATGCTTTCCACTTTCACCTTGTTTTAATGTTGGCAGATACCTTACTCATCTAAAAATGAGTGTTTAACGTTTGTGCAGATGTATTTCTCATTTCCTCAGTGATTGTTACCTGAAGAGCTCAACATCCTTTTGAACTGTAGGCTGCATTATTTCCCTTTGTAAGTGTAATATTCTTTTTAGAAAAGAAAAGAAACAGATGGTACCCTCAATCATGTTACAGAGAAGAACAAGGAATTCAAAGGGGTTTTGCGCATGGAGGAGGGAATGACAGTCACAGCAGCAGCTCCCTCGACCTTCACTCGCCTGAAATGGTTGCGTACAGGGAGGGGTGTGTCATGTATGTAAATATGGCGCCTCCATGCTTACATCTACAGTTTTTGTGCAAATATGAACATTCAGTATACAGAGAGGGAGGAGCCTGCTTCTGCCCTGTGGAACGCCTTCCCTCAAATGTCAAGGAAATAAACAACTATCTGACTTCTAAGAAATCTGAAGGCAGCCCTGTTTAGGGAAGATTTAAATATTTGATGTTTTATTCTGTTTTTAATCTGTTGGGAGCCACCCAGAGTGGCTGGGGAAACCCAGCCAGATGGGCGGGGTAAATAATAATAATAATAATAATAATAATAATAATAATAATAATAATAATAATAATAATAATAATATATTATTATTATTATTATTATTATCATTATTAATTAATTAATTAATTAATTAATTTCCATCCCACTTAGAGAAATATTTGTGGCTGAAGCTTAAAAACATGGGTAGCAAACATAGTGCATTCCATGTGCACATCCAAGTGATGCCTATGGCTGTTTGTTTATATATGTCTAGGCCCCTTTGCAAACATGACTGAAGCTCATGAAGTTCAGGTAGAGAGAACCTGGGGTTGGGTAGGTCATGGGTGGGATCATGACCTCCAGCCATTTGTGGTCTCAGATATCTACATACAGCTCTGGATTTCCACCCACAAGGCATCAGAGAGAACTGCAACTATAGAAACAAGCACTCCAGCAGAGATTTAAAATCACAAAATATTCAGCAAGGTAAAGCATGGAAATATAGACTGTTAGACCTTTAAAATATGCCCTTCTAGGTTCCTTCCAAAGTTCCCCTCTTCCCCTAGCATATAAAAAGTTCAAACGTTTGGCAAGTTTTAAATGGTTTACTTAAAAACTCTCCGAAAGTCAGATTCATGTGTTTTTCCACACAGCATTCACAAAAAGTTGCACGGGCAGTAAAACTTGGCTTAGTTCCAAAGTGGTGAAGTTGATACAAGAATTCGAGTGTGGCTTGTTAGAGCTTTGCGCAACCAGCTCACACCCCCTCCAGGTAGGCTGAGGATGAACAATAATTTTGATTACCTTCCTCCCAAGGTGAGGGGGAGTGACCTAGCTAAGCCTGGTGGGACTCTATGGCATTAACCCCTTCATGCATGTTGGATTTGAGCACAAGAGGCCACCTGTGGTTTCCTGCAACTGGCAGTCAGAAGCTGCCTCCAACTGTGGAAGCAGAACAGAGCCATCCCATTGCAAGGGAGGAAGGGGGCATGTTGTGTTCCTTGAAAAGTTGCTCTGGAAGGCTGGGGAACCCTTTGAAACAGCATGAGCAGTGATGCTGCAGGGGGAAGACGGAATTAGCAAAAGTTGCTCCTCAGTCCTTTCTCCAGCCGGAAGCATCCTTGGGATCCCAGGTCCTCCCATAAGCAAGAGAAACCTTTCTGTTTGTGGCCCTCCAGGCCTGGATCCAAACCAAGAAGTATATCAGATACAGTCATCGAATGAGCAGGCAATGATCTCCTATTATATTATCATCAACACACTGCAAAAACCATTGCCTCTTTCCGTTCTAAGTCAGATCCCCCACAAAACCTAATTATAGTTGCTGAAACAGTAATCCTGCTCTGTCAATCTTTACAAGCTCTTTACAATCAACTTCCAGATCATTGTCATGCTAATCTTAATTGAAGTAAGAAATGATTAGAAATGGGAGGTAACTGAAGAGTTTTTTTGATATTAAAATATAAAAAGTGACAAAGTGGCAAACAGAAGAAAATGAGCAGCACAGGGAGGGGGGAAGCGAGAAAGGAGAGTTTTGTGGGGGACAGACTATTCAGCAGGGGAGGGAAGCATGCAGATAAAGGAAAGAGCTGCAAATAAAACCCAAAAGGGATTAGCAAAAAGGAATTTTGTACAGAATGGGGAAAAGAGCATTCAGAATAAAGATGAGAAAGGCTGAGATAAAAGGCAAGAGGTAAAATATTATTACCATCATGATTCTTGTATTATTTATAAGTCTTTATTAAAAATAATAATTAAAACTTCAAAAGCAAGTGTAGCACTCTGTTGCAGTCACTGAAAAAAACAGTTAATGTACCCAGAGCAGTTGGAAAGCTGTTCAGCTCTCCTTGCTGTAAGCTAATACTACTTCACAAAAGCTATTAAAAATAACGCTTTTAAAAACAAGATACAACTCATGTGTTGTGGCCTTGTTGCTTATTTTATGTGACAGTTAAATAGCCACTTCCTTAGCATATTTGCCTTCTGTAAAGTAGCAGCACTTCTTTTTCAAGTGCTTCATGTTAAATATTTGCTGCAAATCATTTGGATTCACGCAGTGTCAAATTTACAGCACAACCCTATGCATGTCTACCTAGAAGTAAGGGCTTGTCCATACTTCTGTTTGTGTCATGCCTAGAAAGCATGGATGGGTCCGAGCGCTTTTCCCCTCGCCCCACTCCTCCCCAGGGGAAAACCTGCTCTATAGTGATCTATCAGAACAAGTGTCCATCCGGGAGAAACCGCTTTGCCATTTGATCTGAGTGGTAAATAATGGTTTTGCCCAGGGGAGAGCAGCGGGACAAGAGGAGGTGTGTCCCATTCTGTTCAGAACTTGGGCTGAGCTGGTGCTCTGTTGGCTTAAGGGCCTCATCCAGACCAGAGGTCACTAAAAGGGGGCATTTCGGGGGTGGAATGGGAGCAGGGCAAGGGGAGATGCTTAATTCAAACCCCTTTCAATTTGGTCATGTGACCTGGCAACCTGGCAGAAAAAGACTGGCAAAAAAAAGGTAGTACAGTGGTACCTCAAGTTAAGAACTTAATTCGTTCTGGAGGTCCATTCTTAACCTGAAACTGTTCTTAACCTGAAGCACCACTTTAGCTAATGGGGCCTCCCGCTGCCACTGCGCCGCCAGAGCACGATTTCTGTTCTCATCCTGAAGCAAAGTTCTTAACCCGAGGTACTATTTCTGGGTTAGCAGAGTCTGCAACCTGAAGTGTCTGTAACCTGAGGTACCACTGTATAAGTCAAAATCTTCCTGCGTGGAGTTTGAAATAGCTGTAGCTTACACTGGCTTTCTATAGGGAGGATGGTTCTGTCAGTTCCTGATGCTTGCCTCTTGGCTCCCCTGGCACATAGCCTCACAGCCTCTTCCTTCTCTCCTTTTCCTTTCCACAGTCTGTCTTGTTTCTCTTGTCTAATGTCTAACTCCTGACTGGAATCTAAAGGACTACCAGGGGCACTGGGTATAGGGGGCAGAGGGAGCTCCCCCAATATTTTTAGGCAGGGGGCAGCACCCCAATATTGAGGGGGCTGCCACCCCTGCTGCTGCCAGGCACCCTCTGCACGCCCCAGCACCAGCCTCCACTCCAGGAGCCAGGTGGCAGCTGGAATGAGGGAGAGTGATGATGCATCACATGGCTGCCCCCCCAATGTGGGGGGGGGGGAATTCAGCGCCCCTGAGGACAACTCTTTACACACACAAGTATTTGCCATCTTCAATGGGAAATTCGTGGGGGTTTTTTTCAGTACTGTGCAATTCAACAGAGGCACATTATAGACCTGATAAAAGATGTAATATTGCTGATAATGGCAGGTCTCAGAATAAACTCAGTGGTTCACCATCCCAAACCCAAATTCCAGCTGAATAGATCCAGACTCCTCCAAAGTTTGTGCCTGGTTCAGAAAGAGTTCATGGCCAATTCCTAATCAAACCTGGGGAAAGCTACCACTCATCAGAGGGCAGTCTGAAGAGAATCATTTAACTTTCGCTTTTTAATACAGTGGAAGAAGCTCTAGCTAAATGTCTACGGACTCAGCTATACAGCTGCAAATAAAATGTTTTAAGTGTGTTGTAAAGTACAATATACAAATGTGACACTAGATGGCGACAGTGAGCAAATTCAATATATTTTTCAAAACTTTTTTTAAACAGCATTTTTATATTAACAAGTTTTTTTAATCTGTGTATAGATTCCACCTAAGTTACTGAATGTCTAGGTTGCTGTATAATAAGATTAGAATAACTCGTGTCTCACAGCAAAGTAATTTGTGCATACTATAGCAGCACTGTTAGATGAGTTCAGATACATAGTTGTTCACAGTAATAAGAAAGAGACATGATGAGTCATTCTCTCACACACCTAAACTCTTTTTTTCTTCCTTCCTGTCTCCCTTTGCATGGATTAGTCACATACATAACATCTACAGGTTTTTTGTGCCGAGTGTACACACAGACAGCTAAGAAGGCAAGCAATACTTTCTTAGTACTGTAACGTCTATTAGGGTGTGCACCAACCACAGGATTTGATTCAGCTCTCAATTCAGTGATGCATGTAAGTGATACCTCGTGTTACGTACTGTCCCCCTTACGAATTCTCCGGGTTACGCGCTCCGCTAACCCAGAGGTAGATGCTCCTTGTTGCAACCTTTGCCCCAGGATGCGAGCGGAAGTCGCACTCCGGTGGCATGGCAGCAGCAGGAGGCGCCATTAGAGGAAGTGCGCCTCGTGTTGCGAGTGGTTTCCGGTTATGAACGGACCTCCAGAATGGATTAAGTACATAACTCGAGGTAGCACTATACATGTTTGTGAATAATTGTGATCAGATCCATGTGCTACTTTATTGTCTTATATTACAGGGAATGTGCATGCAAATTGTTCAATTAGTGTTAGTCCTAAAGAATGGAACATGGAACTAAAGTAGCCCAGCAGCCCATGAGGGCTCCCAGAAGGAAGCTGCTTATGATGGCTTACTTAGGAAATCAACAGAAGAATTTGGAGCTGAAGTAAAAAAATAAGATCAGGAGTCATGGTCATGGAAATCCTTCCTTTTTCTGAGTAGTGCTTTAAATAGTTTGTAGGGGTTTAGTTGGGGTTTTGGGAGCACAAAACGGTCATAGTGGTGTGGCATCTCCTAGTTGTAAGCCGGGTGCTTTAAATAAGCTACTTTTCGTTAGTCCAAGCACACCTTCCGGTGCGCTTACCATGTTACGACTTACCTCCTCTGTTTGACTGTTATTTGTTTATAGAGGTTGAGTTTGGGTTTAATTGAGGAGGGTGACAGGCGTTGTGTGCTCATCCCAGAGTGTTGTTAAAATAGACACTTATCTATTTTACTACTAAATTCGCCTTCATGCAGGGCTTCAGAGTGCTTTTTGTGTTTTTTATAATAAAAAATGTAGCCAATCCCTTTCCTCACATTTGCTACACCTTGACCTAACATATTAGCGGTGGGGCTGTTGTGTCTACTCATGACTGACGATGGCAGTACATAGGCTGATGTGGTGCTAGGGAGGGTTGGGTGGAATGAGGGGTATCAGTTTTAGGACGGGCTCTAGGTCGATATGGGATACCACCAAGCTCTTTGAGTTTCAAGTTTTTCACTTGTGGTTCTCTGATGGAAAGCATTGTCTTGTGGCTTATCAATGTTCAGGTCTTAGCTTAGTAGGGTATCTAATCCTAGCTTGTTTCTAAGCTTTCGTGTGGTCAAGGGTATAGTATTAGAAAGATTTAGGTGTGGGTTTCCCCACTATCTGAGTGTTTTACAACTATGTTGTGTGTTTTAATCTTTCTAATATTAAACAACCTCTAGTCACATTTTATGCTTTTTTGCCGTTCTTTGGGGCTTTTTGTATAACCGCAGTGGCTGGCATGAAATTCACCAGCCCTATATTATCATAGTTGGGTCAAGTTTTCACTTATGTTTACTACTGCTGGTTAGCCCTTGGGGGTGTGGTGTGGCAAGGCGATATGGGTGTAGAGATAGTGCCTGATGCCGCTCCAATATGTCTTTTTAGGGATTGTGGGCATTTTCACTGGTGAGATGAGGCTTGCATGTATAATCTTGATAAAAAACAATGGTAAGTTCAGGACCAAAACTTTTGTCTGTGGAGTTTTTTCCTTTCCTCATCTCAGCAATGGAGAACTCAACTCTTTTATTGTAACTGTAACAGAGCTAGAGAGGGGCAAAGCTCAGGAGTGAGAGAAAAACAGAGGGTTCCAAGGCAAGGCAAGGAGATGAATGCGGGAGAAGGAAAAGGTTGACCAACTAGCAAAGAAGTTGAGAGAACTGGGGAAGGAGGCGAGGAGGGGCTTCCTGGAGAAAATCAGAACTATAGCCCATTGAGCAGGGGCGGAGGAAGGGGGTGCAGTGGGTGTGGTCCGCCCGGGTGTCTTCACTGAGGGGGGTGACATTTGGCGCGCCACCCACCCACAACTCCCAAGCCTACCCCGAGCCGTCGGGGGAAGAGGGAAGCTGCGCCGCTTTGCCAGAGGCATTCCCCCTTCCCTCTTTGTTTTGACAGCTGGGGGAGGCTTGGGAGTCATGGGCGAGTGGCGCGCCGAATGTCTGCCATGGGTGACTCACTCCACCCTGGCTGCAGGGTGTGAGCACTGCTCCATGCACCTGAGCGGCTATCCTGCGCCTGGGAGGGCACCCTCCGCTCCTTATCCCCCTTGGGAGTGCGCCCGTCCTGGGCAGCGTGGGCATATGCTCTGCCACTGCCATTGAGGAAACATGCTCCTGCCTTCTGCATAAGGAGACTGTCAAATGTCAGCCCTCGACAGAGGCAGAACAGCTCACTTAGTCCTGAGCCAACAGCTGGCTTCAACAACCGGCTCAGGTAATGCGTGTACCCCAGGGATACACTGCAACATTTTGTTGAAGGGCTTTACTTGTTAAGAGTATTTCCTTTGAAGTTAGACTTCGCGTAAGAGTCACTTAAGATTCTTCAGCTGTGGTTCCTTATAAGATTAAAGAGTCTAGACTTGCAGAGTTTCTCACTTCAAAGGTACCAATAGACTATTTATATAAAGGAAAGATAATGTCTTAGTCAGGTATGCTCATTTTGCAATTGACTAGTATCTCAAACAACTTTTCAAATAACATTTGGCATTAACTTTGAAATACATATTATTTCTTCTGTCTGGATTTTTTATTGTCTTAGTTGCTCATCATAGCCTCCGTAGAATGGAGGTCTGAATTTATATAGAAAGAGACAGACAGACAGACAGACAGACAGGGGCTTTTCTGGCACAGGATCTCTCTGCAATTAACCCAGTTTTATTGGACTAGGCATTGCAATTCCTGCTGGTGCAGCAATATTTTAAGATAGAAATGCTTTTACACTAACTTTTAAGACAAGGGAATTCTCAGGCATTACTTTGGTTAGAAGGTTAAAGAGGCCAATGGCCAGCATGAAAGGTTTATCAGCACAGACAAGCACATATTTGACTCTCCTGAGAATGTTGTGGCATTTACTTTTGGAAAGATTGTGTGTGTGTGTAAGTTTCTTCCTCAGGATAGAAAGAATGTGTAGGTCATTGTTCCAGGACAAGTATATTCACCAAGAAACTGTCAGGTAGATAGCGTATTGCGTTGCAATGCGTGTAATTGCTCCAAATAAAACAATGTGCTGAACAACCATAAAGCTATGGTGCATCTCTCTGTCATAAACCCCCCACTAGAAACTGACAGACCAAAATGCTAGAGCTTCACACAAAAATTTTATCAGACATACTAAAAGTTCTTTGGAAATGAAAATACTCAGACAGCGTGAGGCATTAATTATTGCATGAGTACAGCCTAAAGATTATCAAAAGTAACAACCAGTAATAGTAAACTGGTTTGTAGTCCCTGGAATGTTCAGATGAACACTGTTAAGATGAGTCAGTAAGTATGCCGAATGTTTTCAATTAGCTTGTTGAAGAAGCCTCTTCTGAAAATGTTCTGTTATGGCATTTTGAATATTTTGTGCAGGTGATGGAGGGAAATGGCACTTTGCTCTAGGTGTAGGCAGGCAGATCTGGCACCAGGTTGATATAGAATGAAAATACTTTGTAGGTCTTTTCTAATAAAGCTGTCTAGTGAGATTTTACTTTTTGGCTGTGACCAAACAAACCCCAAATTTGTATGTTAGAGGGATTGTTCTGGTCCAAGAAAGCTAAATGAGGCTGCAGGTGTTCACTTACCATACTGAGGGCTGCAGTTAAATGTTGATCTGCGTGGAAATCCACAAACCCACAGGTAAAGTGTGTGCATACACATTTTCAATTTTACTTTGCAGTAAGTCTACTGAAGGAAAAATACCTACTTTGAGTGCACAAGGCTGCAACTTTCAATAAATACTGTATATAAATAGATTTGTTTGCAGTATGATGCTCCACATGAAATCATGGGCTTGTGGATCCACTTGTTTCTCTTATGTGGGGGGAACCCCATTAATTTCAGCAGGGGCAGACCTTGGTAATACAGCACCTGGTGAAGGCTAAAGCTAGGTAAGAGAGGTGCAGGGCTTTGTGAAGGAGGCACAAGGGTTCTGGCAGGTTCCTAGAGCCCTCCCATCTCCTTCCCAAAGTTGGGCAAGTGCTTACTTTGTATGCTGTATAGGCCATGCTGTTCCTTTAAGTATATCGTTATTGGAAACACCTGTGGCTTACCTCATATGTCCTATTCAATTGTGTTGCAAGTATCAGCAGCTGCACTATCTAGTGAGCACTAATCCTTAGCATGAATTTTACTTACATATTCTGTTGAAAAATATCAGGTATGTGCTGTGGGTTAAACAACTGTGCTGCTTGGGCTTGCCAATCAAAAGGTTGGCGGTTCTAATCCCCGTGACAGGGTGAGCTCCCGTTGTTTGGTCCCAGCTCCTGCCAACCTAGCAGTTTAAAGGCACACAGTGCAAGTAGATGAATAGGTACTACTACGGCGGGGAGGTAAACGGCGTTTCCGTGTGTTGCTTTGGTTTTGCCAGAGGTGGCTTAGTTATGCTGGCCACATGACCTGGAAAAACGGTCTGCAGAAGCGGAAAATGCCGGCTCCCTCAGCCTGTAAAGCGAGATGAGCGCCGCAACCCCAGAGTTGTTCGTGACTGGACTTAATTGTCAGGAATCGCTTTACCTTTACCCTTTTTTATAAATTCTGTTTTGTATATTCTGCTTTATTATACAAAGTGTATGCAGGTAGCTCAGTTTCGTTATCATTCATCAGTTGTATACCTTGTATCGTATTTCCAGCTGATGAAGACTATTACAAAACAGTAGTATCATTCCAGAGACACTGTCCTTTTGAGGCTTTTGAGATGTCTTCCGTTGAAACTTTTGAAAGACTATTGGGAGACTGTCCTTAGATATCTGTTTTGAACACATGGCTTGATGGTCCTCGCTACCACTCTGTTATATTGTACATATGAACTTTGATTGGCTTAATCCTACAGTGTAAATAATATCATTATTCTATTATATATTCTCTACTAACTATTAGCCTTCCGAAAGCAAGCACTTACTAGGCTTTGGGAAGGTGCCTCCTTGTCTCGGCACCCTGTGGGGGGGGGGGAACCAGTCACCTCACCCTAAACCTGCCTCCTCAGTGCATGAATGATTCAGCTTGTTTCCTCAGAATGACTATGGAAACATTGTGAATGCATAAGTTCCGAGTGCACTTTGGTGTTCCCTATCTGGATCATACAGAAAGTCAATCTAGTTTTGCTTTGTCAGCGTATAGGGGCTTAAATCTTCCCTTTATAATACAAAATCTTAATTTCTGATGAGACCTAGGAAACCTAGGCTTAAATTTAGGCTATAAAAGCACTTCACACAGCAGACTTTGTGAAAAAAGGGGGGGACTTGTAGTTTAACTATTCTTTTTTAAAAACACCCTTCTCAGTACACACGCTTTGCAGTGTCAGCATAGATAGCATCCACAGAGCCCTGGCTCTTTTCAAGAAGCCTCTTTGAAATGGGGAAGTGCCTGTATGAGGCCAAATGCAGTGCTTGAAAGATCATGCACTCATTTCATTCACTCTTGAGGCTGGAAAAAACTAATTGGACCAGACAAAATCATAAAACTGGTTTTCATCTCTTAAAAATTGAGGAGCAAAATGCTTGCACTCTCTCTGTCCTCTACAGCAACTATCAACCACAACACCACACCTGGCCTTCTTTGCACTTAAGCTGTTGCTTTTAGAAAGCAACAAATATTGTATTATTTTGCTGTTATTGGCAGTGCTTTTTTTTCTAAAAAAATGTTTAGGGCTACTCTCATTTTGACTCAAGAAAATCACCATTTTATAGTTCAAATCAGGAAAAATAAATACAGTAAATGGACAAAAGTACAAAGATTCACAAAATGTTTAGGGGTATGCGTCCCCCTGCATCCCCCCAGAAAAAAACACTGGTTATTGGTATTGTTTTATGGATAACAAATAAGTCATACTCAGAGCAGATGCACTGGAATCAATATTATTTAAGTTTGCTTACCTCCTTTGTTTTAAATGGGTATGTCAAACATTGGCTACCTACCTAAGTGTTCAGCCTGCTATACATATCTTGTGTACAACTTCTTTACCCATTGCTGTGACAAATAATATGATATTAATAGTGGGATGAGCTCAACAGCAAAATAAGAGTATTCGTTATTTGAAGAAGCCATCACATCCAGAAATCTTCCCCATAATACCATATAATACTATAAAATAAAACTACTAAATAAATAATACTGTGAAAAGTTAAAGTCCATGTCACTGACTGAAAAATGGGGGGAAATGTCTGCAATCAATTTGAAATTTATTACATACACACACAGGGAGAGAGAGAAAGAGAGAGAGAGAGAAGTTCAACATTGAATAAAACTCCCGTAAATCTCTGACTCATAATTAGCATTCTATCAAAAGCAGCAGTTATTTATATTATCAAGCAAGCTACAGTATTTTGTCAGGCATACTCAACATGTTTAGTCTTAGTCTAGTGTGTTGTAAAAAGGAAACCAGCCCAGCAAAACAAACAGACCAGGTTCTTTACATGGAAAGAATATGGAGAACACCAGTGGAGCGGGATTAAAAGTGATCTGAGAGATGTAGACAGAATGGACCAATTCTGTGATGTTGAGATATTATATGAAGTAGAACGAGAGGATTCATGTCACGAATCAGGTTGGCAAATGCAATCAAGTTCTTGCTGAATGAGTTCGATATTATGAATTGAACTGACTTGAAATAAATCTAAAATATTTTGTAGGAGTTACTGCTGCTAACAATTGGCCTAGGGGAGTAAAATCTTTGGATAACTGCTAGCTAGAATACATTGGAATGTAGATGAACATGGGCTCAATGAGAGCCACAGAATGTTATTTTGCCTGTTTGTGCCTACCCTGTTCCTAGACACAACTTGCATTGGCAGAGCCAAAAGTTTTACGTGTGCAGTAAGCAACTCTGTCATTCAGTCTGTGCCAAGTGCTAAAGCTGGTTCTTCCATTCTGTTGGCTCTAATCATTTGCATGGCAGCTGTCAGAGGGGTGCTGGTCCCATTATTTAGTAACTAGTCACTCCATTAACTAGTGTTTTAAAGAAAGAACAGTTCAGGAAAGGCATAAGAGGGCTTGTGGATTTCATAAAGGTTCCCTCTACTTTTTCTCATATAATTCAAGCATTGCCACTTATGTCTTGTTGAAATGTACATATGAACTGTTATGTTCCTTGACCCGGGACCAATCCATGCCAGAAGGTTTCTGCATCCATATACATGTGAATCAGTGTAGAATGTGAGTGTCAGCATCTGAGCTCTTTTCAGGGGCTGGAGGGTTATTTTCAATAACCGTTAATATTTATACAGATGTAGAACACATTTCCATTCCGAAATGACTTGCAAGTGACCAATTTAGAGATGGTGGGTTTGTCGGGTTGTCCAAGACATCTTGTACAATAGTTATATTTTAATATCGCCAGGCTTATCTTTTACCCCTGTCCATTATATTCATAAATTGTGTCCTCCTCCCAGAGAGCATGTGTTGCAGTGAGATCCTCAAGAGTGACCTCACTGCTGTTGTGGGTGGGAGCGATTGGATAGCCACAACAACCCGATTGGTGGTCCCTCAGTTTCTGGGGTAATTCTGGCCAATGGGATCGTTTCATGCATTAAGCGAGGGACCTATATGTACCACTGCATGTTGCGTTAAGCTTTCTCTTTTTGCCTCGTGCATCGGATCACCCGCCCACCCTCCCTATATTTAGGATTCATTATGACCCTGCTATGCCGTCGTGGGTCATCTGTTTTGGGGACAGGGGTCCAGTAGGAATTTTCCCGTTTGGCTGATTGGCTGGTGCCACTTGGGTTTCACCTGCAGCTTAGCAAATCATCACAACTTTGTAAGGTTTGGCGGTTAGCCATTGGTTCAATGTGGAGGGGAGGGGAGGGGAGGTTGTCACACCTGCCCCTCCAATGTGCGAAAGGGTATTCCATTAAAGGAATCCAGGGGCTCACCTTGGTTTTGTCCGATCCACTTCCGGGGGTTAGGGCCACGCCAGAACCCCTGGGAGCATTTGGGGTGAGCTTGAGTCTGAGCCTGGCCCAACGCTCCCCCAGGATGTTTTCCCTTACTGACCTCTGCCGGAGTCCAGTCATCAGTTCTGCCCTGCTAAGGTCAGGTGCAGCTAGTCGGGAACCAATACCTAAGCAAACCACTCACGATCTGTAATCAATAAAGTTGTGGCCAAAATTATGCCAATAACCTTAAACTAAATTCCGTGTCAATTGTGTCTTTATTTATTGGAGGAGGTCTTGGGATCTTAACACGCAATTCCAATTGCTGTATTCACTATACTTCCTTGATGTTGACAGCAGATTATCACACCTTTGTGAGTGTCAGGCAGTCATTTCTTAATAACTACATTGCTATTCAATCCGATAAACTACATGGATTACTGATTATGCATGGCCCATGCATGGTTCTCTGAACTGGTCCTGTCTGATAACATCAGCATCAATCAGTGGGTGTTTGGTGTCAAATGGGCAAAAGAATATCAATTTAGTTTCAACAGTACTAAACCCCCAAAATGTATCTCTAGTCTGCTATCAGAAATTAATTCTGATTTGATTTTCAACATAAAACTTTGTTTTTCACTGTTCCAGAGATAAGCTATCCATTTCTAAGGCCCTAGAGATAAATGAGAAATGATCCTCCTTTAAAATATTATTTAAAATTTTAGATAGAAGATAGATGATAGATGATAGATAGATAGATAGATAGATGATAGATGATAGATGATAGATGATAGATGATAGATAGATAGATAGATAGATAGATAGATAGATAGATGATAGATAGATGCATTAAGCACACAGTTAGTGGCAACTATTAAGTACGTCCGCCTTCTGGAACATCCATCACAATATTTTTGTTTTTTGTCCATCACAATATTTTTGTTTTTTGTAATTATGACATAAAACCTAAACACAGTCAAACATCAAAGTAAGCTAGCTGCATTGTACAAATAAGATGGAACAGGAAACAGCTAAGGTGACAGAATGTTCATAAGTGCATAGATAGTTCAGATTTCAGGGGCTCTGTCCATAATACATAAGCCAGACATTGTGGTTAAAAACCTGTCCATATTTTCTGGGAATATGGAATCATTTGTCTGAACAAACATCAATGAATACTACCTTCTGTTTCCAAACCATGATGTCCTTGAGGCAGAAGGGGGAAACATGCAGAAGAAAGGAAGGAAGGAAGGAAGGAAGGAAGGAAGGAAGGAAGGAAGGAAAGAAGGAAGAAAATAAATGCACAGTGCTTTGTTTTTTGTTTTGACATCATTATCCTGAAAACTGAACTTTGTCATGTGGGGTAATTAACCTTATTGCTTGTCATGTTAGCAGATTCAATGAGCAATGGATAGACTACTAGACAGGGATGCTATACCGCTGGTATCTAACACCATCAAAATTGGCAAAAATGTACAGAACCAGGTCAAGCATTTGTTGGAGATGTAGAGAGGCAGAGAGTATGATGATGTGGTGGAACCGTAGGAAAATAAAGGGATTTTGGTACTTAATATATAATGAGCTCAAAAAGATGTTTAAAATCTCTTTGGGGGAAAACCTGAAGCCTTTCTACTGGGTATAACAGGTATTGATATTCCCCAAAATATGAGGAAGATCATCCTACATGCAACAGAGATTCTAACCCGACCAAAGTGGACTGGCAGACAAAATTATTAGAATTTACAGAATTAGTAAAGCAAACAGGAAGAATTAGAGATAATACAGATAACACAGAGAGTGGGATATTGACAGAAAATATCTTAAAGAGCATTGTAAAAATGTTAAATCTCTGGCAGGCTTAGAAGGACCCCTGTAGAAACATAGAAAACCTTATAAAATTAATGATATGGGATAAGATTGGAGTGATAACAAAAAGTGTATTATATAAAAGTAACCCAGGACCCTTGGTGGTGTGACTGGAAGTCATAATAGAAGTTGTGTTGTAAGAAATCTACTTACTTTCTGTAATTTGTATTATCTTTTGGTTTTTCGTTTGTGGGCTGTTTTATCTTTTTAAAAAACCAATAAAGCAATAAAAAAGGATCAAACAGCGGTCAGTGATTGCTGGTTCTATATAGCCAAAACATCTCTCCTGTTCTCCAAAACATATTTTCTCAACATCTGCAAAGTATTAAAACATTTAGTTGCTATGAAGACCAACTTGGGGCATTGCACCCAAAACTAAGCTCTTACCTCACTTCATTGTGTTTACTAAAGATGGAGTAAAGATCCTCTGTCTAATTCTTGTTTGAGGGGCACAAAAGGCTTTGGGTTAGACCATGCTAACTCAGCTGAGAGATTCAGATTTTCTTCTGAGAAGGGAATACTGTTCTAGTCAAAACAAGGTAGTACGTCTGGCTCGTCTGGCCTAGTTTACAGACAGATGCTTCTGGCAACCACAAGGCTTAATGTTTTACTATGTTTTTATATATCCTGGAAGCCACCCAGAGTGGATGGGGTGGCCCATTCAGATGGGTGGGGTACAAATAATAAAATATTATTATTATATAGTGGTTGCAGTGCGCATCTGGAGCAGGCAGAGGTCCAAGACACAAATTCCTAATCAATTGTGTTAATAGGTTTGTAGTCTAGTAATTAGCTGAAGAATCTGTGATCTTGTTCTCCGCTTGACACATCTCCCCAGTGGAGGACTGGATAGTAAGCCAGATAGGCAGTTTAAAAGCCCTTCCCTCTGACCCACTGATGAGAGATCAGGAGCTTACAGAGGCTTGTCTCTCAAAAGGGCAGGCCATGAATCTCAACAGTATGCTAGCTATTTCCAGGCCTTGCAAAGCAATGCTAGAAGGGGGAGGGCTTGAGTACAGAATGAACCATTCATGGAATGTGACTTGGACAACTTAATGGACTCTGGCCTTTCACCTCTGGCCAGGCATTTGTTTATTTGTATTGCAGGTACAAGGCAAACAGCTGTGAAAATCTTCATAAAACACATTTACTAAATCAAGTGGTGTGAGAGATTCTTTCTTTCTTTTGTTTAGCATCTTTTAAACAAAGACAGAGACTTCTGTGAAATGTAACTCAATTATTCCAGAAAGTGGAATCACAAAGTAATATGAACTCCCTTGTACAAAAAATATTCCTCTCATGATGGTAACAAAGGGAAATAAATGGGCAAGAAAATAGACCCCTAAGGCAGGACAAACTCCTTTTAGAATATTTTTCTTCTGCTGCTCCCTGGCGAGAAAGGGCATCGTATATACTTCTGGAGTACTGTGGTAGTAAACATTGTTCAGTAGTAAATACTACTAAGCAGCTTTAGCTGTATGACTTTGTCTATATGCAGTTACTTGAAAGTAATGGCAGGAAGTTTCGGTCATTCAGTCGTGATGCAGCATCCATAAATATCTGCTTCCTACAAGTTACACCGAAGTGCTTCCTTTTATGCCTGCTTGGCCTAATTGATCGTAGTGGGACTGCAGTTCTCCCCTATAGCAGAGCCTTATGTATCCTAGGGTTGCCATTTCCTGGACCTTACCGGAATTTGGCCATTGGAAATAGTACAGTGTCCGGGTGGAAATCTGACGTATGGGAACCCATGTCAGAAGTGGGTCAAAGCTCAACAACTTTGACCAAAAAGGCTCACACTTTTCACAAGCACATCCTTCCCACATTGTTCCAGATTTCGGAAGTCTCCTGTGTTTACTGAACAAAGAATATCAAGGATCACCCAGACCTACACCCGTAGTCCTGAATGCCAGAGCAGAGGTACAATTAAGAGAATAAAGAACTGTCAACAGTAAAACATTATACAAAAATGCACATTTTTTTATGATGGCAATGGCTTGGCCTTACAAATCTTCAGTTTATGTAAGTGCTGTACAACACCCATTATGAGCCTTTAACCACATCCCTAGTAACAATGTAGTCTCAAATTGAAATGCGTGCATTATCAAGCAGCCAGCATTGTATTATTGGCAACATACTGTATTTGTGCACATTGCCATCTCCAGGGCACGGCCTGTGATATGTGTGAGAAGTGCATACCTCCCCACCTCTTTCATTACATGTGCTCATGTGATTGGCCGTATACACATTGCTAAACAGAAAGAAGAAGAGTTTGGATTTGATATCCCGCTTTATCACTCCCCTTCAGGAGTCTCAAAGCGCCTAACATTCTCCTTTCCCTTCCTCCCCCACAACAAACACTCTGTGAGGTGAGTGGGGCTGAGAGACTTCAGAGAAGTGTGACTGGCCCAAGGTCACCCAGCAGCTGCAGGTGGAGGAGCGGGGAATCAAACCCGGTTCCCCAGATTGCAAGACTACCGCTCTTAACCACTACACCACACTGGCTCTTGGTGCGCTCAGTACTCATGGCAGTGTACACTAAAGGCTTGAAGTACATTTTCAAAATGCTAGAACCTCTAACTATGAGCTGCAGGAAGATACTGAAAAACTTTCAGGACATTAATATTAATTTCAAGTTTTGACTACCTATATTATTGTTGCTAATTAATATTACAGTGAGACTCGCTGTTCTTTTTAAGTACTTTGGGAATTGGAAAGCAAGATAACTGACATAGCTTGGTTTTCATAATGCATTATGGGTAGGATAAAGTCAAACCCTAGCAGTAGAACAAAAACTTTTAGAACAGTTGAAGACTATAGAGGAAAATATTTCTTGCTGACAGACATACACAGATTAGGTGCATTAAAAAAGAATAATACATATCTCAATCCACAGGATATTGAATTGAGGTTTATTTTAGTGATGTAAAACATCAGCAAATGAGTTTGCTGTTGCTGAGCTCTTTATTTTCTTGAGGTGTTGGAGAACAATAAAAGTATGGTAATAAATGTGATGAATGTGTATTCTGAATTAGTTTCCTGTTGTGGTGCAGCTCACCTCAGGTCATTATTGCAGGATGCCTTTAAGTTTATTTTTTATAATATTCAACATCTCACCACAAAGCCGATTGACAAGATAGCACTTCCAATAATGTTGTGTCCCTCTAAGCAATGTCCAGTTGGTGTAAATAACTGGAGCTGAGGTTATGTACAACAACAATTTATGGCAAGACTAGAAAGTTACTCCACCTATTTAGAATAGTCAGGAGATCACCCCTCTGGCTTAGGGTACTTTTAGATTGTCAGAAGCGACTAGAAGAAGTCAAGTGGACTCTCCGTAGCTATTCATCTACCTACTCATTGGTCTTTTCTAGGAATAGGATTATGAATTAAACTTGTTTCCCAATCCTTGGCCAAGCAGTGATGGTCTGGTAGTGGGAGGGGGGCGATAAACTGAGGCTGAATCCTGATCAAGGTGGAGATGCTGTGGGTAGGCAGTCCCCATGTCTGAGAATTGGGTGGAAAGGCTATTCTGGGAAACATGGCTCTCCCTCTGAAGGAACAGATTCATAGTCTGGAAGTGTGCCTGGCTTTTAACCTGTTGCTTTAGTCTCACATGGCCATAATTGTACCCTCCAGAAGTTCTGGACTCCAACTCTTGTTATCTCTGACCATTGGCCATGTTAGCTGTGGCTGATGAACGTTGTAGCCTAAAACATCTGGAGAACTCCGTAGTAGCTCCACACTTGTGGGTTTGTGGGTGCCCTGACCCCCTCTAGATTCCTGGGTGCCAGGGTTTGATCAGTGCTTTGAGAATCAAGATGAACTGATAAACATTGAATTCAGTCGTGTAAAAATGCAGGCTAATCTTGTTTCTCCAGACCAGGGTATCAGTGAGAGATAAGCTGTCAAGAGGAATGAAGACTGATGGTGGCCTTTCATCAACATATTGGGAAAGTCATCAGTAGGGCTAAGCTTGTGAGAAGCAGGGAGCAGTGGGGCTTCTCCTCCAGCTGTGTGTGTTAGTGGGCAGCGAAGAAAAGGGCTTAGGGTTTCAGCTTAGATAACATAGGCTGAAGGAAAATTGTGGTGTTTTGTTTGAAAAGTGGGAGAGAAGCTGGCAGCTGAACTCCTGATGGGCTCTTGGAGAAGGCTGTACTAAAGGGACAAGCAGCATGGCTGGTTCCTCTGTAGACCTAAAGAGAGGAGAGGAGGAAATAACCATCTTGAGATGTGACTGCTCTGAATCCTCTCTCCATTGTAGGCTCAGGATGCAAATAAGTGTAAATAAACTGTATATAATAAAGACACTGCAGTCTTCACTGTGCCTAATTTCCAAAGGAAACACAAACCCTGGGCCCCTGGAATCCTGGGGTGGCTTGTAACAATAATGTTACAATTTTAAAAGATTCATACTCAAGCATTTAGAGCAGAAAGGAAGTGTGCTAGGATAAAATGCTTCATGACCTGACCAGAGAGCCAGTGTAGTGGTTAGAGTATCAGACTAGGACCTGGAAGACCCTGGTTCACCTCCCCACTCAGCCATGAAGCTCACTGCCTCTCAGCCTAAACTACCCCACAGAACTGCTGTGGGAATTAACTGAGAAGGGGAGCATGCCATCTTGAGCTCCTTGGAGAAAAAGGTGGGATAAAAATGCTGCAAACAAATGTTTAGCTATGGGGTGGGGGATCAAGTGTTATCTGAAAACAAAAGAGACAGAGACGTTCAAGAGAATTTCTCCATCCTTTGGTGATGGTCTTGCATTTCTCCTAGTTCTCTCTGTCCTCTCAAATAAGAGCCTTTTTTTCACCCTGAGAAAGCCATTTTTCTTCAATGTCCATTTAAGGCTATTTCACTCTAGGTATGTTTTTTCATAGTAGTATTATTTGCAATAGCATAATACAGAATGTACAAATCTGTAGCATAAGAACAGCAGGGCTGAATAGTGTACATTGAATGACTGAATGCAACTTCCCTTTACCACACACATACACACACACTGTTTTTTCAGCCTGACACCTTTCACAGCATGTTTGCCTTCAGGGATGTGAGACATGTGCCTAAAATGCCAACTAAAACAACCTATTTCTGTGTCAGTTGTTTAAGAGCAGTTCCTGGAAGTAAAGCATGAAAACAACAACATTCTTTTCTTACCAAGAAAATGACTAGCCTTGCAATTATTAGCACTCCACATAGAACAAGATACTTGCAAACAACTGCACTGCACTTGTGCATAATTTTGTAAGAAATGTCTAAAACAGGATGTTGTGCAAGTCATCATCCAGCTCTTTTCAAGCCAAGTATGTAAAAGGAACATCTCAGTCTTCCTTAAAAGTGCTTACTATCCTGTGCAAATAGCATTTTGTTAAATTAGGACTCTAATTTAAAGAATCTAAAGAAATGGGAGTGCCTGATCACCTCATCTGTCTCCTGAGAAATCTCTATGTGGGACAAGAAGCTATAGTTAGAACTGGATATGGAACAACTGATTGGTTCAAAATTGGGAAAGGAGTATGACAAGGCTGTATATTGTCTCCCTACTTATATGCAGAATTCATCATGTGAAAGGCTGGGCTGGATGAATCCCTAGCCAGAATTAAGATTGCCAGAAGAAATATAAACAACCTCAGATATGCAGATGACACAACCTTGATGGCAGAAAGTGAGGAGGAATTAAAGAACCTTTTAATGAGGGTGAAAGAGGAGAGCGCAAAATATGGTCTGAAGCTCAACATCAAAAAAACTAAGATCAAGGCCACTGGGCCCATCACCTCCTGGCAGATAGAAGGGGAAGAAATGGAGGCAGTGAGAGATTTTACTTTCTTGGGCTCCATGATCACTGCAGATGGTGACAGCAGCCACGAAATTAAAAGACACCTGCTCCTTGGGAGAAAAGCAATAACAAACCTAGACAGCATCTTAAAAAGCTGAGACATCACCTTGCCAACAAAAGTCCGTATAGTTTAAGCCATGGTTTTCCCAGTAGTGATGTATGGAACTGAGAGTTGGACCATAAAGAAGGCTGTTTGCCGAAGAATTGATGCTTTTGCATTATGGTGCTGGAGGAGACTCTTGAGAGTCCCATGGACTGCAAGAAGATCAAACCTCTCCATTCTGAAGGAAATCAGCCCTGAGTGCTCACTGGAAGGACAGATCGTGAAGCTGAGGCTCCAATACTTTGGCCACCTCATGAGAAGAGAAGACTCCCTGGAAAAGACCCTGATGTTGGGAAAGATTGAGGGCACAAGGAGAAGGGGATGACAGAGGATGAGATGGTTGGATAGTGTTCTCGAAGCTACCAGCATGAGTTTGACCAAACTGAGGGAGGCAGTAGAAGACAGGAGTGCCTGGCGTGTTCTGGTCCATGGGGTCACGAAGAGTCAGACACGACTAAATGACTAAACAACAACAACAAATGCACAATCTCGTGTTTGACCCCTTCACAGGTCAAAGAAATAAATAAATTATCTGATACATAGTGAACTCATTGGCCAAGATATTTTGCCAGTTCTCAATAAATGTTTTGAATACCTGTATTTGCAGTTGTAATTTAGAGGTTCGATTTCATTAGTGGTAAATGAAATCTCAAGCACCTCAATGTGAGGAGGAACACTGGTCACCCTCCAGCATTTCTTCATTGCCCTACCTAGCTCTGTAATTTTGTGCCTTTCAGTTTGTCTTGGGTGCCACTCCTCACTTTTCACTAAGTTCACAATCCATCAGGAAACATTTCTGTGCACATCCAGCTAAAAAGAATGGGGGTTTCTTTTATACAATCTCCATCTCTTTCAATAGGAAATGGGAATTTCTTCTGGAATAGGGAATAGAGAGAAGCTGGTGCATTGGTGGTGTGTCTGCTAGTACTTGTTTGAACACAAAGGGCAGTTGTGTTGGAGAGACAGAGAAAGAAAGCAATCATTACCATCGATCAAGGAATATTGGCCTCTATTCCCTATCTGTAAATTGTGTAGATGTTCTAGGCATACTTAATTCTTTACAACTAACTTCAAGCATATAGATTACACAATCTGTTCTTTGGCTCAATTCCTCAAGTTATCTGTTCTGAGATCTCTGTCTGCTCACTTGACGCAGAGCCTATGACAACCATTTCTAGCTTGCTACCCTTCACAAGCAGCACAAACGGGTGGGAGGGAGCAATCTGGCTCCTTGGTTGGTTGGTGCTGCTACCACACTAGTCTCTGCCCAGACCTGGGAGCCAATCAAAGGCCTCAGTTGGCTCCCAAGGGCAGTGTCTGGGTGCTGCCATCTAGGAGACTTGCTCCTTCTGGTCCACACTTCTGGTCTGTAAATTCTGTCCAGTCCATGGCTTTGGCATTGACATTGCCAGCCTCCCACCCACTCTCCCTCAGTGTGTCAATAGATGCTTTCCATATTTTTCCAAATGGATCCTTTATCTTTTGTCCCCGGTTGTCTTGGTTTCAGTGAAATGTGTATAATGCTTATGAACCTTGGGTCTAAAATATTTGTTATTTCTCCCATCTCTGTTATTTGTGTAGCAGGAACCCCCCCCCCCAATCATTCTGTTTGTACAAACTTCACACACACTCACACTCACACACTACATACACCACATTTCTGTTATAAATTCATAGAAAATCAACCATACATCGGATTTGCACTGTTCCATTTTTTACTCCACGTGACAAGGACTATCAAAGGGGGGTGGCTTGGTTTCTGGTCAGCCATAATCCCTTCACCATCCCAGCACATCCACAGGAGCCCTGCCCAGTTGCTATGTCAACCCTGATAATCCCAGACAGAAGACAATCAAAATCACAAAGAACAGTGGATTCACCACAGACTGAAACAAAGGACAATGATCAGATCTTCCCTCTGGGGGCAGGAAACTGCAAACTCCCCATTGTCACCTGGAAAGTACTCATGGGCAGGGGGAAAGGAGGAACCAGCTGGGTGACAGGACACTCAGGTTACCACCACAACTCCTCCCTCAACCCCTCCTTTCTGTAATGTATGCATGATGTCAACCCTTTCTGTAACGTATGCATGATGTCAACCCCTCCTTTCTGAAATGTATGCATGATGTTTCTGGGGGTGGGCTTGAGCTAGAGGAGGGGAATTTCAAAAGTTTTTATAAGGTCTTGCAGCCCATTGTTCTGGGTCTTTTCCTCTCTCCTGCGAGTGAGGGGAATACCCTGTTGCAACAGTTCAATAAAGGCCAAGCCTACAGGCTGCTGTTTTGCTCCAAGTTATCCTGGTTGGTGTCTTTACTTTTTGTCCAAGGGAGCCCTCAGATTTTTCCGTTAACATTTGGAAGGCCTGCTTATTTAATATTTCTCCTGATCTTTTTGCACTGAGATTAAATGATGTCGACTGTTTAATGAGCATTCATTCTGATTTGTTGCAGGGGTACACGATGTGGCCTCAAATCAAGTGTTATCCCACACTTTCCGGTTCATTTTCCTTTCACTGTCCTTATTGCGATCATTCCAGTCTTCCAGGGAAGTAGATGTGTTGCACAAGACCACCCAGTCAACTATAACTCTGCAACCTGAATTTCCCAGCATGTCACTGAAACTTACCCCAAAATATTGACAGGCTGGAAGTGCCCATAACAGGTAAAGAATTTGGACCCTCATGAGTTGTGTAGTTATAATTCTTCCCTGTCCTTTCTTTTCCCCACCCCCACCCCTTTAAATCAATATGACTCAATTCTGAGTAAATACACTTTAGAATTGATGTGTAAGAAAAAAATAGTTTTGAAAAATGATAAGTTTTTCCCCTGCTAAGTTGTAATGAAATATAACTGCACTTCGGGAAAGGGGGAAAGTGGACAGAGCCTTGTAGGTTTGTCACCTGTGTAACCCTGGAGGTTCATCTCTTGGGAAAGAGTGCTTGAGTAAGACTGCTTGAGCCCAGGGCTTTCTCTCAGGCCATCGCTCATCACCAGGCGTCTGTTAAACTCATTGACTCCATCCTGGCTGTCATTAGTGCCTGTGCTGACAAAACATTGGAAAAGATCGCAATGCTTTGAACCTCCTAATAGAACAGGAGAGAGAAGACGCTAAATGCATAACCCCTTGTGGTCTTTCTCCAGGGTCTATGCTGTCAAACAACAGCACTCAGGGCCCCGTGGACAGAAATGTTTCAATGTCTGAACTGCACACTTTGTTTTTGTCCTTGTTTCACAATGCATGTCAAAAATATGTAGTGATGCTTTGCAAAAAAAAATGCAACAAGCTCAAGTTTAGTAACAAGTTGGTTATTAAATTATTTAATTCCAGGTGTTGCCACTTCTTTCAATTTCAGCAAGTGTCTACAAGTGATCTGTTCTAGAAGAGCCAAAGATCATACTTTGCATGTATGCAACCAGCCCCCAGAGTGCAAAATTCTTAAGAGGCATTTGTGGGCTAATGAATCACATTTTACACGTGATCAATGCTTTTAATTTTTGTAGACTGACACGAAAGTTGGGGTAGAAATGGATTATATAGGCTCAGACAGTAAGGCGATTCAGAAATTCAGTTTATTTCAGTGGGAATAAGTTATATCCACTTTTAGGGCACAACCCAGCAAAAGTTAGCCTCCACCAACTCCTATTGAAGTCAAAAGGTAGTGAAAACATTCTGCTTTGGGTAGAGCTTATGCTTTGCTCATAAGTTTAATTATTCGGAAATAAATCCCATTGATATTAATTGGAATTTTAAAATTATTTTACTCTGTTCCTCAGCCAGAAATATTCCCATAGCAGCTTAAATATTACAAAGAAGGCAAAATATGGAAATATGGAAGAAGAGGGAAGGGAGGGGAACACAAACTTTGGCACCAGCATTTATTACTCACATTTTTGCCCTTGATACTTCATGGTAGTATGTTCACATTTTTATTTTTAACAGATTTGTATTCAAGCTTCTCTACCCAATATGTCATGCTATTTAGAATGGGTACTTTTTAATTGATCTACTTGGCACAATCACAATTATTTGGAAAATGTCTTGGTAATTAAAACTTTGCTCCTCAAAGTTTGCTAACAGGAGCCCAATGAGAAAACTGAAGGGGAAATATAGATTCCAAGAGACTTGTGGGAAATGAATTGATGTATCTCATGTGCTTATATTTGAGGTTGTACCACTAGAGGGGGCTAATATTTAAATCAGACCCAAGTCATCATAACATTAAACCTCCCAATAGGAAGGAAGTCAGGAAGAGAGACACAAATTATTATTTTCTGGTATGTGATAAATCAAGGTGGAAAATATGTTGCTGCTCTTTCAATTCCACATATAGAATTGAAAAGTTTGTTTAAAAGGAATAATCCTTGTCATCTAAAATGACATTTCTGCTCGATGTACTCAAGACTTGACTGATATTCTGCCACCACAGGAAGACGGTGAATTCATCCCAAGAGGAAAAACTGAAAAAGGAGAGTTTGCTACATGAAGGAGTGTTGTTTCAAAAGTTATTTTAAGCTGCTGCAGGAAATATGATTGATACAGACAATAACTGGTAAATTAAGCTAGGCTGAGACCAATGTCTGAGAGCCTTTTAAAAATACCTCTAGGATAACACTCCACTTTTGCCAGTTGCATTGGTATGAGCTGATTGTATCAAGGGGTAGAGCAGTGGTGGCGAACCTATGGCAAACGTGCCAGAGAGGGGACTCAGAGCCCTCACTATGGGCACACGCACCTTCGCCCCAGCAGGGCCATAGCTTCCATGCTGGGGGGGGGGAGGGCTAGCCTGCGCCGTCCAAAGCCTGGTGAACAAGTGAGGGGCTGAGCAGGCATTGACTGCTGATGCGCCAGGGCCTACCATCAGTCTCTTTTTCCTACTCGGGAGTAAGCCGCCTTGAGTTCAGCAGGGCTTAACTCCCAGGTCAGTAAGCATAGTGGAATTTGCTGCCAAGGAGTGTGGTGGAGTCTCCTTCATAGAATCATAGAATCATAGAATCATAGAGTTGGAATAGACCACAAGGGCCATCGAGTCCAACCCCCTGCCAAGCAGGAAACACCATCAGAGCACTCCTGACATATGGTTGTCAAGCCTCTGCTTAAAGACCTCCAAAGTAGGAGACTCCACCACACTCCTTGGCAGCAAATTCCACTGTCAAACAGCTCTTACTGTCAGGAAGTTCTTCCTAATGTTTAGGTGGAATCTTCTTTCTTGTAGTTTGGATCCATTGCTCCGTGTCCGCTTCTCTGGAGCAGCAGAAAACGACCTTTCTCCCTCCTCTATGTAACATCCTTTTATATATTTGAACATGGCTATCATATCACCCCTTAACCTCCTCTTCTCCAGGCTAAACATGCCCATAAGGCATCGTTTCCAGGCCTTTGACCATTTTGGATTGCCCTGCTCTGGACACGTTCCAGTTTGTCAGTGTCCTTCTTGAATTGTGGTGCCCAGAACTGGACACAGTACTCCAGGTGAGGTCTGACCAGAGCAGAATACAGTGGCACTATTACTTCCCTTGATCTAGATGCTATACTCCTATTGATGCAGCCCTCCTTCTTTGGAGGTCTTTAAGCAGAGGCTTGACAACCATATGTCAGGAGTGCTCTGATGGTGTTTCCTGCTTGGCAGGGGGTTGGACTCGATGGCCCTTGTGGTCTCTTCCAACTCTATGATTCTATGATTCATATAAAGACGGCAACTTAAGAAGGGGCTGCTGGGTTCACATGTTCGCTGAGCTTTCCCACAGAAGCCAATAGAGAAATTCATTCTGTGGAGGCTGCGATCAAACAGCAGCCAAAGAAACAGCAAAATACAACAACAACAACAACAACAACAACAACAACAACAACAACAACAACAACAACAACAAAATTATTATTATTATTACCCCATCCATCTGGCTGGGTTTATTTATTTTTTTATATTTATATGTATGTGTGCACACAATCGTTATTATCGCATATTAAAAATTGGGAGAGGGTGGCTCTTAGTACAGCTCTACAGTGTACACTAGTGGCCAGAATTGTGGAACTTTCTGGAAAAAAATGTATTTCTGAGGTTTCATGACTCATAACACCACTTTGTTTTGGAGTAATACCAGTGCTTTTTTTCTGTGGGGACGCAGACCCTTAAACATTTTGTGAATTTAACAGGAGAAGAAATTCACTGTATTTATTTTACCCAATTTGAACTGTATTTATTTTCTCCCGGTGGTGATTTTCTTGAGTCAAAATGGGAGTACCTCTAAACATTTTTAAGGGAAAAAAAGCACTGAGTTATACCATAAAAATATATATCAATGGAAAGATGATTTAATGAAAAATGTACCGTATTTTTCGCCCCATAAGACGCACCGGCCCATAAGACGCACCTAGATTTTAGGGGGGGGAAATAAAGGGGAAAAATTTATTTCCCCCCCAGGTGCGCTGCGCTACACCAGGAGCTTGGGGCGTGCGGAGCTCAGCGCGCCCCAAGCTTCTGCGTGCCGGCAAGGTCTCCGCTAGCGTGGGAGAGCCGGGCGCCTCTCCCAGGGCTAGCGGACCCCTGCGCTAATCCAGAAGCTTGGGGCAAGCTGAGGTCAGCGCGCCCCAAGCTTCTGCGTGCCGGCCAGCAGTCCGCTGCCGCCCCAAGCCTCCCGCACCCGGCAGGAGGTCCCGCCGGGTGTGCGAGGCTTGGGGCAGCAGCGGACTGCTTGCGCGCACCTAGAAGCTTGGGGAGTGCTGAGCTCAGCGCGCGCCAAGCTTCTGCATGCCGGCAAGCAGTCCGCTGCCGCCCCAAGCCTCCCGCACCTGGCAGGAGGTCCCGCTGGGTGCGCGAGGCTTGGGGCGGCAGCGGACTGCTTGCCGGCATGCAGAAGCTTGGCGCGCGCTGAGCTCAGCACTCCCCAAGCTTCTAGGTGCGCGCAAGCAGTCCGCTGCCGCCCCAAGCCTCGCGCACCCCGTGGGACCTCCTGCCGGGTGCGCGAGGCTTGCAGGCATTCGCCCCATAAGACGCACCCCGATTTCCCCTTCATTTTTGGAGGGGAAAAAGTGCGTCTTATGGGGCGAAAAATACGGTAATGCAATAACTTTTATGAAGCTTAATTGAAGGCGGGAGGTTCTGGCTAGGCTGCTACCTCCATCGCCATTTTTCCTTCAAACAATTTCAAACAAGCAAAAGAGCCACAGATCAGTCCCTGGACCCAGATGCTAGAATCCACATACCACCCAAAAAGAACTCGCGCAAAAGAAAACCGGAACCCAAGACGAAGAAAACTAAAAACATCAAAAAATTTAAGCTGTCTAGGAAAACTCAACACATCAGTAAAAAACAGTGGCAGAAACTCTTCAACTTATTATCATCACCTCCTATATCCAAAAAATAAAAATAAAATCAAAGTTCAAGGCACCAAAGAGATCGACAAGGGAGACTCGCCAAAGACCAAACTCCTTCCCATATGTGAAAATAATTCACCAAGTACATTCAAAGAAATAACCCCCCCCCCGGCTGTTCTCCCCCTGTGTTCGCCCAGCCTGACAAAAGCAACCAAGCTACAGCTGGATGTTCCTGTCTTGAATCCACCCAGGACCCCTGTAGCAACTGCAAACAGAAGTAAGTCGGGGATCTCCAATATAGACGGGAACCCGCGGGAACTCCAAGCCCCCAGTAGAAAGAGAGAATGGATCCTGGTCCTAAGCCCGGAAAAGATGGTATTCACGAACTATCCAAAACCACTGGGTCCTCGCACAGGGACAGACCGCGTGAGGCACCTGCTGACTATTATAAACAACATTCTACCTGGGGCAGTTAAAGCAACCGACATAGACAGTATAGATAACCTATATCAAGATGGACATTCAGTCCGTGCCCTGATCACTTTCACAGATCATAATCTGGTCAACTTCATCTTTAGAACAAGAAATCTATTTTTAAAGAAAGGAATAGATTTATTAAGAATCTTTGAAAAAGAGCCCCACTAACCTCCCTACTGGCAGCCAAGGGGGCAGGGAGACCAGGAACAGAGGAACAAAACGATAGAGTGCACATGCAACAAAACCAGCAAAACCAGAGCCTAGTGCACCAGCAGGAAAACATAGCCCCTAGTGAGACTCAACTTCATTTGAACGACAGAGAGGACTCTTTCTCCATAGAAGAACATGCCCTTATAAATCGGTTCTGGTCACTGCAGATGCCAGCCCAAAAGGAAATCTTGGTCAGACTGGACACCCTGAGAAGCAGACTGACCAAAAAGGAGGCCCATGTTGAGACTACGGAAGGCTCTCACACACGGCCTATATCCCCCAAGTGCCTAGTGGACAAGAGGACGGTAGGAGGCGCCTTTAAATGTGTAGATTCAGAAGTCCAATTGCAGCCCCCGCTGGTGTATGGTAAGGCAAAACCAAAACAGACTGTCACATCCCCGAGTACCTGGTTCAACTATCTAAAACTCTCCCCAAATGATATAGCTACTCCGCCAAGTCCAAACCACCCCCTTAAGTCCCCAAGAGCTATGGATAATCATTCCCTTATGCAGCAGATGCCTATTGACAAACTTAATGGGAGTGTTTTTTTAGATGTAAAGGGGTCACTGGACACCGTGGACCCAACAAATCCACACCATGGAGGGACAGAGAATTAAAGCTGCTGTCCTGGAACATTGCAGGATGGCGCGCTAAGAAAAACAATCAACAACTTGCAATGTTTCTTAAGCGATTCGATATCATCCTCCTGCAGGAGATCTGGCACAGCGACCCCATTCTGTTCAATGGGTATTCTTGTCACTCCCTATTTGCTACTCCATCTGTGAGGGGAGGTAGGCCTAGTGGAGGTTTAGCTAGCCTTATCTCCACAGAGCTTGAACATTCCTTAAAAGCCCTCCCAAACTGCAATTCACTCGCCACGGCAGTCCTACTCACATTTAAGAGAGATGCACTGGTAGTGGTCAATGTCTATCTGCCCCCCTGCCAAAAAAAAATCTATAGTGAAAGCTAACTGGGCAGAGTTAGAGGCATTCCTAGAGTCCATAGAATCTTCCCACCCTTCTACACCGATTATAATCGGGGGGGATTTTAATGCCCATATGGGAATTGATGATAACAATCTTTACAGCCAATATAATCAGATTCAGGATCCTGAAAGTCCATCCGAAGCAGGCGTTTCACAACTTTCTAAAGATAATAAATGCAACTTCTCGGGGCTATGCCTCGCCCAGGTCGCAAAAAGAAGGGAGCTGATGATATTAAACAGTAGAAAGGAAGAGGATCGCCCAGGGGAATATGCCCATTTTTCAAAGATGGGAGGAAGTGTGATAGACTATATTCTGATATCAAGATTTGCCTATAACTCTGTGTTGAAGTTTCAAGTGGGACATAACACCGAAAGCGACCACCTCCCACTAATTTTAGCGCTCAATGGCCCATCGTTTAACAAACCCACGGCTAACCTTTACTACACCCCCATCGTTAATCTGGGATCACTGGCCCCCAGAAGAATTAAATGGACCCCCATGCTCAATACGGAGCTAACTCATCTCCTCCATTTGGAAGACGCGAAGACCATCTACTCAGCCATTGTATCAGCTAATACCGGGGGAAAGGCCATGGACTCGTTCAATGAGCTATTAGCAAGACTAAAGACCTTCCTAACAACTGAGATACTTACGGTAATTCTGTTACAAAGCGGGCAAAGGATCAAGAGAGATGGTTTGATTTGGAGTGTAGACAAGCAAGGAAACGTCTGAGATCAACCTATCGGAATTACAGAAACACCGGAGCACCCTCGCTATTTATGGCTTACATCTATTTAAGTCGAAACTACAAACAGCTATTAAAGGTAAAAAAACAAAAAGCTGAGAGATTGGCCTGGTGTAATTTAGTGAGGCCTCGAATGAGAAAGACTCAACCTCCTTCTGGCGTTGCCTACTCCGAGAATTTACCATATTGGCCTCCGGTCTCCATAGAGGAGGTGGGGAAACTAATTGCCCAACTGAAAAACAACAAAGCCCCGGGCATAGACCACATTCCAGCAGAGCTCATGAAGAACAATATCAGTTGGTGGGCTCCTATAATGGCGTCAATATTTACATACATCGATTCAACAGGCATAATCCCTGGTTGCTGGACAGAGGCAGTAATCATCCCAATCTATAAAAAGGGTCCTATGGCAGATCCAGCGAGCTATAGACCCATTAGCCTCCTTACTATCCCCAGCAAATTGTATGCCAAACACCTCCACATCAAACTAATTGACTGGATGGAAATGGAGGCAGTTCTGGCAGAGGAGCAAGCCGGCTTCAGACAGGGCAGAACAATAGACCATTGCTTTGTAGCACACCTCATTGACAAATACGTCAATAAAACACGTGGGATTCTATACGCAGCATTTATTGACCTGAAGGTGGCCTTTGACTCGATCTCACGAGTCAAACTTTGGGATAAACTCAATGATACCAACATTGACAAAAGATTACTATTATTGATAAAAAGCCTATATAAAGACTCCAAGTTATATGTAAGAACCTCAGTAAATGGGCAACTAATTGGCCCTGTACCAGTCACCAAAGGAGTCAAGCAGGGTTGTATTTTAGCCCCGGCCTTATTCAACTTTTATGAAGGATTATTGATTACAGCAATCATAAAGAAGAAAGGTGAAACACAGAGAAAAAAATGAGATATACAGGTTAAATTGCCGTGTTGGCACTTTGTGATAAATAAGTGGGTTTTGGGTTGCAGTTTGGGCACTCGGTCTCTAAAAGGTTCACCCTCACTGTGTTAGAGAGTAACGGCATTGGCCAAAGAAACACTGAAGTTGACCATTAGCTCCACAGTACACATGTATAAAATATGATTGACACTCAGATACATAGGGCTGGGAGCACTGATTATGCTCAGATGAGGGGGGGAAATGTATTTTTAAGGATGTGTCATTTAAGGATGTGTCATTATGTACCTGTGTGGGCAAAAAATGTATTTTTCAGGATGTGTGATTCTTATCTTTTGCATGTCTGTTGCAGGAAGGACTAGTTTTATACTAGCGAATTTGTAGGGAAAAAATGTAAGTGACACATAAAACCTGGAGCTGCTCGAAGTCTCAAAACAGGGTGACCAGGCAAATTAATGTTTAGAACCAAATACATGACTGTTGCTTGGGGGCAGCAATACAAGCAGTGGTGGTGGTTAGATCAGCATTTTGAGCTTGACATGGTCAAGAATTTCACCAGCAGAGTGGGTCAGAACTATTTCACGTGCATCATTGAAAAAAAGTATAATAGAAGCTGTGTATAAGATGGTTAGACAAAATGGAGGAATTAAACATAGGGCTAAGGAGATTCTTCCATCTGCACAAGGATCTTTGCTTGCCTGATGGAATCACCTCCCTTCTCCTCCCATTCCCAACGTGCACTGATGGGGGGGCAGGGGCAAAGCAAGGTGGGTGCGGTGGGTGCAGTCCACCCCCCCGGGTGTCACCTCCCAGGGGCGTGACAGAATGCTGTGCAGCACTCAACATCTGTGAGCTTTTGCATGCGCAGGCTTCCTGCTGCCAAAATGGTCTGCCTGCTGGCTCCCACTTAGCCCTGTAGGGCGGCAAGCTGACTCCTCATCGCAAGGCACACAATTTCTGCAAAAACAGCTCATCTGGGTCCCCCCCCCAAATATGGAATAAACCATTTTTGCCGGCAAAAAATAAAATAACAATATTTCAACGTGGCAGGGTGACAAGAAATTTTCCGCCCTGGGTACCACCTGACCTTGCTACACCACCGGGGGGGGGTGTCCACATATGCTTGTCCTTTCACAAACTGTGTGGAGGAGGAGGGGTAGAAAGTCCCACTGTATTAGCAGAAGTCACTGAGCAGGCATCTGCTAGCTGGCTGGTGAGTTTAATCTGGCCCCATTTGTGTGTAATAAAGCTGATAAAACTGGTAATGATTTACTTACATAGCAACCCCTCTAAAAGAACAAAACACCTTTCTAGCCAACTACAGTGGTACCTCTGGTTACGTACTTAATTCGTTCCGGAGGTCCGTTCTTAACCTGAAACTGTTCTTAACTTGAAGCACCACTTTGCTATTGCATTGTAATATTTTCCCTGTTTTCCCAGTTTTGAGGATGGAATGAGTCTGGTAATCATTTACATATGAGTACCTCAAAACCCCTTTTGGTTTATCTAAAAGTGGCAACAGTGATTTTCTCTAGTGGTTTACTAGAACTAACGAGTCCCACATCCCCATATAGAAGGGGCAAAGCTAACGAAAAGCTTGTGCATTCACAAACTATATACAGTGGGGCACTATATCTGAATAAAACAACAATAATCACCTGAAATACGCTTTCAAGGGTTATGGTAATCTAAGATGGCAGAGTGAATTGTGGTCCTTCACACAGGTGCCACAGGCCACAGGTCCCACAATGCTCATATAGCTACTTTCACCACAATGGATCATAGAATCATAGAATTGGAAGGGATCCCAAGGGTCATCTAGTCCAACCCCCTGCAATGCAGGGATCTCAACACTCAGTCTCCCATCCAGTGTGAAACCACATCCTGCTTAGTTTTGCAAATGTGCTAGCAGTTTTATTGCTGCATCACTAGGAGGTCACTAGTGGCTATGGCTGGATCAGTTGCTGTGATTTGCTGGCTTTGCTATTGGTCATCTATCTCAGCAATGCCTCCTAATGTGGACAAATACTATCTCTATGTTTCTGCCATGCACCCATTGTAACTGAAGTATTCAGAGAGTTCTGGTAGGCAGCATCCTGCCCTGATCATATGGGCCTGTAACTGTGTCACTGCAGTCTCTGCATCATTTCAGCTAAGAATATCGAGCTAAGGCAGCATGTTTAAATAAAATTATATTACACTGACTTAAAAAAAAATGTTTGCAGGTAAAAGTATTCATCATTATCCATCATTTAAATGGCTGCACGTTTTTGCCTGATATACAGAACTAAACATGTTAATTGGAATATATTACCTCAATTTTACTACAGTGGTGCCTCGCAAGACGAAAATAATTCGTTCCGCGAGTCTTTTCGTCTTGCGATGTTTTTCGTCTTGCGAAGCACGGTCCGTCGGAACTGCGCCTCTTCAAGCAGCTTTAAAAAAAAAAGCGCAAAACGTTTTCATCTTGCAAAGCAAGCCCATAGGGAAATTCGTCTAGCGAAGCAACGCAAAACCGAAAACCCCTTTCGTCTAGCGAGTTTTTCGTCTTGCAAGGCATTCATCTTGCGGGGCACCACTGTATAGAGTATCAATTATTGTACAAAGTTGGTACAAAGCTATCCAGAAAATGACAAAACTGCTGCTTGCATTAATAAGCTTGCCTCCAGCCAGATCCATTAGACGCTTTTTAAAAAGCCTGCCAGCCGCCTAAGCCTGTGCGAAGGGGGGATCCACATTCGAAAGATCACAAGATAAATTACTAGGGAGATAGATGCCTTTCAACTCAGAACCTTGAAAGAGTGATCTCTTGCTGGCATTCTAGAAAGTGACCATGTGATCATGCTGAGAAACAATTCAGCACTCGGGGCTAATGCTGGCACTGAAGGATGAAGGCGGTTTGCAGGCAGGAAGATGTTGAAAGACTGACATCAATCAGTATTAACTGTGGTGTCTTTGCTGCTCCTGCGTCCCCTTGGGGGCTGCCAAAACATCTCCACAGCAAAGGATGACGAGGCTGTGATAATGGCTGGTGTCACAAAGCCCTGCAGCTTTTGGGTAGCTGGAAGATTGCTTGGATTTGTTTCAACCTCCTCCCTTCCCCCTCTGCTGAGAAGATAACAAAACTATTAGAAAGTGCAGATACATTTAAAGAGTACACTCAACATTTAAAAGAAGTCTGTGATTGACTGGGAAGATGAAAAAAATATTCCATAGTGACCAATTTGCCCAGATTATCAGAATAAATGACATTTGCCCTTATTCAATATAAGTCTTCCTTCAAAATGGAAGGAAGTGAGCCCTGTACTCTAGGCCAGGGAAAGGAAACCTTTGGCCCGTGAGGCGTCAGCATCCAGTGTGTTGCCCCCTCCTCCAATGCTGCCATTTGTGTTGGAGAAAAATACTCTAATTCGAAGAATTCAAGCAGCACAGGGACAGCGGCATAGCTAGCTGCTCAGGAGCCAAGTGTAGTGCACACGTCCTGCTGCCCATGGGGCTGGAGTGCGCTGCATGGAGCCTCTCCGCCGCCTCCTCCTCAGCTGTAGGGCGGCTGAGGGAGAGGCGGTGGGCAGAGGCAAGCCCCATGCTGCCGTTTCAGGGAGCGCAGAGCCTGCAGGTGCCCAAGCCACCATGTCACTCCCAGGAGAGATGCGTGGCTCAGGCACGCTGCAGGCCCCACGTAAGTGCCAGCCCCCACAGTGTGGTGCCCAGTGCCGGCCGTGTTTTGTTTGTTGACTGAATAAAAAGTTTCGTGAGCCCAATTTTTAATTTAAAAAAACCTCTTATTTTTGTCATTTTGTCCCTCCCCCCAGTGATGACACCTGGGGCAGCCTGCACCCCCTTCCTCTGTCACTGCACAGGGGGCATTTTGGGGGGATAACCATCCCTGCCTGCTGCTACTTGGGGTGGAGGGTGGGGAGTGAGAGTTGTGGATGTGAGTGATAGGGGTATGGGGTGAAACAATGTGAGGTGGCCCTGCCCTCTACCAGCGCTCACCATTCCAATTTTGGCCACCCACATTTTCATTTTGGGCCACCCACCACTGGTATGTAGTCCCACAGAAAGTTGGCCACCTGTCATGAATGCTTTAGTTGAGATTCCTTCAGTGAAGGGGGTTGGTCTAGATGACCCTCAGGATCCCTGCCAAGTCTGCAATTCTGTGGATTGTATGATTCTATGAAATCATGAAATGTTCATATAATAAATGCAAGTGTGCGACAAAAACGTGGTGCAAATCCATCATAAAGAGCATTTGGGAACTGCCTTTCACCTGTTAATTCTGTTCTCACAACTGGGCTTAAGTGCCGTACAGGTGTCCTGCTAAGCTACCTGTCAGCTGCAGCCTATGATAAAATAAAACAACCAAATATTTGTACCAATAGGCCTTTAGGCATGTGTCAGTAGAGGTAACACCAAAACTTCATTTATTTAAAGCATTTATAGACTGCTTCATATTTCAAAAATCAAATAAACCTCTAAGCTGCATGCAGCATAAAAAATGAACAATATTATTAAAACAAAATACAATATAAAACCAGTAAAACAGTACAATACTATTATAGTATATAAAAACTGGAATTCAGGGAAATGCATGGGAAATTCTGAGCAAAAAGGTATGACTTTACAAGAGATCTGAAGCAGCTGGTAGTTGCTCCTTCTCTTGTGGGCTGGGGAAGGGCGCTCCATGCAGAGGCAACAGCAGAAAATGTCAGTTAGGGGGTCACCACCCTGTGATATTTTATAGGGTGTGGTACCACAAACGGAAACTACAACAGAGTGCTGCAGAGTGTGAAGTGCTGCTGTTCGGGATTCTAGATGGTCCATTCCATCCCGCCGCCCCCCCATCACCACAGTCATCCTGCATCCAATAGTCTGTTAGAATTTCATAGCCAATGAGCACATTCCACCCTCACTGGAATGTTTTGGGATCCCCCGTTCCTTAGGGGTCCTTCTGCTTTCATGAAAGGAAGGCCATAGCAAGATGATGATGATAAATAATATAAATTGTGCGTACTTCTGCAAACTTTGAACTTCCCCCAAGCCTGCTGAGAAATCCTTATACGGCTGATGCTACTTTGGCTACATTAGCAATGGCACTCACAGAACTGAAATCACTAATACTCAATATGATGAGCTTATGCCCCATCCTGAGTGCTGTGAATGTGATAGTGCAGGCCCTAAATTGGGGATCAGACATTTGTTCATGTTCAAAACATTTGCTTGCTGTAGCAATGTCTCCTAAGAACTTAGGAAGCTGCCTTATACTAAAGTCAACAACAACAACAAATCCGTTTATTGTGAGGACCATGCCTGTACACAAACATCAACACAACAATAGTTAAAAATATTAAAATTCATTAAATACTATGCCAACAAATACCTTCATCCCACAAAATAGAAAGAGAGGGAAAACAAGCAACGAGTTAAACAGACGATGAAGGGGTCTTTACATTGTCATCCATAAATCTTTCCCTGGCTTTCATGGCCTTCATCACAAAAACCGCTACCACATGGGTAATACGTGGGTTTGCATCAACTAACAAGAATTTTACTCTATCTTCAGGATTAGTTATAGAGTTGGGTATAATTTGCAGCAATGCGTCTCTAAAGCCCGAGTAGATGGGGCAATAGAGGAGGTAATGTGTAAGATCCTCTTTAGTTTTCATAAGGCAAGGACATAAACGATGTTCTACTGGGGTTTTTGTGAATCTACCGGTCATATATGCAGTTGGCAATGTTTGAAACCGTGCCATAGTGAAAGCTCTCTGAAGGGTGGGATCAGTGATCTCCACCAAGTAGTTGGCACAGATTTTGACTGCTTTTACTCGGGGAAGCCAGTAGGAAAACCCCAAGTTTTTTATCTTTGTGGAGTCCAAAAAGGCGTCTTTTTCAAAGATCCATTCCCGAACTTTATCAGGGCTCCACAATTTGAGGGTATTAAACTCAGGTAGATTGTATCTGGATAGGATATCTAGTAGGTTTTTACGCCAAGTAGTATTATTTTGTAATGATACAAAGGCTTGTTTAGCCAATAAGGTGTTCAGGGCATCTGTGAGGTTGGTGAAAAAACGCAGGAATCTTAAATGGGCCCTGGCAGACACAGAAGGTAATCCTACTTCCACTCTTAGGAGAGCTGCCAGAGTACTCTGAGGGAGGCCTAGAATTCTTCTGAGATAAAAATTTTGGAAGATTTCAAGCCGTTCTAACAGCTTCTGGTTCCATCCTCAGAGTTCTACTCCATATAACATCTGGGGAATCACTTTTCCAACAAAAGCTTTTAGTGCCAGGATCACCAGTTGCCCTCCCCTCGAATAAAAAAAAAGCTGAGCAGAGCACCGATTGTCCTACGTGTTAGAAGGGCTACAGTCTTGAAGTGGGCAAGCCAGCTAGATGTAGCTTGGAAAGTGATACCAAGATATTTTAAAAAAAGACACTGTTCAATTTTGTGTTCATCTAAAGACCATCTAAATGTGTGATGAGCTCTAGTAAATACCACAATTTTTGTTTTGTCATAATTTATCTTTAGAGAGTTTTGGGAACAATAAGCTGCGAGCCCCTCCAGCATGCTGTAGGCCCCTTCGAGTGAGTGCCATGACAGCCATGTCATCCGCATATAGCAATATATTCAGGTGTTTGCCTTCCAGGGCAGGAGCTGATGACTTATACTTTGCCATATGTTGAACAACGTCGTTTATATAGAAATTAAAGAGGAACGGCGCTAACAAACAGCCCTGTTTAACCCCTTTCTCCAGAAAGACTTTATACTAAAGTCAGTGTTGTCCACTCTGACCAGCAGCCGCTTTTCAGGTGTCTTTCCCAGTCCTAGCTGGAGGCTTGAACCCAAGACCTTCAGCATGTCCAGTAAGGCTCTACCACTGAGTCATCGTCCTTTCCACGTTGGGTTGTCTGAACAGGCTGCAGTGTGGTTGACAGAAGAAAGTTTGCTTGCTTTGCATTTCTTGCATTTCTCATGGCTTTAATTGACTGCATGTAGAAAGAAGTTATTAGGAGAGCAGTTAGAATAATCCCTCATTAGTTTCTCTCGAGGCACCTCTTCAGAGCTCTATAATGGATATTTGTGCTGTAATTATCCTTCTTCTATTCCTACACAGAAAGTCTTGCATTGGCAACAGCATATCTGAACTACACTATTCAGCGAGAGCCCATCGTTCCTTAGCTCTTCAGTATAGGAGACTAAACTCCATGGCAACGCTAAATAAAAAGTGGATTTTATTAAATAATGCAATCAGCTATAGTTTACCCTTTGCTACTTAATCTAATAGTAAGCCCACTTGGCTCTTTAAGCTTCTTTCAGTGCACTACAGAATTTGATATTAGAACTGCATAACTGTATTATAGAATTTGGATTATGGAATTTGTTGCAGAATGTCCTGCGGGTGGCGGACGGGAGGGAAGGGAGGAGGGAAATGGAAAGAGCTCTTGAAAGGTTGGCACAGCTCTAGATTGAAAGTTGACTGGCAACTAATGGATAGAGATAAGATTGAATGGCACAGACATTTCACCAGATAAAATGGGGATGAAAGAAGCAATCCAGCAAGAAATAGACTCAAATGGAGAAAGCATCAAGAGTCTGAAATGCAGGCTGTACACCTGCTCATGCACCAAGGGAGGACAATTATTTATTTACTGAAATATATATATATATATATATATATATATATATATATATATATATATATATGCAGGTTTTGGTGTCTTCGGGTGTCTTCCCGTGTAAGAGTCGGGGTGTCTGGGCGACGTTTCGACGAGGTCTCACTCGTCATCTTCAGGCTGGTGCTTTCGGCTTCTTGTTACTGGAACAGAGCAGAATCTGGTGTTTGAGTTCCTATAAATACTGTTGAGGGGTGTGGTGTATAGCCTCCAACGTTCTGGGCAGAGAGGAAGTTCCTAGATTAGTGTGCCTTTTCTTCTTTTGTTCCTTAATTACTTGAGGGATATCTTGAGTGATTTCATGAGTGATATTCTGAATACCACTGGGTGGGTCATTAAGTGTAGATTAGTTGCTAAAGCTTTCGTGTCTTGACCTCTTGAGCTTGTGAAGAGTTTTTTCTGAGAAGATGGCTGTGCTGCATTTAGTTGTGCTCTGGCTTGGCTTCGTGTATAGGGGCGAGCTGTGATTTTGTGCCTTGTGCCAGCCAGATCTGTGTAGGGATTGCAGGGGGGTGCAGCATCCGGAGGTGCCACTATAGTTTGGCTACTGGATGGAGTCTGTAATATGTCTGTGGAGAGGGTCTGGGTTTGGACACACTATCTACCGGAAAAAAACACACACCAACCGCTACTTACATGCACAATCACACCACCACCCTGCACAAATAAACTCCGTAGCCAAGACTCTCATCTCCAGAACCAAACGCCTGGCTGACAAAGACCACTTGACAACTGAGTTACAGAATCTCTCAAATGTGTTAATCGCCAATGGATACCAGAAAAACAAGGTTACGAAGCTAATCCAAAAAGAAACACCCCCCAAAAACCAAGACACAGAAGAAAACAATGGCATGGCCCTCCTTCCTTATATCAAGGGCACTACAGACAAAATTAGCAAAGTCCTCCATAAACACAATATCAAAACAGCCTTCTGCACCAACCAAAAAATAGCCAATATCCTCAGAAACCCAAAAGACAAAATCCAGCTGGAAAACCAAGGGGTCTATGAAATACCCTGCAAAGTCTGCCCAGCCACGTACATTGGACAAACAAACAGACGAATAAATGCACGTATCGCAGAACACAAGAATGCCGTCAAAAAAGAAGAAAAAACTTCCTCTCTTTTCCAACACATGAAAGAAACAGGACACGAAATTAATTTTGCAGATTCCAAATTGCTCTTTAACTTGGAACATCACCACAAGAGAATAATCATGGAAGCCATCGAGATAGAGAAACACCCTCACAACATGAACAAGCGTGACGACACGTCCCGCCTGCCAGACATCTGGAAATTAGCCCTCCCCACAAAAACCGACACCAGAACCAGAGGCACACAGAACGCCGTCACCAATCAACCACACCAGACCCAAACCCAGACCCTCTCCACAGACATATTACAGACTCCATCCAGTAGCCAAACTATAGTGGCACCTCCGGATGCTGCACCCCCCTGCAATCCCTACACAGATCTGGCTGGCACAAGGCACAAAATCACAGCTCGCCCCTATACACGAAGCCAAGCCAGAGCACAACTAAATGCAGCACAGCCATCTTCTCAGAAAAACTCTTCACAAGCTCAAGAGGTCAAGACACGAAAGCTTTAGCAACTAATCTACACTTAATGACCCACCCAGTGGTATTCAGAATATCACTCATGAAATCACTCAAGATATCCCTCAAGTAATTAAGGAACAAAAGAAGAAAAGGCACGCTAATCTAGGAACTTCCTCTCTGCCCAGAACGTTGGAGGCTATACACCACACCCCTCAACAGTATTTATAGGAACTCAAACACCAGATTCTGCTCTGTTCCAGTAACAAGAAGCCGAAAGCACCAGCCTGAAGATGACGAGTGAGACCTCGTCGAAACGTCGCCCAGACACCCCGACTCTTACACGGGAAGACACCCGAAGACACCAAAACCTGCATTCCTGTACCCGTGAAAATCTACGAAAGCATATATATATATATATATATATATATATATATATATATATATATATATATACTGACTCAGCAACTGGAACAAGGGAGACAGAGATAACTGCAATGCTATTGTGGCAAGATGTCATTAATATGTCTTACAAGGACAGCCCAGGTCCTTTACATGGTGAGTGTGCAAGTACTGGGGCTGGAGAGGTCTTGTCACAAGCAAGAGGTTTTGCTACATATTCCTCTAACGAAATATAGCTAACTGGTCAATTGATCTGGACTTGTTAGGAGCTGATATATATGCTCCCAGGCAACTTGAGCTTCCTTCATATAATGAAACCTCAACTATGTGTAATAACAATCTTGGCATAATAGACTCAGCATAACAGAGACAGAAGACTCATCTACTCTTACCTTTTGCCCTGTCATTACTAGGCACAGGTCCACACTTTTGCAGTCCGCAGTCAAGTGATGTTTTCGGTTTTGTTTTGTTTTTTGCCACTTTCCCCAGGAAAACCTGCTCTTCAACACTGAATTGCTGTTTGCTCCACTTTAGCCGCCAAGAATGGGTTTTCACAGGGGAAGTGCCAGGGCAAAAAGAAGAGTGTTCAGACATGGACCTGAAAAGCCCAGACCTATGCTTAGAAATGTGGAACAAAGTTAAGTGTGGATGGCCCTGAAATTTTCTTTCTGTGGAAATTTCTATGTCAGTGTTTCCCAACCTTTTTTGGGCAACGGCACACCTGTTTAATGAAAAAAATCTCGCGGCACACCACCATTACAGCCCCGTGACGTCAGCGCGCAGCGTCACGCCGGGAGGGACGCACGAAAGTGAAAGTTTTTTCCCTCCCCCTTACCGGGGAACCTCCAAGCTTTGGGGGTGGGAGGAGGCAGCAGAGCGAGGGACTGAGGGACGGCGGCAACTGAGGCGGCGGCGGCTGTTGTGGTGGTGGCGGCGATAGCGGGCGGAGGAGGGGGCGGCGGCAGGGCTTGAGGAGCCGTCGCCGGGAGTTGCTGCTGCTGTTGTTGCTGCTGCTGCCCGGACATGCCGGCCTCCTCCTCCTCCGCTGTCTCGCGCTCCTCCCTTTTGCATGCGCTGCCCCGCCGCTCGGCACCACCACCGCGGAGCCGCCCCCGGCTCGACGCGGATCCTCGCCGCCGCCGCCTCTCACCGCCCGACTCGCCCGCCTCCCTTCCACGGCACACCAGCCAACGTCTCACGGCACAGTAGTGTGCCGCGGAACACCAGTTGGGAAACACTGTTCTATGTGACCTCTGTCTCATGTCTAAACAAACAGCAGAGGGAATCTTTAGCAGAATTGACACATTGGAAGTTTCTGGTTTGAATGCCATAATTGATGCACTGGTTGGGTTAGTGGAGACAGGAATTCTGACTGTAGCGCTGCAGGTGAGAACTACCCACAAAGAAACTAAAGCTAGTGATGGTTTGAAGGTACATCAAGATGGAGATAGGTCTAGGTTAGCCAAGTACCCATCAAATTCAATAACCAAACAATTAGGTAAAAGGTAAAGGACCCCTGGAGGGTTAAGTCCAGGCAAATTTGATTTTGGTGTGCGATGCTCATCTCCGCTTTCAGGCCGAGGGAGCCAGCGTTTGTCCACAGTCAGCTTTCCGGGTCATGTGGCCAGCATAACTAAACTGCTTCTTGCACAACAGGACACCATGATGGAAACTAGAGTGCACGGAAACGCCATTTACCTTCCCACCGCAGCAGTATCTATTTATCTACTTGTGCTGGTGTGCTTTTGAAGTGCTAGGTTGGCAGAAACTGGGACAGAGCAACAGGCGCTCACCCTGTTGCATGGATTCAAACTGCCGACCTTATGATTGATAAGCCCAAGAGGCTCGGTGGTTTAGATCACAGTGCCACCTGTGTCCCACCAAATGTTTAAAGGCCATCTATCAAGATTGGAACTTAAACTCAGAAACCTGCTTTTACACCAATATGAATGCTCGAGTGATGGACCTGGAGGAATCATTTTCCATTCTTAACTTAACCACTTCATATCCAAGGCTCCTGGATAGTGGAGGAGGATGCTGATAGCCCGTGATCTCAGCCTGTCACCTAATTGGATTTGTTCAAGCCCCGAACTCGTGTCTCTTGATGGAACTTTGGGGGCTTCAGGTTGGCCCTCCCTGTTTCCTGCCCTACAGTGCAGAGGGGAGGGAAATGCAGTGAATGGTGAATTAAAATAAACATACTTTGAAAGACAGGGAATGAGAGGGGAAATCCAAATTCAAATCTAGAAAGATCTCTCCAGATGTTCCACAGGTGGTCATTCATAACTGGCTAGTGAAGAAATCCAATGGAAAAATGAAAATAGAACCCGAACTGCAAGCAGGAATTCAATGTAAACCATTTCCTAAATCCAGGGAAGCCCCTACAATGGCTTGAATTCCTGCATCGTATGCAAATTACAGTATCTTTAGCTCTCCTTTAAGTTACCGTAACTGACTAGAAAACATCCAGAAAGGTCTTAACATTCTTTCCTGGAACCTGGTGGGTTGGACTATTTGATATAATATATTTGCAAGAGACTTGGCTTCACGAACTTAAACCTCCCCCACACTTACAGAGTTATAACTCGTTTAGCCAGCCAGCTGTTAAAAGCTGTTTTCATCACTTGATTTGGCAGGAGAAGTTTGGATAGCAGATTTTTGAATTCAAAATAATTATCTTTTGCTGGTACAAATTGAAACTGAAGTAGGAACCTTTCTTTTCTGTATGAACATCTACCTTCCCCCTACTAATAGTCTGTCACTGACCACCAAGCTATAGTCAGATCTAACATCCCAACTGGAGCACCTCAGTCATAAATTTCCTGAAGCATTTATACTATTTTTGGGAATTTTAATGCCCAAACTGGAGCAACTGCAAAGGGTCTCTTGCTACCTTTAGGCTTAGGCTTGGAAGATATTTTCACAGAACTTGAGCACTCTTTGATAGCTTCTACAATTAATAACTACACACAATCAACACACCTTGACTGGTTGACAGCCAATGCAAAGCGGCTAAGGCAATTAGGAGTTCACGTAAGAATCCATTAGAGGAATCCATGGAAAATTTGATCAAACATAGATTGGAATACAGCAGTCTGATCAAAAACAATAAAGCTGATTATATCAAAACCCAGTGGCAGGAATTGGAACTAGCAGGAATGGAAGGAAGACAAATTCTGGGAACTGATGTCTTGGGGTTTAAATGAAGTGATATAATCACAGGAAGCCTCGGTTCCTGTCTCTTGATTGGGTTAAATATTTCTCCAACATATTTGGTGGTCATTCTGGGCAATCACATGTACCAGCACTGTATAAGTATTTCGCAAAGCTACCTGAATGGCAACCAGTCTCCTGTAATGAGATAAAGGCTTTTATTTCCTGCCTGAAATCAAATAAAGCTGCTGGAGAATATATGCTTCCACCTGAGCTCTATTTACCACCATAAACAACACGGGCCAAATGCCCTCTGGATGGAGAGTGAGTATTGGAAGGATCTACAAAACTACTGGCTAGAGATCTTCTCAAAGCTCTACACACAGTATCTTCTTCAAAAATTACATACTGGTTGCAAAATAACAACATTATTCATGAAGAATAAGTGGGATTCAGAGTACTATTCAGAGTACTAAGAACGTATACTAAGAACATTAAGAACAATCTTCATTTATCTTTCTCCTGTATTTGACTGTATAAACAGACTCTGGGGAAAATTTCAAATTCCTAACGTTGACTGCAGACTTGTGCTAGTGAAGAACTATACAGCAATATGGAAATGAAAGTGAGAGTAGGTTTAAATAGTGGGATGACTGATACTTTTAAAATGTCACAAGAAGTGAAGCAAGGTTGCATTCTGGTTCCCACTCTTTTTAATGTTTATATCAATGATTTGGTGCCATATTTAGCCAATGCAAACTATCTCTCTTCTGAGGAATACCCCTCCCCACCCTCTCACTATATATAAGGGATTGGTGACTTCTGTTTCAGTGTATCTGAAGAAGTGTGCATGCACATGAAAGCTCATAGCAATAACAAACTTAGTTGGTCTCTAAGGTGCTACTGGAAGGAATTTTTTTTGTCCCTTTCTGCAGTAATTAGGAACAGAAATATTTCAGTCTTGATGTATGCAGGTGATTTAGTGCTCCTATCTCATTCACAATTGGGCCTCAAAAATCTCTTGGAATTGTTCATCACAACTGTAAACAGGGAAGCCTATCTATAAATTACTCTAAAACCAAGATTATGATTTTCAGGATACCCAATCCTAGGTATAAATGGTGCTTAGATCAGTAAGCTATAGAGCAAACTTACTCGTTTATATACTCGGGGTATACCTTTAGTGAAACTCTCTCTTGGAAGTGTCATACAGAGACAGTGAAAGTCAAAGCACAGAAAGCCATAGGGGCATTGATGAAGCACTGATGAAGTTCTGTTACAATAAGGGAAAGCTGCTGATTGAAACTGCCATCAAGATATTTGGTAGCAAAGTGCTTACTCAAATGTTCTGTGGTGTTGAAATCTGGGACTCGGATTTGAACATTAAAGTTTTGGAAACTGTGCAGAATATATCCCCCCCTCCCAGAAGCCATACTCTTAACCATCAGAAATATCAGCAGCTCTTCTTCATACAGAATCTGTGTGGCTAACAGGACAAGAGTGAACTGTGTTCAGTTAAAGTATATTTTAAAAATTGCTACTATGCCTATTGATAATTTTTCTGCACTGTGCTATGTAGAATTGGGTGATAACCAACTCTGGAAAGCAGCTTGTCAAGATGGTTTAGACCATTATTATTTCCCAGAACTAAGCTCTACTTTGTGCTTGAATAAGTGTCAGCTAAGGGATTGGCTCTTCTGGACAGAACCCAGAAAGAACCTGCAACTAATCAGAATCACCAAATTTTCACCTTGGTATCCACTATTGAGAACAGAGCATTTTAGAGCTGACCAAACTCTCACCAGTTTCCTTAAGAAATTACTTTATTGAGCTGCATTTCCGACTGGTGCCCAATGCAGTCTTGTATGGCAACTACAAGGTCCATACACAGGCACTTTGTATTTGTGGTCAACTTCAGGTGGAAGACATCACTCACTATTTGTTAGCCTGCCCCCAAGAGATTGGTTTCTGAAACCTTTGTTCACACAAGCAAGCAAGCAGGTACGGTATACCTCGGTAGAAATGGTCTGGTTTCTTTTGAGTGACAATAATAGCTTCATAACTCACACAGTAGCCCTCTATGCACTGGCTGCAAAAGAAATGAAAAGAAAAACAGGAAAAGCTGTTAGATAAATCTGCTATAAATTGTTGTGGTGATTCCGAGGTATAATTTGAAATCAAACCGGATTTGACTTTCTTGGTGTCTCTGGCAACTTATTATCTTACATCATGAATGGTGGCTTATATTATGGATGTGTGCTCTGCATTAGTTTATTAATACTATTGCTACAAGTTTGTCATGACCTTTGGCTAAAACAACAAACTTATGAAATGTTGTGAAATAAGAAGTGTTGGCATCCTTAGAAAAAAGTGCCACAATGGGACTGGGAGAAGGGGCACAAAAAAGGAGAACATAGGTGTCAGGGTTACTTCCAGATCCTAGTTCACAGAGGATCACGCTAGCCAGCGATCGTTAAATAAAAGTCTTTATTGAGTTACAGTCTCCATTCTCGAGCTGCTGCGTGCAACCCTACGTCTTATGCTTAGATCGGCGAAGCTCCGTCTGAGTCTCCGCCCCTTGCGCACCAACTTAATATCCTAGCCCTGCTCCACCTTTTCCGCCTGACAGTTCTCCTCTGGGTCCCTCTGCCCCCCTGGGTCTCTTCCTTCCGGGATTCTTCTGACGCTGACCCCCCTGACTCTCCTGTCTCCTTGCGCCGGGCTTTAGGACCTGGCTCCCTTTCCGGGCTGCCTACTGCGCCACCTTCCTGTGCATTTGAACTTGGCGCGCGCGCCCAACCTTCCACTTTCCGTCTAACCGTCACTTCGCTCCCCGATGAAGGTGTGGCCACTCCTGACTCGTGCCCTCCCTCCTGTTGCGAGCTGCCAGCGCTTGCTCCCTGGCGCTCTTCCTCTTTCCTACTCTCTGGCGGTGACGTTGGTCCCGATCTCCAACTGCTCCCCTCTGAGTCCCCTCTGGCTCTTTCTTCCTGGGGTGTCCCCCTAGTCTCCCCCCTTGCCCTGGCCACTGGTGCTCCTTTTTGTGAATCTTCTGATTCACTGGAAAGGCTCGGAGATCTCGGGTCGTCGTCATCACTCATCCTTTCTTCTGCCTCCTCCCCCTCGCTCTCTGTTTCCTCCCTTGCCCTCGCCTCTGCTCCTGAACCCCTGACAATAGGGGAAGATTTGTTCTCCGGATTTTCTCATTCTGTTAGAAATTTCACAAAAATGAATGAACCTGGAGGCAGAGCTGAAGAGAATACCAACTTTGAAAACCCCTCTTACAAATGCTACCCTGACATTTATATTACCTTGCACTCTGCGCACAGTTGTTATCCAAAGGGTATTATCCCTATTCTGACTTCCAAGACTGGCACTACTCTTATGCTATTATCAAAGTTAAAATCCTTCAGTTTCCCTCTTGAGCCAAGAGCTTATACTAGTTATCCCCTCCCCACCTTTTTTTAATGGAAAGAAGAAGGAATTCTTATTTTAGTTAAAAAAAAGCTTTCCTGGGTGCAATAAAAGTAGTCAGAAGCTCTCAGGTTTGTCTCCCAGATGTGTATGTATTGTTTACCAGTAGAAATATTTTCGACTCCTTATCAGCCCGAATCTGAGCAAGGAAATAATCTGTTCTTGACACATCCACAGAGTCCACATGCTTGGAGAAGACTGCCCATTGTCAAAGTTCAGCATCAATCTAATTTAAAACAAAAATGCATGAAAATATGCACTTTTCCAGTTTTTACAATACAAAAATACATGTATTTAATGCACAATCTGTATGCTTCTTTGAGAACTGTATTGTAAAATTTGGAAATGTGTGAAAACTGAAGGATAAATGCATTCTGATCTGCTTATTGGTCCAGGAACTGCAAATTAGATCAGTTCACTGAAAAATGCAGACTGAATAAAATTGCCAAGCATCTTTAGTTTTGCATCTTGGCAGAAAGCTCCCATCACTGCCAAATCTCAAATCCCAGAAACAAAGATCCCAACCTATAATAAGGACACTGGGCACTCACCCCATTGATGAGTGGACCAATTATTATTGTATATGCCCACTCTTCTGAAAAGCCAATCCAGGTTGAGTAAGACATAAATGAGTTTCTTCTCAAGAACAGGATTAACAGTTCCAGGAGAACAGGTGTGTGATCTAGTGGACAGATTGTTTAAAAACACAAAAGCTCCTCCTGGCAGAGCCTAGCTGGGGTAAAAGGTGTGGCACTCAAGCTGCTATATGAGGCAGCCAGGAATGCACAAAGATACAACACATCATTTCAAGTGATTACAACCAGCTGCTTCAGCAGCTTTGGACTATCTCAGATTTGGAATTTGGGCTTGTGGGGGGAGGAGAAGGTGGCCTGGTTAAGTTTGTCAAACAGTAGAAAGCAGGCCCAAACAGGCCGTATTAATCAGACTTAGGGAATTTGTGTAGAATTACTTGGGCCACGTGTGTGTGCCAAGAGTAGACCTTTGAAATTATTTGACCTAAATTAGTCTTGTTCATTAAGTTCTATAGATCTACTCCGAGTAGGACTCGGATTGGCTACAACCCAGTGGGTTTATATTTTTGATTTAAAAAGTATGTTGTGGAATCATCAACATATTAAATACAAACAGAGGTTTTGCACTGGGGGAGAAGGTTCCTTTTTTTCACGCTCATGCCATCAAGCTTTGAGGCTCATAATTCCAAATCATGTCTCCCCCTCCTCAGTTTAAACTATTTAAGTTGTGTCATACTTTGGTAGAATGTTAATGGCACATTTTTCTTCTCAGTAAGCAAATTGGCAAGAGACTTTTCTTTACACTTCTTAAAAATGAAACAAAACAAAACAGCCCACCAGATGATCCAGAGGCCCATGGAAAGATTTTATCAACTAACTCATTCTTAGGCATTTAGCTCTGTCATATTTTCAAACATAGTCAAACGTATTTTCAGACATATTTAGGTGGATGAATAAAAGGCTGCGCATAAAGTCTACAGACCACAACTCCATCACTGCCTGAATATAATATGGGAGTCAAATGGGGGGGGGGTTGCCTTTGGATCAGAGGTCCAGCACGAGCTGCACCACTGCTCCAGACAGACGCCCGTCAATCAGGTGGAAAGTATTACCCATGAGAAGGGCAGAGAGTGTGTTATTGAAATGCAGAACAAACAAGAGCTCGTGAACTCAGACCTTGCAATGTCTAACCTCAGATCATAGTTGCCCAGAATGCTGAAATTCCCCTGCTGTTGTTTGGCTACACATTCTCATCCTATAAAATCATGAAGAATATTAAGTTCATTTTGCTATTTCACATTCTCGTCATTTATTTGAAACATTTCTTTTATATTCCTACATAGAGAGAAAATGAGTGGGTGAGAATGAAAGTCCTAGTATAAACCAAACTCAGATTAAAGGCGTGAATGAGAGCAGGACCTCATTTGGGATTGGGCTTTGTTTATGTCTTTCAAGAAAATTTATGGATGAGATGAAGCAGTTGTTTATATTGATTGTAAAATGAAATGCTTCTTTCCTTTCAGGCATTGCTAGTAGCAACAAACCGCAGAGGCATTGGTTGAAGTCTACATGGCATTTCTCCGCATTGTTTGTGAACTGAGCTGTATATGTGGAGTACACATAACCTTAAAAGGAAGAGGACGGCAGTGGAAAGTGGCTCAGTAAGGGTTTGGGAGACATATCTTAAGTGGGAGCATGGAAGCAAATGTTAGAACTAACATTTGCAAGGCAAAGCTTCTGGCTGCAAAGGGGTATTTAGAAGCTATTGTTGCTTTCCATGCATCTTTGAAAACTGAACTAGACAGTTAATTAGGAAACCAATGAGATATCAAATACAGTGGTACCTCAGGTTACATACGCTTCAGGTTACAGACTCCGCTAACCCAGAAATAGTGCTTCAGGTTAAGAACTTTGCTTCAGGATGAGAACACAAATCGTGCTCCAGCGGCACGGCGGCAGCAGGAGGCCCCATTAGCTAAAGTGGTGCTTCAGGTTAAGAACAGTTTCAGGTTAAGTACGGACCTCCAGAACGAATTAAGTACTTAACCTGAGGTACCACTGTACCATCCATTAATAAGAACATGTTATGAGCTGCAACAATGATGGCAAACGTGAATAAATACAGCATTAACCAGCTGTTCAGACTCCGTTTTTGTTAAGTGTGTTCCTAATGGCCAAAGATGATTAAATATTAATAAGTGGCTATCTTGTTAGACATAAAATGAGGTCTACAGAGCTGTAGTTTTATGGAGTGTCGTTTAGAAATTGAAATGCCAAGTATAGCTTGGCAAATGCATTTCAGCTGCTCCTAAAGACAAAGCCCAGGGAAGGAACAAGAAACCTGCCTTTGAGAACCTCACTTATTGGTAAGGGGATTGAACAGTGGAGTGGAAGTATTGCCAGAAATCAAGGATTTAGCATTCAAGCACCCATTAGAATCTCAGCTGTTCAAAGAGATTTCTAGGCCTTATACTTCTGGAGACTGACTGTTGAGAAATATAAGCTAAGGGATCTGAAGCTACAGGGATAAGAAATGAGAGTTTGTTTCACTTTTCACAGATTCCTGTCCCCACAGCTGCTCATACCATTAGGCAGAGTGAGGCAACTGCCTCAGGCGGCAGATGCAGGAAAGTCATGGTGCTCCTCAGCTCTTGCTCCTGAGCTTCCTGACTATACCCTTTGGTTGGAGGCTAGCACTGTGTGCCAGGCACCTTGCCCTCCACCGCTATCTGTCTACCTACTGATCTCTCTCAGGGGCAAGGCTGTGTCCCATTGCTAGTACTGAAGTAGGATTCACTACTATAGGTGAATTGGGTGCATGTGGGTGCCATTTTGTCCTTTGCCACAGGCAGCAAAAAGTCTTGGGCGGCCCTTATTATATGTTCTGCCCTCTTCCTAACAGTCTGGGAGCAGCTTCTATGTGACGCAGTTTCACGCTGCAAGGGTTCCCATATGAATAATACAACAACATAGGTTAATCATGGAAGCCTTTTCCAGGAAGAACTGGTTAGCACTCCTGGTGGAATGTGAGAAAGACCACAAATATCCCAGCCCAAAGGGTTGTGTTAGTCATACATATAGCTCTGTGGTACATGAAACAATGTCTTAAATGACTGTGAGAACACATGGAAGTGGCCATTTCTGCCATCTCTCTTGATTTGTATCTCACATCAAATTGTTCTTGATTGACACATCTCACGGAATAATAATTGACATTTGCAAAATGTGTGGATTTTGCATAATATTTTTTGGGGGGAAGTTTGTAGAACAAGACATTCCATTTTTACAAAATGCTAGGTTCTTAAAAATCTGAATTAATGGTCCTGCTTATAAGACAAGCAAATGTATACATTCTGAACCAATTAAGGGTTGATGTGCACCAGATTAGTGACATTTAGCTTGTGTATCAATATGGGCCAGGAACCTGGATGCTCTACCTGGAGTTAATAAACCATGTTATATCCCTACTTAGCTATGAAGCTCATTGGGTGGGCTTGGGCAATTTGCTCTCTCTTAGCCTATGAGAGGATGTTTGTGAAAGCTGGGTTTTTGCGGAGCTGCCATGACACTCAGCAATAGCTTGCTGGGTGCTGTGGAGTGCTTCTGCCAGGAAGAGACTCAGAACCTTCTTTCAGCCAGTTAAGCACATAAGCACACATCTGCGTGGCTTCCCCTCTACCTCTGCCCAGTTCTGTGCTGGATAACCACTTTGTGTGATGCCAATACAGTGCATCTTGTGAAGGTGACGGTTCCATATTTCAGGACATTGGCTGTGTTGTTTTGATCCAGTGGGTGCTAGATTTGTTTGGAACATTGGCACACAATGGATAAAACTGCAGTCATCAAACCCCTTTTTTAAAATGAAAGTGTCTCTAAAACAGTATCCTCCAAGCAGTGCTCTATAACCCAGTGGTAGAGCATCTGCTTTCCATGCAGACGGTTCTAGGTTCGATCCCTGGCAACTCCAGGTACAGCTGGGAGAGACGCCTGCCTGAAATCCACAGCTGTATCACGGTACGTTGCATGTACTGCACAAGGTGATAACATGAGGTTCTTCAGCCATCCTTTTGCATAGCTTGCCATCTTCTGTGCACTCTGGGAGTGGTGGCAGCAAGCAAATAATTGGTGAGGAGAAGCAGAATTACTAGAGATGTCTCATGGGCTGCAATCTGTGTTCCCATGTTAGTTTTTACATCTGGTGTGCCTCTGCTGTTTTGAATAGAACCATGTGGCTACATTCCTGCTAACCTTAGCTGTGATTATATCTAATTATTTTCAAATGTTTTAAAAACAATTTTGTATTGTTCTGCTGTGAAAATTAGTGTGTCTTTTTCCTTATTAGCCTACCATGGAAGCAAACAAATTTTCAAGACACCTTGTGTATTAAAAGCCAAGGTAATGGCAACTGGTAACCATAAAACAAGGCAAAATTTTAAGCATATTAATAGATATTAGCTCCATGAGATCAGAAAGGATCAAAAGTGAGCATATTCTTAAACTAAAGATATGAAGATATCCTTGTTATTTGCACTCACTTTTCCCCCCCCTTGGGATACAGTTGTTAAAAATATCTGTCCAGATTCAGAGACAGCTTCTGAAACAGCCTCACAATACAAATCATTTCACAAATTAACAGATTCACTGCAACTCCCCACCCCTCACTAAAAACCAGAAGCTGAATCAGGCTTGAGATGTTTCTCACGAGATGATGAGGATCTTCAACTGGGTGTCAAGGGAAAAAGAAGGTTAACAATAGTTCAGAGACACTCGAACAGGTTATGTTGTTTTCTATACTAGGAATCTCAGGGTGAAATTCGTGATTGGATTTTGCTCCATATTCTCACTGTCACGTAAGGGTTATGACACACCATCAGCATAGTGTTAACAATGGAAGAAATCATCTCTGGCCATTCAGTCATGGCTTTGTTGTGATAGCAGCATCAGCAAAACAGAAAAGGCTGGAGAAGAAACCAACCCACAGTCAGTGTTCTTGTTTTCTTATATAAAACAGCCCATAGTTTCTAACAGAGAGCAATGCATATAGGGAGGGACGTAGCGTTGTGTTTGTCCCACATGTATTCAGTGAGAGGACTGGGATATTTTGTGTGGAGCCAGTATGAGCATTCGCTAAAAATGTGTGTATACTCTTTACCCTTATGTATAAGAAAGAAGTTCACACACCAGTGAAATACAGAAAGTTTGGTTTATTTCACGGAAATAAATGAGACAGAATATATTGATGCTGTGTCAGACATCAAGGTTACACATTTGTGGGCAGGAAATCAAACAGTGCATACACACCTTAATTCTAAGAGAGTCCCTAACTTCCCAAACCTGAAGAATAAACATGAAAATCTGTCACAGTACCCACACTAAAAAGAGAAGAAAATAAGGAAGGTTAGAGGTATACCTGTTTTAAAAGCAAGTGGAGCACAAGGGGAACTGTGCCACCCATGAGAATTAAGCACTCCTGTTCAGAATCCTATGCCAGCAAGGCAATGGCATCTCTCACCTGTTTCTTGGTCTGTGGCCCAGCAAAGTCCAGGTGTGATCCTTGAGATCGTAAAGGGGGCTTGTTAGAGGTGTGAGCTACCTGGCTGTTGAACGTCTGGGGTTTGAACACAATTTTGAGCCAACTCAACTCTATGGAGATGGAAGGAGGGCTTCCTGAGTGACTGAATAAGGTTGCATCTGGAGCCCTTGAAGCATTGTTTATTTCCTACAAGTTTACCATTTTGCTTACTAAGATAAGTTTGAAGCTGAGGGAACTTGACCTTAGTTTGGAGTAACCAAAATGGTTCTTCATCATCATAAATTTCTTGTACCCTACACATCTGACTGGGTTGTGCCAGCCACTCTGGGCCAATTCCAACAAAAATACAGGGAGGGAAAACCACCAACATTAAATATTAAAAACTTCCCAAAACAGGGCTGCCTTCAGATCTTTAAAAAAAATTTCTAGTTGCTTAATTGTTTGACATCTGCCAAGAGGGCATTCCATTGAGTGGGTGCAACTACTAAAAAAGCCTTCTGCCTCTTTCCCTGTAATTTTATTTCTCACAGCGAGGGAACTGCCAGAAGGCCCTCGGAGCTGGACCTCAGTGTTCAGGCCAAGTGGTAGGGGTGGAGACGCTCCTTCAGGTATACAGGACCAAGGCCGTTTAGGGCTTTAAAGGTGAGCACCAACACTGAATTGTGTTCAGAATGTACTGGGAGCCAATGCAGAGCTTTTAGGACCAGCGTTACGTGGCTATGCCACTCCCAGTCACCAGTCTGGCAGCCGCATTCTGGATTAATTGTAGTTTCCTAGTAGCCCCACAGAGTGCCTGGCTTGCTCTGGTCCATGGGGTCACGAAGAGTCAGACACAACTAAACGACTAAAGAACAAAAGTAGCCCCACATAGAGCCCCACATAGAGCACATCCAAGTGGGAAATGACCAGAGCATGTACCACTCCGGCAAAGAAGGTAGTGTCTCAGCCAGTGTACCAGATGGACCCGCACCTCCCTGGAGAGCTGTGAGTCTATAATGACCTCCAGTCTATGCACCTGGTAATATGTAGCAAAGTTACCCCATTCAGGACCAGGGAATCCCCACACCTTCCTGTCTCCCAGGGATTCTGTCTTGTTCGGATTCAACCTTGATCCATTAACCACCCTCCAACCACTTCCAGACACTCACACAAGACATTCACTGCCATCACTGGTTCCAATTTAAATGGGAGGTAGAGGTGAGTGCCATTCGCATACTGATGAACACTCAGCCCAAACCCCATGACAGAGGTCTACTATGAAACTAATGAAGCTTCACCTTCAGGGCCCCTAATCCTGGAGGGCTCCAGAAGTGATTTTAGTCTACATGGCTTCACAATCTTTGGTCTAGTGGACCCAATTTGCATTGCACAACTCCAATTGATTATTTTTGTTGTTGTATATAGCTCAACAATTCACAAGTTTGAGAGTCAGTAGCACAACATTTGAGGGTCAGTGGAATATCACGGTAACTTGAAAACTATGATTTGACATGTGAAATATTCCAGTGCAGCAATTTTAATCAAAATCTGAGATGTGGTAGTTTATTTGTTTTTTAAAGTGATCTGCCATGGAACAGCCCCACAGAAGTCAATAACGGTGGTTACCCAGACCTCATTGCTGGTTGTGAAGGGGCCCCCAGATCTGTTCAAGCTTCAGGGTCCCAAAAATGTAGGTCCGCCACTACCTGAGGATCTCTACCAGCACCTTCACATAGATGTTAAAAAGCATGTGGGAGAAGGCAGAGCCCTGAGGCTCCCTACAAGTGATTGCCCACTCATCCCCCAACACCACTTTCTGGACACGGCCCAGGAGGAAGGAGCTGTACAGCAGTGCCCCCAGCTCCAAACTCCTGTAGACGGTCCAGAAGGATGCCATGGTCAATGGTATCAAAAGCCGCTGAGAGATCCAGCAGAATCAGTAAACTGTTTTCACCTCTGTCCCTAGCCCACCAGAGATCATTGAACAGTGTGACCAAGGCAGTTTTGGTCCTATGATGGGGCCTGAATCCCGACTGGAAGGGGTCCAAATGGTCCACATCCTCCAGGTATGCCTGGATTTGTTCAGCGACCACCCACACAATCACTTACCGGATAATAAAGTTACTTTTGAAAGAAGATTTAATTGTGAAGTCTAAGCATAACATAGCTTGAGAGACTGCCTTCTCCCTATCCCTTATGTTATCATACACACAGTAATGGTCATATTGTTCTGCAGGAAACCTTTCTCCACATCAGAAGCCCACTCCACAGTAAGTCTAAGCAGCATATGATAGAGTTATGACAGGCACCCTCTAGCTGCACTTTCCAGAAACAACAGAAGATATTTCTTTTTTTAACAAGCACTTCCAGCTGCATGAAAATGTGTTCATTTTGTGGTGATGTTGATGATGATGATGGTAATTTCACAAGTCTCTGTTAGGATAACAATAAAAAGTAGTGTCAGAATAGTTGCAAACTTTTGCTTGGTACCCTCAGAATTCTTCACCCCCTCCTACCCAACCAGGCTTTCACAATCACATTCAAACCATCCTTTCCCTCCCTCCCTCCCTTCCATCTACTTACCTGGCTGCAGACATCAGTGGCAGAAGTGGGAGTTCTCTCCTGGCTTTGTGTCCAGCACACGTCTGTGTAACTGCCAGGCACAAGCAGATCTGAGCAATTAAATTTTCCAAAGAGCCAGTGCAGCCAAGGGCTAAGAGACCTCTCACTGCTCCCATGGCTGTTGGAGCTGGCAGCTAAATGGAGGTTGGATGGAAGACTCAACTAAGGGCTTACCTGCACTTGGAGGAAGGGTCGCACTAATGACATAATCAGGGGCATGATGGGGTCCAGTTTGGCCAATAATTGGTGTCAGAATAAATGGAGAATGTGACAAGTTTGGGGGAAACAGTTCCATTTTCTAAAATTGCCCAAGACATTGAAGCTAGATCAGCCCTGGGCTAATCTAGAACACATTATTCCCATTCAGTGAACCAATGCCCAGAGTTACCGTATTTTTCGCTCCATAGGACGCACTTTTTCCCTCCTAAAAAGTAAGGGGGAAAGTCTGTGCGTCTTATGGAGCGAATGTGTGTTCCCTGGAGCCAAATCACTGTTGTCTTGTGCCCCTGGGCTGCGCTTTGGGGGTGGGGGGAGGAGCCACGGTGCTCTGCCGGCAACCTCCGCTTTCCCCTGAAGCCCCGGCAATGTTTACAAGCAGCGGGAAGGCTGTGCGCTCCCGGGCTGCTCTTGGGGGGTGGGGGGAGGAGCCACGCGGCTCTGCCGGCCGCCTCTGCTTTCCCCTGAAGCCCGGACAAGGTTTGCAAGGTTTGCAAGCAGAGGGAAGATTGTGTGCTGCTGGGGTACTTTTTAGGGGTGGGGGGTGGGGAGCTACACTGCTCTGCCTGCAGACTTTGCTTTCCCCTGAAGTCCCGACAAGGTTTGCAAGCAGACGGAAGGCTGTGTGCTGCTGGGCTGCTCTTTGGGGGTGGGGGGTGGGGAGCCACACTGCTCTGCCTGCAGACGTTGCTTTCCCCTGAAGTCCCGACAAGGTTTGCAAGCAGAGGGAAGATTGTGTGCTGCTGGGGTGATTTTGGGGGTGGGGGGAGGAGCTACACTGCTCTGCCTGCAGACGTTGCTTTCCCCTGAAGTCCCGACAAGGTTTGCAAGCAGACGGAAGGCTGTGTGTTCCTGGGCTGCTCTTTGGGGGTGGGGAGCAGCAAATTGCTGTCTCTCAGTGCCTCCTAATTCAACTGCAAAGGATTGCCTAACTGGATTCTGAGCTCCATTTGAAGTTTAAAAATAGTAAGTTTGGGGATTTCAAGTAGCAGTTTTGTGGAAATAGTCATAAATACATGCAAAGCATCTCCACAAACCAGTAATAGTAATTTCAGCTAAAACTGAGCAGGTATCTGGCTCAGGAACAGTTTAAACTGCACAGCTATAACCAGACATCCTGTGTGTGTGTGGACCATGTTCCTAGTAGCTAATCTTTACTGCTGAAAAGAGGCTCTGATATTCCACTCCAACTCTATAATTCATTATACAAATTCTTACAAGTATAGTCCACCTATACTAAACCAAAAGCATTGTGTTCTCTTGGTATTGAATGGAAGCTATTTATTTGCCCTCTTTTCCTCCTCTGTTCTTTGCTCAGTCACTCCATTTTGAATCTTCCTTTCAAAACAACTATGCCTGTTTTGAGAAAACTTCAGAGATTTAGGAACTGGAGCACAATCATTTGATCTTTTTGCTGTTCCTCCATACTCCAAGCACTTCTCATTTGCACAGCCCTGGTTTCTCTCCCTGACTATTAATATTCTTGATTAATAACAGTAAAATGCTCAAATTTTAGTTTTTGTGACTGCTGCCAATACTGACTTCCCAGTGATAATGAAAACAGCTACATTATAATGGAATGTGTCCTTTTTCCATTCTCATCATTATATACCGTGGCTCGCTTTAAAGCAGCAAAGTGGACAGGAGCCACACACACTTAGCTGTTTTAAATAGTTTAGTACAACATTTGAGTCAGATTTTTTTTTTCTTGTTTTCCTGCTCTAAAAACTTGGTGCGTCTTTTGGTCAGGAGCGTCCTATGGAGCGAAAAATACGGTAGTCCTCTAGATTTTTGCCTCTACCTGTCTAGGTGTGTTTTAGGGGCTGTCCCATAACATTTACCGTATGTTTAGGATTTTTACAACATGGACAAATGTAATGCTGCATTTGAGGAATGATGTTCCTTAGTTGGACAATTACTCAGTTCTTCAGAGAGAAAGTATATCAATCAGTAGAGAACTAGAACTGCCTTGCTTAATCTCACTTTTGCTTAACAATGCCTAGGGAGTGTCAGGAAGTAGATGGATCACAAAGGAGATGGTTGGGTCCCTCTTTTGTCATTCTTCTTTTCTTGTCTATATGAGTCTTTTCCCCTTGCTGGTAGTCAGTGAACCTAAGGATCAAAAAGTGCTTGCTTTTTAGTGTTCCTCAGATTATCAACAAAAGCTATCAAAGCAAAGCATAAGATCTCAGGCTCCCAGAGACTTCTGAAGGTGAAAAACAGCATCTAAAATGAAAATAATGTCCTTGAAGATTTATTTTAATCAAACATTTTCAGCTCTGACTGGGAGGTTTAGAGGCTGATCCTGCCGATTGCCTAGTGCTCTTATCTCTTAGAGAATGAGAATCTGTCAGAGCTCAGGGACTTCTAGAATTGAGTCCTTCACCCTCCATTGATTTATACACATATACATGCATGTACACACACATGCACACACACAGTTTTCAGATACATTGGAAACAGGCTAAATTTGTCCACAGCTTTTATTCACCTTTTTGTATAGCATTGTCGTCTACTTTATTTAAGATAATCAGTTTGTAAAGCAGTTTAGGAGAACACTTCCTTCGTAATGAACTCCAGCAAATGAATCAATGAAATTGCTAATATCATAATGCTGTTTTACAAATATATGGTGCAATTGCATTTGGAATTCTGTCTGGTCTGGCCACTGCATCTAACAAAAGGATATTTTAGTGCCGCAAACTGTGTAGAAAAGCACAGCCAAAATGATCAGAAGGCTGGAAGAACTCTCATGTGAGGAAAGGTTACACCTTGAGCTTTTCAGCTTAGGAAAAAGATGAGTAAGGAAAGACAAAGATGCATAAAATTATTCACAGTGTGAAGAAAGATGATGGAGAGAGTTTCTTTTCCCTCTCTCATCAGACTAGAACCTCAGGTCATCCAATGAAGCTGAACGGTGGGAATTTTGAGACAAACAAAACTAAGTACTTGTCCACAAAGCGCATGGAATTTGTTGCCACATGATGTAATGATAACCACCAACGTGAATAGTTTTAAAAGGGAATTACACAAATTTATGAAGAATGTGACTGTCAATGGCTGCTACTTATGATGGCTCTATATTACCTCCAGCATCAGAGACTGGTTTCTAAAGAACATGAATGGGAGAGTGTGATTGTGCTCATATGCTGCTTGTGGGGTTCCAAGAGGCTAGCTACTGCGGCAACAGGGTGCTGGATTACATTTAGACAGGCCTTTGGACTGATCCAGCAGGTCTCTTCTTGGGTTCTTATGACTCCCTTGTTTCAAAGCAGAAACTAAGTGTCAGCTTTGCAGATATGAAGCTGCAAAAGAGAAAAATGGAGGAAAACTCATGTTGAATCCAGATGTGCAACCACCTTCTTATATTTAGGGTCTGTGTATGACTGGGGTACCAAGTTGCATAGGTGGCCCAACTGCACAGACACATGGCTCACATGGCAGAATTCTTCTGCAGACAGCAATGCACAGCAAAAGTGGTGGAGGGACTTAAAGCATGGTTCCACTCCACTGTCAACATGGATATGTCCTACATGTGAATAATGAGTGGAAAAGACCAATATTAAAGCAGATATGAACTCCACACATAAAGAGGGACTACTGCTCAAGGTTTGCATGTAGAAAATCCTGGGTTCAATCCCTAGCATCAACAGCTTAAAAAAATTGTAGGGCTAAAAAGAAACCTTGTTTCAGGCTCTAGAATACTTCTGCCAGTTGTGGTAGGCAATAGTGGACTAAATGGACAAATGGTTTAACTTCAGAGTCTGAAGGGCAGCAGCTGAAGAAGGAGCAAAAAGGGTTTTCTTGTGTGTGTGTGTTTCTTTGTGGCTGGTTAGCTGTTTTCCCTGTGTAAAGGTCAGAGGGGGCAGGGTTTCTGTTGAGGCAGGGGATTAGCTGTGGGAGGAGCTTATCAGAGCCTGAAGGGCAGCAGTTGAAGAAGGAGCAAAAAGGGTTTTCTTGTGTGTGTGTGTGTGTGTTTCTTTGTGGCTGGTTAGCTGTTTTCCCTGTGTAAAGGTCAGAGGGGGCAGGGTTTCTGTTGAGGCAGGGGATTAGCTGTGGGAGGAGCTTATCAGAGTCTGAAGGGCATCAGTTGAAGAAGGAGCAAAAAGGGTTTTCTTGTGTGTGTGTGTTTCTTTGTGGCTGGTTAGCTGTTTTCCCTGTGTAAAGGTCAGAGGGGGCAGGGTTTCTGTTGAGGCAGGGGATTAGCTGTGGGAGGAGCTTATCAGAGTCTGAAGGGCAGCGGCAGTTATACCCATCTTTTAGATTTAGGGGAGCTAGTCTCAAACGTTTGTTGGGGGAGACCTAGGTTTTTTTTGTGTGTGGGGGGGAAGTTATTTGTCCTGTCCTCAAGCTTTTTATGATGGAGGACCTCTGTAGCCACCCCCAACGACACGATCTCAAGATGGAAGGGGAGGGAACAGCTGCAGTCGCCTGCGATTCCTGCGCAATGTTTGCCATCTTGCCAAAGGTTGCAGGCAGCTTTACCTGCAGCAATTGCATGTTGATTGCCCTTTTAAAAGACAAAGTCCAGCAACTGGAGGAACGTGTAGCTACGCTCCAAAGAATTAGAGAGCTGGAGCTCTTCTTGGAAGCAACAGAGCACACCGTCTCCACCAGGGAGGAGACAGGGGACTCCCCTGAGAAGGAGGCTAGTTCACCAACACAGGAGCCAGATATATGGAGAAACGTGACTCAAAGAAGTAGGAGGCCCAGGGTTCACTCTGATTGTTTAGAAATACACAATCGCTTTGAGGTCCTCTCCCCTAGCATGGAAGACGAAGAGCAGACTCCATTTGAGGATCTCTCCCTCATTACAGTCGATCAGGTATATGAAGACGAGCAGCAAAGTCAGTCCTCAGGGAATGTGCAGGCGACCTTGGAACGGACAGCTCACGGAAGAACCCCGACCAAACCCAAGAAGAGGCGTGTAGTGGTGATAGGGGATTCCCTACTGAGGGGAACAGAAGCAGTGATCTGTGGGCCTGACAAGATGTCTCGGGAAGTGTGCTGTCTCCCCGGGGCTAAGATCCAAGATGTAACTGAACGACTGCAAGGAATCATAAAACCCACTGACGAATACCCCTTCCTCTTGGTTCATGTGGGAACCAATGACACTGCAAGCAATAGCCTCCAGAAGATCAAAAGAGACTACGAGGCTCTCGGCAGGAAATTGAAGCAACTAAATGCACAAATTGTCATCTCATCTGTCCTCCCAGTTGAACGACGTGGCCCAGGGAGAGAGGGGAAAATAGTGGAAGTGAACAGCTGGCTTCGCAAATGGTGTAAACAGGAACGGTTTGGATTCTTAGATCACGGACTGCAGTTTCTTGAAGATGGACTTCTGGCAAGTGATGGGCTGCACCTCACAACGGTTGGGAGAAATGTTTTTGCCAAAAATCTCAGAAACCTCATCAGGAGGGCTTTAAACTGACTAACGTGGGGGAGGGAGACAGTGCTCCTGAAGGTAGGAGTCTATCAATTAATGAAGATGATCGTCCAAATGTCATAGACCAAATGGAGCAAACAGCACGCGGACCTAGTGGAGGGAGGAAAAAATCCTTAAATAAGAGACACGGGGGAATGATTAATGGACTTCAATGTCTGTACACTAATGCGCAAAGCATGGGAAATAAACAAGATGAGCTTGAGCTCTTGGTACAGCAAACTAAATATGACATAATAGGCATCACTGAAACCTGGTGGGATAAGTCCCACGATTGGAATGTAATAATGGAGGGATACAATCTATTTCAGAGAAACAGACCAGACAAGAAAGGAGGAGGAGTGGCGTTATATGTCAAGGGTGTGTATACCTGTGAAGAGATCCAAGATTTAGAACCTCAAAGCCAAAGTGAGAGCATTTGGGTCAAAATTAAGGGAGAGAAGAATAACAGAGACCTCATTGTGGGAGTTTACTATAGATCCCCAAGCCAAACGGAGGACATAGATGATGCCTTCCTGGAACAGATGGCCAAGCATGCAAAAGGAAGGGAGATAGTAGTAATGGGGGACTTCAATTACCCGGATATTTGTTGGACGTCAAACTCAGCCAAGAGCATAAGGTCAAACAGATTCCTCACTGGCCTTGCAGACAACTTCATTGTCCAGAAAGTGGGAGAAGCAACAAGAGGAACAGCCATTTTAGACCTGGTCCTAACCAATGTTGATGACCTGGTTAGTGGGGTAGATGTGGAAGGATCATTAGGCGCGAGTGATCATGCTCTTCTGAAGTTTACTATACAGCGGACAGTAGCAGCCAAGCATACTAGGACTCAATTTCTTGACTTTAAGAAAGCCGACTTCATAAAACTTAGGGAAGTGCTGGGTGAGATCCCATGGACAGCAATACTAAAAGGAAAGGGAGTTCATGATGGCTGGGAGTTTGTTAAGACGGAGATAGTAAAAGCACAACGTCAGGCAATACCAATGAGACGAAAACATGGAAGGTGCCTAAAGAAACCAGGGTGGCTATCTAAAGAACTTTTAACTGAATTAAGATTAAAAAAGGATGTGTACAAAAAATGGAAAAGGGGGGAAACCACCAAAGAGGAATTCAAACAAATAGCCAGCACGTGTAGACACAAAGTCAGAAAAGCTAAAGCACAGAATGAACTCAGGCTTGCTAGAGAGGTTAAAAGCAACAAAAAAGGCTTTTATGGGTATGTTCGTAGCAAAAGGAAGAACAAAGAAACAGTGGGGGCACTCAGAGGAGAAGATGGTGAAATGCAAACAGGGGACACAGAAAGGGCTGAACTCCTCAATGCCTTCTTTGCCTCAGTCTTCTCCGATAAAGAAGACAATACCCGACCTGAAGAATTTGAAGCAAATGATTCAGCAAAGGAAACACAGCCCAGAATAACTAAGGAGATAGTACAAGAATATTTGGCTAGATTAGATGTATTCAAGTCTCCAGGGCCAGATGAACTGCATCCAAGAGTATTAAAAGAACTGGCAGATGTGATCTCAGAACCACTGGCAGTCATCTTTGAGAATTCCTGGAGAACAGGCGAAGTCCCGGCAGACTGGAGGAGGGCAAATGTTGTTCCTATTTTCAAAAAGGGGAAAAGAGAGGACCCAAATAATTACCGCCCAGTCAGTCTGACATCAATAGCAGGGAAGATTCTGGAGCAGATCATTAAGCAAACAGTCTGTGAGCACCTAGAAAGGAATGCTGTGATCACCAATAGTCAGCATGGATTTCTGAAAAATAAGTCATGTCAGACTAACCTGATCTCGTTTTTTGACAGAATTACAAGCCTGGTAGATGAAGGGAACGCAGTGGATGTAGCCTACCTTGATTTCAGCAAAGCATTTGACAAGGTGCCCCATGATATTCTTGTAAAGAAGCTGGTAAAATGCGGTCTTGACTATGCTACCACTCAGTGGATTTGTAACTGGCTGACTGACCGAATCCAAAGGGTGCTCATCAATGGTTCCTCTTCATCCTGGAGAAGAGTGACTAGTGGGGTGCCACAGGGTTCTGTCTTGGGCCCGGTCTTATTCAACATCTTTATCGACGACTTGGATGATGGACTCAAGGGCATCCTGATCAAATTTGCAGATGACACCAAACTGGGAGGGGTGGCTAACACCCCAGAGGACAGGATCACACTTCAAAACGACCTTGACAGATTAGAGAACTGGGCAAAAACAAACAAGATGAATTTTAACAGGGAGAAATGTAAAGTATTGCACTTGGGCAAAAAAAATGAGAGGCACAAATACAAGTTGGGTGACACCTGGCTTGAGAGCAGTACATGTGAAAAGGATCTAGGAGTCTTGGTTGACCACAAACTTGACATGAGCCAACAGTGTGACGCGGCAGCTAAAAAAGCCAATGCAATTCTGGGCTGCATCAATAGGAGTATAGCATCTAGATCAAGGGAAGTAATAGTGCCACTGTATTCTGCTCTGGTCAGACCACACCTGGAGTACTGTGTCCAGTTCTGGGCACCACAATTCAAGAAGGACACTGACAAACTGGAACGTGTCCAGAAGAGGGCAACCAAAATGGTCAAAGGCCTGGAAACGATGCCTTATGAGGAACGGCTAAGGGAGCTGGGCATGTTTAGCCTGGAGAAGAGGAGGTTAAGGGGTGATATGATAGCCATGTTCAAATATATAAAAGGATGTCACATAGAGGAGGGAGAAAGGTTGTTTTCTACTGCTCCAGAGAAGCGGACACGGAGCAATGGATCCAAACTACAAGAAAGAAGATTCCACCTAAACATTAGGAAGAACTTCCTGACAGTAAGAGCTGTTCGACAGTGGAATTTGCTGCCAAGGAGTGTGGTGGAGTCTCCTACTTTGGAGGTCTTTAAGCAGAGGCTTGACAACCATATGTCAGGAGTGCTCTGATGGTGTTTCCTGCTTGGCAGGGGGTTGGACTCGATGGCCCTTGTGGTCTCTTCCAACTCTATGATTCTATGATTCTATGATTCTATGATTCTATATAAGACAACTATATCAATTCAGTTCTTTGGCTAGGAGCACCAGAATTCAGAGAAAAATCTGTCTCCTAGTTCAAATTCTGATTTGTACTGATTGCAGATCACTTCATTCAGTATTCAGATCGCTTCATTCAATACTATCAAATGTTCACTTGCATATATTTGCATATCTGTATTTTATTTCAGTTGCATAACATCATGGCATTTGTAGTCTGAGGGCTGTTAGTCTTATGCATGGATGTTTTGCAAAACTGCCATCTCTAAAAGGTTAAAGCTATTGTGTGGAAATAATGATAGTAATGGATAGATAGCAAAGAGGTCTTAATAGTGAAAAGACAGATGATTTGGCAAGGAAAAGCTGAAGCAGGTTTGTTGAAATCATGATGGATTTCAGAATGGTTGCCAGATTTGGGGGAGCCAATACAGGTATTCCTGCTCCCCAACTTGGTTTTACCAAATCATTTTACAGATACATCAGCACATTTACTGGGGAAGAAACCCCACTGAACTCACTGGTGCTTTCTTCCAATTAGACATGCATAGGATTGCATTCCTCCACATGAAAACTTTGCCATGGTTGTCTCTTAAACCTTTGGGTTTAAGAATAAAGCATCTTTGGCTTATTTATTTTGCTATTTCTCAAAATAACTGACAAATCAAAACAACCCATTTCAATATGAAATTTCTTCAGAATCATTGTTTTTATCTAGCCAGCCCTAGTCTGAGAATATGCAACCTCCTGGTGTAGAAAGTGTCAGGGGACTGCCATCGGAAGAGGGGAGGGAGGCAGGAGAATACAGAGGGCCTCCAACGCTTCTGAGGAGCAGCTCCTCGTGGGGAAAGCCACACCTCCAGTGGAGAAGAGAGGGAAGGGGCCAGCCAAGCGAGGAGAGGGCTCGGAAGATGCTTCTGAGAGCCCAAGCGCCTCACCTAGCCCGGCTGGCCAGGAGGCAGAGACGCCACTTCCATCACCCAGCCTGCACAGAGGGGTTACTTGCGAGCAACCACCAGCAGCACCTGACAGAAAGGTTTTACTCAGCGGCTTAATAGTTATAGGCTCCTCTTTTGCATACGAGTTGGAAAATAGGCCAAAATGTCTTGTTCTGAAACATGACAGGGCCACAGACAAGATTCTGTGAAAAATAAAACAAAGTGTGAAGTCATCAATTTTTCAAATAAGTGAACCGATATCTCAGGCTAATTCAATGACATTAATGTGGTAGCTCTAAGATTTATTCATTAGTCATATTGCTCATAATGTGACAGCCTTCTGAGTGAATTAAGAGAGCAGAATTATTATGGGATATAGGTATTGGTGTGTGTGTGTGTGTGTGTGTGTGTGTGTGTTGGGGTGGGGAGAAATAATTATTCTAACACAGCCACACAGTTATGACCTACACATGGCAGCTCCACCCCATTAGTTTGTAAGCGAAGCCCATGTACCAGAAGCTGAACCTGTGGTTCCGCACGTACTGAGTTTGGGATTATGAATGAAGCCTCTAGATCAGATTCCCCACCCCTAAAATGTAAACATACATGTTCTCGCAATAGCAGTCCTTGCTCAGTATGAAAGGAATCACATTTGCTGTATGTGTTGCAGTTAAACTGAGTTTAGCATATGCTTAGGTGGTAGAACTTGGCTTTTCTTACTGTTCTATTGCTCATTCCTGTCTTTATGCCTGTAATTTATCCAGGCCATTGATTTTTTTCAATTGAAACTGCTATAACTGCCTATGGAAGCAGATGTGCATGTGTGCGCGCGCACTCTCAACACATGTAAATCAACACTCTGGTGCCATGGTGCAAAGCTCCCCATTTCCCAGAGTTGTCAACTTTTTTTCGGGAGGATGGTGCTGCCAGTGGGGCTAGAGGAGGCGGGCAGCGTCCAGCCTCCGTCTCTTCCCTGATGCCCCCCAGAACTTGGCGCCCTGGTGCCCTGCACCGCTAGCCTCTATGGGTAAGATGCCCCTGTATAAGATAATATTCTAAGCTGAACTAAAAAGTGTTTGCAGTTTCAGGCAAGCAGAAGGGAGGTAACATAATGTATAAGTTCCAGGCCTAGTGCTAGTACCTGGCACCTTCATGAAGTTCTCTGATATAACAACTGTCAATCTGAGCCTTTAAAATATGCTAACTACCAAGATATGTATATAGAGGTTCCAGCTTCCATTCTTCTGAAGTAGTGGGTGAATAACTTAATTTGTCTTCATAATTTAAATTCATTTAAAATACTCTCCATGAAGAGATGGTTTCTTCCCCCTCCCATGCTCAGTAACAGATTTTCATATTTTTTAAAGAAGAAAATACAATAATAATGATTGGGATCATAAGAGGTTTCCTCCCTTTTATGTTATACTAAAAAGGCTGTGATATTGCCCCAAAGTTGTTGGTCTGTTTGACAGCAGAACTATTCTGGGTACAGCTGCCTGCAATTAAAACAATTATGCAGATCCCATGTCTTTCTAGTTAAATTCGTGCTGGGCTTGTTTTTCCAGGAGGGCCTCTGTTAGTCTGGGCAGATAATGAAAGGAATTAAGAAGCGCAGGAGATATATGGAACCCCTCCTGAACAGGTCCTACCTGTAGCAGAAAGGTAGGTGAAGAGCTGTATCTCAGTGGTAAAACCCATGTTTTGCATGCAGAAGGTCCTCAAGTAACACTAGGGAAGACATCGGCCTGAACTCCTGGAGTACCACTGCCAGTCAGTGTAAGAAATACAGAGCTAAATGGACGAATGATCTGATTCCATCTAAGGCAACCTCCTATGTTCCTAGCATCACTGTAGTGTTCCTACGACCTTCTTCACAGTTCCCATGGCCTTTTTCACTTCAGCATATCCTCTAACATTTCCCTGATGAAAATAGGAATTTCACATTCCATAATGATAATTTTACTATTTATACCCCACACATCTTACTGGGTTGCCCCAGCCACTCTGGGCAACTTCCAACATATATAAAAACATAATAAAACACTAAACATTTTTTTTCTAAAAACATTTCCTATACAGGGCTACCTTCAGACTGCTTGGGGATCAGATAACTCCATACCCTCCAACATTTCTCCAATGAAAATAGGGACGTCCTAAGGAAAAGTGGGACATCCTGGGATAAATCAGAAACCGGGATGGCTTCTCTAAATCGGGGACATCCCTGGAAAATAGGGACACTTGGAGGGTAAGAACTTTATAGCTAGGCAACAAGCTCCTTGGGTCTCAGCCTGCTCCCTAGGGACTATCTGAGATACTGGAGCAAAGTGCTTATACCGTTGGACTAGGACTGAACCAAACATACTCACTGTTGTTGTTGTTTCATATTAAAATTGCATTCTCTGAATCAACGTGTTTATTAGTTATTAGCCATGCTAACATTGGCTGTCTTTTTAAAAGAAGTTTTCTCTTTCATTTACTTAGTACTACCTTAATTTCATTTAATATGCACCCCACCTTTCAGTTTATACCAGATCCAAAAGGTGTGTTAGACCTACAGTGGAGAGGCAAAGGTTCACATGCTGGCTCAGCCATGAAATGTAATGTATCTTTGCCACTATCCCCCAACTTAACTTCACTTACTGGACAGCTGCTGATAAGGCAAAAGTGAGAAGAACTGCCCTGCACTTTGTATAATGGAAAAACTAGGACACGATTCAGGCAAAGTTAAGCACTTGTGACATCTTAGGATAGTACCTCCTCAGACACACACCAGAGTTCCTGTCATTCCATGAGCTACTGGTCTCTTGTCAACAATCATATTTGCCACAGGCCCATTTTCTTTACCTTGCTAGCCAGGTGCAGGAGAACTTATGCCTCAGATCCTGACCGCAAGCAACCAGCTGGACTTGTCATTTCCTCTTGCTCCTGCTTGTGGAATTCCTTACCTGTCCCTTGGCCCTCTCATTGCCTCCCTCACGCTCTCTGTCCTTTCTTCATCCACTGCTGTTCCTGAGCGGCAGAAACTGTGCATCAGGGAAACACATGGAAGGGAAATTATTTTCTGTCTGCTTCTGCCACAGACATTTAGCCTTATGACAGACAGCTCTAGCAGAAAAGCCAGCGTGACTGGGCGTCGAACAGGACCATAGAGTTGGAAAGGGGGGGGGGACGACCCTAATCTAGCTCCTTCTGTGAGACAGGGCACTTCATTCCCTTCTACTTTCCCTCAGCCTTATCAGATCACCCAACTGAAGGGCCACTTTTCCTAACACCAAATCCTTTTTGCTTTATAGCCGTTGTGATAGGTTACGATTATATTAAGCTATAGATATTACTTCATTTATTTCTCAAGATGAGAGGAGTTAGGTTTTCATTGGGCAATGTTTAAGGTTTCATTTGGCAATGTTTAAGGGAGGTGGGTGGCGCTGTGGGTTAAAACACAGAGCCTAGGGCTTGCCGATCAGAAGGTTGGCAGTTTGAACCCCCGCGACGGGGTGAGCTCCTGTTGCTCGGTCCCTGCTCCTGCCAACCTAGAAGTTCGAAAGCACGTCAAAGTGCAAATAGATAAATAGGTACTGCTACGGTGGGAAGGTAAACGGTGTTTCCGTGCGTTGCTCTGGTTCGCCAGAAGCGGCTTAGTCATGTTGGCCACATGACCGGAAGCTGTACGCCGGCTCCCTCAGCCAATAAAGCGAGATGAGCGCCACAAACCCAGAGTTGGTCACGACTGGACCTAATGGTCAGGGGTCCCTTTACCTTTAAGGTTTTATTCCAAAATATTTCCTCTTAAACAGATATTCACGAAATGTGCATGCATAAAATAAAACCTTTAAACGAGAGAACTATAAGATCCATGGCGGGAGAAGGAGACTTTTGACTGTCTAACCTGATCTTTCTGTATTACACATATTCACTATGCGAATAAATTTTTAAGAACTAAACTAGCTCCTATACTGCTATTCTCATTTTATTTATTTATTAAATTTGCATCCTGCCCTTTCTCCCAAAGGCACCTAGGGTGGCAGGGTGGCAAACATCAAGCAATAAAACAGTAAAGATAAAGGTAAAGGTAAAGGGACCCCTGACCATTAGGTCCAGTCGTGGCTGACTCTGGGGTTGCGGTGCTCATCTTGCTTTATTGGCCGAGGGAGCCGGCGTACAGCTTCCATGTCATGTGGCCAGCATGACTAAACTGCTTCTGGTGAACCAGAGCAGCGCACGGAAACACCGTTTACCTTCCCGCTGGAGTGGTACCTATTTATCTACTTGCACTTTGACATGCTTTGGAACTGCTAGGTTGGCAGGAGCAGGGACCGAGCAACGGGAGCTCACCCCGTCGTGGGGATTCGAACCGCCGACCTTCTGATCGGCAAGTCCTAGGCTCTGTGGTTTAACCCACAGCGCCACCCTTGTCCCAAAGCAGAGACATCCTAAGAACATCCTAAAAACAATTCCAACACAGATGCAGACTATGTGACAGGAACAACAGGAAGTAGTGGAAGAAAACGTAAAGCAAAGTGTGTGTGTGGGGGGGGGTGTGATTTGCACCTTGCCTACTTCAGGGTTTATAGATTTCAGTGAAGGTTTACTTAAGTTTAAATAGTTTCAGGATTGCGTCCTTGGTTTTCTCCCAGAATAACTGAAACATTTTTGTGATTAATCTGATTTCCACATGAACTGTAGCAGTTTAATTTCCCAGCAGTGGAATAGGTGGCGGCCTCAATATAAAGAAATATAGGGAAAAATGCACCTTCACTTCAAAAACTAGTTAACGTTCCTCCAAGACTTTATACATGAAATCTCATCTCATACAAACCAAACACACTTAAAATAAATACACAATAAAATGCTTGGGACCAAAATGGACGTGACACAATCAAGATTGTTCTTTCCCCCAGAAGCTGCTATTAATCCCACTGGAAAAACAAGAGCAGCAGAATACAACACAACGCTTGCCTTTTCCACCTCTCTCTCCAGCAGGGCTAGAGGGAGGGCTGCTTCAGGGGCAATTTCAGTCCGGAAAAAAGGAAGGGGGGAAGCTAAAGAATAACTCCCCCCCCCCAAACCACTTCTCCAGTCAGCAATGGATTCCATTTACCCACCCTGTGGCTTTTTGAAAGGATGCTGGTGTAACCTTGAAAAACAGTGGCTACACAGGTCACACTATTAATCAGCTGTTACTTTTGGAAGAGTGGAGTTGCTTCAAGTCAATGACAGCACCCTTGCCCTTACAGCTTTAATGAATATCTCTTGAACAGCCGTGACGAATGATGATGTTGCTTCAAAAGGTCTAAAGGCACATCAAATACTCAAACATAGTGTGCTTTATCATAATTTATGAAGTAAATAACTTGTAACTCCAGCATTTATAAACACAGCGCTGTTATTACAGATATAGTGACCTGAAAAAATTACAGGATCTTCCATACCCACTTCAAAGAGGGTGCACTGCATACAGAAAATCCCATTAAAGAGGAATACCCAAGATAAAAGAAGTCAACAGCAAACCTGTATCTGCCTCCTTTCCTTCCCTATCAGCATGGTGTGGCTTTTCTAGTTGAGATTGGAGAACTTCGGTTCATTTACTTAGTTCCCTTGACCTGCAATCAAAATGGGAACAGTCTCAGTCAAAAAGCCACAAGCTGTCTTCATTCTATAGACTTCTTGCTAATGAGTGAGGATTTGCCCCCTGGAAGGGAATGAGATGAAAGGCAGCTTCAGCAACACACACGACCTCCTTACTCCCTAGTAAAGACTAACAAAAGTCATCACCCACAACTGTTAAAGAAACACTAACAGTAATTTTGAAAACCCCAACATTGCCAACATTTTAAGGTTTATAATAAAATATAAGCCTCTTGTTTCTTGCTGACAGACTTTGCCCCTCCAAATGTTGCACCCATGCTTATGAGGTAAGGTAAAAGGTAAGGACCCCTGGATGGTTAAGTCCAGCCAAAGGTGACTTTGAGATGGACTTATGAGATGGGGCAACTTCAATGACTGACTCGAACATAGTTTTGGTGGTAGTGTGGTGACATTAGAAATGGGGAAGCACCCACACATTTTTTTAGTCACTCAAGCATGTGTGTGAAATAGAATCAGGGCTAAGCTAACAGGATCAAGATGACACTTGCACATTCTGAGGTGCCCTCAATACTTAGGGAGACTGGAGGCCCCTTCCCTTGTACAGGAGTGGATGGTGAGAGCGTGCGAATGAGATGCCAGGCTCAAAGCAGTTCCCTTTCCCTGTTGTAAATACACATCATACATATAAAGTACATTTAAAGCGGATGACTCCCCTCTTGCCAAAGAATAATTGGAATTGTAGTTAGAGGTGCTGTGAAGGGAAAACTACAGTTCCTGGGATTATTGGGGGGTGGGGAGTCATGTGTTTTAAATAATGCACTTTAAATATATGGCAAATATTGTAAGATTGTGGAAATAAATAAATAAGGAAACTATGTGCAAACCAAAAGCCAGCAAGGTTATCACAATTTTATGTGAGGCAAAATATACCTACGTATATACTCAGCTTTAAAACACAAGAAATTTATTCTCAGCTTCTGCTTTAAGTCTTGGTGTCTTGAGATATATATATATATAGCTCAAAAGTCACTCAAATGTACTTCCATTTCTCAACTCAAGTAGAATATATTTCCAATAAGAAGTAAAAAGAAATATAGAGTCACAATATTTTTTTATGAACTGATGTTTCACATAGCCATACAAGCAATGAAAGTAGCTGATGCGAAGTTGGAAGTTATAGTCCTGTCAATGGGGAAACTCATAATGGCATGGAGTGCACTCTGTAGAATTCTTAGACCCGATAAATCAATAATAGGTCAAAGCCAGCATTTATGAATGAACTCATTTGAAAATTCATCTTTATTTTATCTCTTCTTCTGATGGGAATACAGAACAGAAACAAAAGATTTTTTTCACAGAAGTCATTATCCTTAATTTGCTTATGCCAGCTCAAACCTACTGACCTGGACAGGACTCCCTGAGAGAGGGGGAGCTGTAAATTGAAGGGGATGGCTATGTAAAATAACTTCCCCTCATTCTTAAGCACAGCCAGAGGAAGTAAACTGCATACATACATATTCACATTCTTGACACAAGTTCCAGTTCTCCAAGCTGAAGGGGGGAAATCAAGGATAATTCGTGATTTTGTTTATAAGGAATAAATTGGAAAATATATTAATATCTAGTGATTAATTTGGATTAATCACATTAATCCCAATTAATTAGGATTATGTCACATTGACTGCTCCAATATTGCCATTCAAATGTAGCTTTCCCTCCTGACACTCATCTCCTTTAACAACATTCCCTTCAATCACAGAGCCATAGAACAATATCCAGTTACCTCAGGAGCAGCCAATGTACGGTCAATGATGATGAGAGTTGTAGTCCTACAACATCTGGGGGGGCACCACATGGCTGCCCCCAGTAACCTGGTCCTCAGCGTTCTTTGCTTAGGTTGCTTAGGTCTCTCTGTATGCTGGCCAGTTGCTGCACATATCAAAAACAGCTGCAGTTGCAGTTCAAAACAAAACAACTGGAGGGCAACACATGGGTGAATGCTGCTTTTTTAAGCGTCATACTGTGGTCGAAATCATCCTGTTATTAACCCATCAGTGAACACTTCTCTATATGAGGTTAATTCTACTACATACCATAGTTACATTAGAGACAAATAAAACCTATGAGCACCAAGAAGGGAGGAAGTGGATATGGGAGAGAAAGTCACTGTATTGATAATGCTGTTGTATATTTGAAGTAGAACATGAAAAGAGTCATAACTGTTTTCTCAAGAGAGTGCTTTCGTCAAACTCTCAGAAAGTCTTTCTTCGAACCCGTGTACATCTTGATTCCTTGAAATATATCTGCACTGGAGTACTGGAATCATAGAATCATAGAGTTGGAAGAGACCACAAGGGCCATCGAGTCCAACCCCCTGCCAAGCAGGAAACACCATCAGAGCACTCCTGACATATGGTTGTCAAGCCTCTGCTTAAAGACCTCCAAAGTAGGAGACTCCACCACACTCCTTGGCAGCAAATTCCACTGTCAAACAGCTCTTACTGTCAGGAAGTTCTTCCTAATGTTTAGGTGGAATCTTCTTTCTTGTAGTTTGGATCCATTGCTCCGTGTCCGCTTCTCTGGAGCAGCAGAAAACAACCTTTCTCCCTCCTCTATGTGACATCCTTTTATATATTTGAACATGGCTATCATATCACCCCTTAACCTCCTCTTCTGCAGGCTAAACATGCCCAGCTCCCTTAGCCGTTCCTCATAAGGCATCGTTTCCAGGCCTTTGACCATTTTGGTTGCCCTCCTCTGGACACGTTCCAGTTTGTCAGTGTCCCTCTTGAATTGTGGTGCCCAGAACTGGACACAGTACTCCAGGTGTGGTCTGACCAGAGCAGAATACAGTGGCACTATTACTTCCCTTGATCTAGATGCTATACTCCTATTGATGCAGCCCAGAATTGCATTGGCTTTTTTAGCTGCCGCGTCACACTGTTGGCTCATGTCAAGTTTGTGGTCAACCAAGACTCCTAGATCCTTTTCACATGTACTGCTCTCAAGCCAGGTGTCACCCATCTTGTATTTGTGCCTCTCATTTTTTTTGCCCAAGTGCAATACTTTACATTTCTCCCTGTTAAAATTCATCTTGTTTGTTTTTGCCCAGTTCTCTAATCTGTCAAGGTCGTTTTGAAGTGTGATCCTGTCCTCTGGGGTGTTAGCCACCCCTCCCAGTTTGGTGTCATCTGCAAATTTGATCAGGATGCCCTTGAGTCCATCATCCAAGTCGTTGATAAAGATGTTGAATAAGACCGGGCCCAAGACAGAACCCTGTGGCACCCCACTAGTCACTCTTCTCCAGGATGAAGAGGAACCATTGATGAGCACCCTTTGGGTTCGGTCAGTCAGCCAGTTACAAATCCACTGAGTGGTAGCATAGTCAAGACCGCATTTTACCAGCTTCTTTACAAGAATATCATGGGGCACCTTGTCAAATGCCTTGCTGAAATCAAGGTAGGCTACATCCACTGCGTTCCCTTCATCTACCAGGCTTGTAATTCTGTCAAAAAACGAGATCAGGTTAGTCTGACATGACTTATTTTTCAGAAATCCATGCTGACTATTGGTGATCACAGCATTCCTTTCTAGGTGCTCACAGACTGTTTGCTTAATGATCTGCTCCAGAATCTTCCCTGCTATTGATGTCAGACTGACTGGGCGGTAATTATTTGGGTCCTCTCTTTTCCCCTTTTTGAAAATAGGGACAACATTTGCCCTCCTCCAGTCTGCCGGGACTTCGCCTGTTCTCCAGGAATTCTCAAAGATGACTGCCAGTGGTTCTGAGATCACATCTGCCAGTTCTTTTAATACTCTTGGATGCAGTTCATCTGGCCCTGGAGACTTGAATACATCTAAACTAGCCAAATATTCTTGTACTATCTCCTTAGTTATTCTGGGCTGTGTTTCCTTTGCTGAATCATTTGCTCCAAATTCTTCAGGTCGGGCATTGTTTTCTTTATCGGAGAAGACTGAGGCAAAGAAGGCATTGAGTAGTTCAGCCCTTTCTGTGTCCCCTGTTTGCATTTCACCATCTTCTCCTCTGAGTGACCCCACAGTTTCTTTGTTCTTCCTTTTGCTACGAACATACCCATAAAAGCCTTTTTTGTTGCTTTTAACCTCTCTAGCAAGCCTGAGTTCATTCTGTGCTTTAGCTTTTCTGACTTTGTGTCTACATGTGCTGGCTATTTGTTTGAATTCCTCTTTGGTGGTTTCCCCCCTTTTCCATTTTTTGTACACATCCTTTTTTGATCTTAATTCAGTTAAAAGTTCTTTAGATAGCCACCCTGGCTTCTTTAGGCACCTTCCATGTTTCCGTCTCATTGGTATTGCCTGTCGTTGTGCTTTTAGTATCTCCCTCTTAACAAACTCCCAGCCATCATGAACTCCCTTTCCTTTAAGTATTGCTGTCCATGGGATCTCACCCAGCACTTCCCTAAGTTTTATGAAGTCGGCTTTCTTAAAGTCAAGAAATTGAGTCCTAGTATGCTTGGCTGCTCCTTTCCGCTGTATAGTAAACTTCAGAAGAGCATGATCACTCGCGCCTAATGATCCTTCCACATCTACCCCACTAACCAGGTCATCAACATTGGTTAGGACCAGATCTAAAATGGCTGTTCCTCTTGTTGCTTCTCCCACTTTCTGGACAATGAAGTTGTCTGCAAGGCCAGTGAGGAATCTGTTTGACCTTATGCTCTTGGCTGAGTTTGACGTCCAACAAATATCCGGGTAATTGAAGTCCCCCATTACTACTATCTCCCTTCCTTTTGCATGCTTGGCCATCTGTTCCAGGAAGGCATCATCTATGTCCTCCGTTTGGCTTGGGGATCTATAGTAAACTCCCACAATGAGGTCTCTGTTATTCTTCTCTCCCTTAATTTTGACCCAAATGCTCTCACTTTGGCTTTGAGGTTCTAAATCTTGGATCTCTTCACAGGTATACACATCCCTGACATATAACGCCACTCCTCCTCCTTTCTTGTCTGGTCTGTTTCTCTGAAATAGATTGTATCCCCCCATTATTACATTCCAATCGTGGGACTTATCCCACCAGGTTTCAGTGATGCCTATTATGTCATATTTAGTTTGCTGTACCAAGAGCTCAAGCTCATCTTGTTTATTTCCCATGCTTTGCGCATTAGTGTACAGACATTGAAGTCCATTAATCATTCCCCCGTGTCTCTTATTTAAGGATTTTTTCCTCCCACCACTAGGTCCGCGTGCTGTTTGCTCCATTTGGTCTATGACATTTGGATGATCATCTTCATTAATTGTTAGACTCCTACCTTCAGGAGCATTGTCTCCCTCCCCCACATTAGTCAGTTTAAAGCCCTCCTGATGAGGTTTCTGAGATTTTTGGCAAAAACATTTCTCCCAACCGTTGTGAGGTGCAGCCCATCGCTTGCCAGAAGTCCATCTTCAAGAAACTGCAGTCCGTGATCTAAGAATCCAAACCGTTCCTGTTTACACCATTTGCGAAGCCAGCTGTTCACTTCCACTATTTTCCCCTCTCTCCCTGGGCCACGTCGTTCAACTGGGAGGACAGACGAGATGACAATTTGTGCATTTAGTTGCTTCAATTTCCTGCCGAGAGCCTCGTAGTCTCTTTTGATCTTCTGGAGGCTATTGCTTGCAGTGTCATTGGTTCCCACATGAACCAAGAGGAAGGGGTATTCGTCAGTGGGTTTTATGATTCCTTGCAGTCGTTCAGTTACATCTTGGATCTTAGCCCCGGGGAGACAGCACACTTCCCGAGACATCTTGTCAGGCCCACAGATCACTGCTTCTGTTCCCCTCAGTAGGGAATCCCCTATCACCACTACACGCCTCCTCTTGGGTTTGGTCGGGGTTCTTCCGTGAGCTGTCCGTTCCAAGGTCACCTGCACATTCCCTGAGGACTGACTTTGCTGCTCGTCTTCATATACCTGATCGACTGTAATGAGGGAGAGATCCTCAAATGGAGTCTGCTCTTCGTCTTCCATGCTAGGGGAGAGGACCTCAAAGCGATTGTGTATTTCTAGACAATCAGAGTGGACCCTGGGCCTCCTACTTCTTTGAGTCACGTTTCTCCATATATCTGGCTCCTGTGTTGGTGAACAAGCCTCCTTCTCAGGGGAGTCCCCTGTCTCCTCCTTGGTGGGGACGGTGTGTTCTGTTGCTTCCAAGAAGAGCTCCAGCTCTCTAATTCTTTGGAGCGTAGCTACACGTTCCTCCAGTTGCTGGACTTTGTCTTTTAATAGGGCAATCAACATGCAATTGCTGCAGGTAAAGCTGCCTGCAACCTTTGGCAAGATGGCAAACATTGCGCAGGAATCGCAGGCGACTGCAGCTGTTCCCTCCCCTTCCATCATGGAAGAACATTACAAGCAGGCAGTTAATACCCAAAAGGAATTGGGGTAGGTGGGTGCTTGTGTTGGAGGTCATGGAACAAACTTCTTCGTTGGTGATAAGACTAAAACTGCCCAGATGGTTTACAATAATAGTTCTAAATATATATCAGTCACATCAGGGCTTCATGAGCAGATCTATACATAACAGCATAAACTTATGGCACAACTTTTTGACATACCTGTACATATAAGATAGTAACTCATGTTATGATGGGATTCAGTTTTCTGCATAAAATGACCAACTTGAGTCTTATCAAAATGTTGCACTTGCACAAATCATGGGCTGCATCTTCAAGGCCCTTCATTGCCAGTGTTGAAGTACAGTTGGATCAGCTTCTGTGCATGGAATGGAGGAGGACACCAGGCTCTCTCCATCGGGCAGCAAAATATCTTGGACCTGTCCTGCTCTCAAAAAAGGAATGCGATGCTTCCTTGTTGTGTGGGAGGCTGGGTGAGAAGGACGGACGACCCAAGTGCTGGGGTGCGGATATGTGTATATCTGAAGCAGAAGGGGCAGGTGTGCAGCCCTGGACACTCCATTTCCTCTCCCTCAGTTTGTTCACCCCTTTCACTACTCCATTCATCTGCACTCACATTCCCAGGGCCATTCTGGATTTCCATTATCCATTTCCTTTCTTCTCTTCTTCCTCCAGTTTTCTATGCCACAGCTTCACGCTCAAGTTACCTCAACCCGCTGGTTTCAAGCAACCAGGAATGGATACCTTCCATTTCCTTTTTGTGTGAAGAGGAGGGGACAGTGCAAGAGCCTGAGGGTCTTACCAGCTTGTCCTCATAACAACTAATTATGGTCTGTTCCTTTTGAACTGCATTGCTTTTGGATTGCTTCTGATCTGGTGACACTGTTGATGAACCTTGGGTATGATGAAACTGGTGTACAAAAACTGAAGATGTTAATGATTCAGTCTAATCATTAACTTTCTTAACTAACTAAAACCTTTGGTGATTGCTTTGAAGTAACCTTAAATCTTCTGCCATGCCATTTCCCATGTTTGCTCAGCTGAAACACAGAAGTTTATAAAGCTTCTATAAAATTCACAATTCAACACAAATTCATGTTTTAAAACTATCATTAATGTGCCAATCTAATCAACAAATTAACAAATAACTGGTTTTACCTCTACTATTATACAGTGGCATTCAGCGGCTTGTGTACTCCAATTAGTGCTAGAAACAGATCCAGCAAATGGCTGGCTTTTATATTTCCAAGGGCCTTCCCCTACCATAAGAGCTTTGTAATGGGCCATGGGCATAGCCAAGGGGGAGGCAGCCGCCCCCAAAATCAACGCAAATGAGGTTCTCCCCCCCCCAACAAAAACCCTGGCTATGCCCATATAGTGGGCGTAAGAAACTCAGTAAGAAACTTCCAGATGGGAGCATCACTGTAAATGGGTCATTGAGATATAGCAAATGGATATCTGGCAATAATTTAGTGTGTTGCTTTTAAACTTGTTTGTATGAGGAACACCAGTCCCACAATAAACATGTGTCTGGAAGCACTACTCAGCCTGACGGTGCAAAAAGCTTCCGGAGAGAAACATCATCATTTGAAGACTATGCCTTACTGCAGACTCAGCTCTTCACCCTGCCTAGGAACATTTTGCTTTTGTTTTAACTACATTTCTCTCTCCCCCCCCGCCACCTGTTGTTTTTTAAACCAGGCTCCAGGAAGAGTGCGGTGCAACTGAAGCACATGCTCCCTGCTTGGGACTTTCAGGGGGTCTTTCAGTGAGTTCTGCTGCTGCTGCGTGGATTCTCGCTCGGCCCAGCGCAGCTGCCCGCATTTTAAAATACTAGTAAACTGCATTTCTTGTACGCTCCTCTCTGTCTGTCCAAAAACGCACCACGGGCTGTGCTCTTTTTAAAAAAGCGACTCCCCTCCCTCCCCGCCTGGCTCACGTCTTCCCAGTCGAGCCAGAATCGGGCAGCGCTAGGACCAGGCGTGCGCCCGGAGGAGAGCGAGGGAGACGGGGAGACGGCGGGCATCGGACGGGAGGGGAATCGAGAAGAAGCTCTTCTATGCGGAGAAGGCGGCTGCTGCCGCTGCCATTTCCACTCGCTCTCCGCGTTCCCCTTCCAGAACCGGGAGGGCGGCGAGGAGGAGGGGGGGAGGAGGGGGAAAGAGGGAGGCGACCGAGCCTGACTGAGCTGGGGCGCTGGGCTGCCAAGACTCACACACTGCCGCCGCCTGCTGCTGCTGCTTCGACTCTGCACAAGTGAGGAGGAGACGGGGAAGGGAAGCGAGACGCACCGAGCGCGGAGAGGGAAGCCCCCGAGGAAGAGGCAGCCCCCTCCCTTCTCCCCCGAGACTCTCGTGGCGCAAGGAAGAGGACGCGAGCTGCAGAAAGTGGGGCGGGCGGGAGGCTCGGGGTTTTCTGGAGAAACAAACAAACTTTCGGCGCCTCGAGGAGCATTGGGCAACGTGGAGGCGCTGGGCCACTGAAGCCCCTCGGAGCGCCCATGCGCTGAGCCCAAGTTCTGGCTGGCTTCCTTCGCGAGGTCCCTCTCGGTTCCCGCGGCGGGCGAAGGTGCCCGGAGGTGAGCGGGGAAGCCCGCCAAGAGCAGAGAGAAGTTTCTTTCGGAAGAGCAAGGCGCCCCCGGGGAGGTCTTTTCGCGCGCCGCCGAGATGGGCTGGAAGAGCGGCTGGGGCTGCTGCGGAGTGCGGAGCGGAGCGGACCTGCTGTGCCTGCTGACCCTCTGGCTGGGCTTCTTGCTGCCCGCCTGCAGGACTCGCCTCTACACCAACCACTGGGCGGTGCGGATAACCGGCGGGAGCCACGAAGCCAACAGGATAGCTAGCAAGTACGGCTACATCAATATAGGACAGGTAACCCTCCGGCCGAAGGGCTTCGCGTCCCGCCGGGCGGGGAGGGGGAGGCGGCGGCCGGGCAGGCGCACAGCTGCCGGCGGGGAGAGGGCAGGAAGCGGACGCCCCTCCGCGCTCATCAGAGGGCAGGTAGAGGTCTGGCCAGGTCTCCCCTCCTCCTCCTCGTGCGCGCGCCCCAGAGTTCTGGAGGAGCAACTCGCGGTCTCTGAGGGAACTGTTTCGGTGGCTGCGGAGTGGAGACCGGGGGGAAGAAGGGCAGGCCGGTTGGGGAAGGGGAGAGGCGGGCTGGGGGGGGGGGAGGACTGCGAGAGGCTGGGGAGGGCGGCGGGGCTAAATCTCCCTCCGACGGGGGCTTCTTCCTTCGCCCCGGGGCTGCAACGCGGCGCTGCTCGGCAGCTTCTGAAAACGGGGAAAGAGCAAAGCCGCCGAGCAGCCGTTCCCAAACTTCCTGTGTTGAAGAGGTAAAGGGGGGGGGGCAACGACGACTCTCTCTCCCTTCTCCGCCGCCGCCGAGGCTCGCGCCCTGCCCGGAAGACAAGCCCGTGGATTTGCTCACTCTTGGGCTTCGGCTATTAGTGAAGCCGCTCCAGAACTCACCCGCCGCCCGGACCACGCAGCTCGCGGGTCGGAGCTTCGCCAGGCTCTGCCTGCCTTTGAACACCTCGCACCTTTCCGGTGGGGCTTTGCCTCCAGGCTGCTTGCTGAAGACATGCTAATAGGGCTGGGCGTTAATCGGAAGGAATGGCTCCCGGCTTTAAATCTCCGAGGAGGGGGAAGTGGAGGGCTGAGAAGGAAAGGAGGAGGAGGCGGCGCCGGTTTGGTTTGTGTCCCTTCGTCGATCGCAAAAAGGCGACAATCGCGCCGAAAGCTGGGACGGAAACCAAGGGAGCCGCGCGCTGCGCTGCCGACCAGGTGGATTTCTCGGTTCCCCTGGAATCCTCCCCGCGCCCCGAAGGGCTGGAGCTGGTGGGGCTCCGGCGCCTGAGTCAGAAAGCAGGAATTTGATGCATCTGCCCGGATGCTTGCTCGGCTTCTCTCCGGGTTTTCATTCTGCTGCTGGGGGGGGGGCAGCTCTCTCTCCCCCCCCCGCCCTCAGCAGCTAGTAGTCGGAGCTCTCGCAGTTTACAGCCTGGCCCTTCCCCGTGTCCCGAGCTCTCCCTTGCTCTTTGTGCAGTGGACTTTGAGCACAGCAAATGGAAATCAACATTTTAACAAGCAGATGGTGTGTGTCCCTCCTCATAGAGGGGCCAAGATTTCGCCTCGGCTTCAGCCAGCATAACAGAGAAGGCGGCGGGGGCGGCGGGAGACAGGATCACATTTGTACCATTAGGCATCAGCCCTGGAACTTTTCACTACTATGGATCCCCCCACCCCGCATTTGGGAAGTATAATTAGGAATACCTTTGAACACAGATGGAGTAAGCGAACCCTACTCCATCAACTCCACTCTCCAATTAGGACACAGACTTCCGAATCTGATGCTGAAACTTCAATTGTGCTAGAACCTCAAGCCGCCCCCTTAAAAAAACAAATTTCTGGTAGTGGGTAAAGACTTAATCATGTTGATTTTTTTTTTAAGCTGAATGATGGGGAAAGTTACAGAGGCTTTGCTACTGCATGATGCCTTGTGCTGACCACTGACCTTTGTTGAGGGGACATAGGAAAATGAATGACAAGAATACACACTGAAAACAGTGGAGGCTGTCTGAAGGCCCACTGAGGGAGTCGCCAACTGGGCACCCATGGTTGCACATATCCCTACAAAAAGCTTTCCCTGGTCCCTCCCTCCACTTGAAATTAGGCTTGAAATTAAAATTCTGTTGTATCCAATATAATATGTTGCGATGTGTGCTTGGTTGTGTTTCTGCTGCTCGCAGCAAGTTTCTCTGGTTTGCATATGTGTCCATGAGCCCAAAAAGGTTGGTGACCCCATGACCATTGGAAATAATGGGAACAATGAATGCCAATTGACATGACATGCTCAACTAATTGACTGTCAGGAGCATCTAGAGAGTGGCTAAAAATTCAGCTGTCCTGCTAAAATCCAGGGAGTGTTGAAACCATTATGCAAGAGGAGGTGTAGGTGTTCAGCTTTGTAGAAGAAATGTTCAAGTCTTCAAGAAACGTTTTGAGGAATACTATGTAACTTTCAAAGTGCTTTAGAAAAGTACTTAAGCTTCAGTGGTATTTCTACTGACTTTTAATTCCATATATGCGGTTGGCAGGTTCTTTAATGCAGATGTTTGGGAGATGTCTAATGTATGAATTAAAGTGGGCTTGCACTTATCTGACTTGATTTAAATTTACTCGTATAGGAAACACCTGGAATTTGCAGAATCCACAGATGTTTGGTTAACAAACACCTGGAACTAGCTACATCCCCCTGCCAAAAAAGAAAAAGGCAATGAGAAAATACTTGGACCCAGACAAATGCAGTCCCTCAGTAAGGAAACACCTGCTGCATGCAGCAACACTTAGAAAATACCCTGCTGCTAAACTGTCATTCTAGACAAGATGGAAAAATAGATTCCCATTACTGACAAAGTCTCCGTGATAACACATCACACATTTTATGGCACTTAGCCAGCTAAGGTGTGAAGCATGCAACCCAGAGCATAAGCCATGGATGGCATGGTTATAATAACACACAATAGAGTTTTGCACTTATTCTTTATGACCCCAGTACAGGATAGTGTTTCCTTCTGGTTAACATATTTATTACACAAATGCAGAAGTCTAGGGCACCAGTTTCAACCTATACAATACAGATCTTTATTTTATGCTGTAAGAACCCATAAAATAGACCTGAGCTATCATACTATCAACCTCTCCCCTACCAACTAGCTCAGATCAAAGGACAGTAACACTTGTTCACTTTTGTTGTGTCATAAAATCAGTTCACACATACTGTAGGATTACAGTGAAAGTTTCAAAAAGTAGTTTATTATGGCCCTTAATTTGAAGAGCCTTCTCTCATTTTCTATGAAAATAAAGTGTTACTGCACAGGCAGTGTAGAAATCTTTGCATAATAAAAGTTGATGTCAGCTGCTGAAGTTGTATACACTAAAATACAGTCAAAAGGGACTGATCTACAGTCTACCTGTTTGTGCTCAGTCAGATAATAAAAACTGTTAGATCAATGAGCACAATAATGCAAATACTGAAGTGTCATTCTATGCTGATCTTGACTAGAAGTAGCATTTTGTGTAATAACATCGACAATTCTAAACTCTTCCTGTATTTGGGTATTGGTTATTCTTACTTCTGTTTCTATAGTTGAATCATAGCAATATGATAAATAGATAGATGATAGATAGATAGATAGATAGATAACAGAAAACCCCTTTGATTAGATTTTTTTTTTAAATCCCAGATTATTATTTTCTCATGTTCCATGGCTCAATAAGACTTATATAGGCATGAATTATATATTACATGTACACATAGTACTATTGTTAGGTTACTCAAGCAATACAGTGAATAGGTGTCATGAGATTGCTTATATGTAATAATGCCACACACCGGTAGTATTAATAAAATACTAGTTAAGCTTCAACTTGGGGAGGATAAATATTGGACAAGTCTACAAGAAGAACAGATTCCTCAGATTCAGAAAGAGATAGTCTCCACTACTGGAGAGTTCCAGAGCTCTGTCTAGTCAGGTTACGTGAGATCAATTTCAACCTGTTATTTCCGAGGTTGTGGACAGGCTGCTTCGACGAGTGAAAGCAACCATCTGTCTCCTTGATCCTTACCAACCATGACTCATAAAAGCGAGCCAGGCGGGTTGGGCAATGGGGTGGTGAATGTTTCCCTCTGTGAGGGTATCTTCCCTGAGCCCCTTAAAGAGCCACTTAAAAAAACAAAACACCAACCAATGTTATTGCCTGGTCTCAAATCTTCCATTCCTGGGCAATGGATAGGGAGAAGGCCATCTCTCAAGCTACGTTATGCTTAGTCAAACCATTTCCCCATCTACTACATTTCCCCATCTCTAATTGGTAGAAGCTCTCTGAGGTCTCTGACAGAGAGTGTTTCTTTCCTAGCTATGTTACTTGTGAATTTTTCAAGTGGAGATGAACCTTGGCTCTCCTGCATGCAAAACATATTCCCAACCATTACAGTATTGGAATGATGTGCTAGTGTGGATTTTTACATTGTTGATTAGTACAGATCATGGCATTGGTCCAGCTAGCATTGCTTTACTATAAGATATACCCATCAATGAACTATATGTGACCCTCGCAGGTACAAACAAACATTCTGACCTTTTTGTTTTAATTATCACCTTTCTATAAGAAAGAAATAGACTTCACAACTTCTTTCAAAAGTAACTTTATTATCTGGGAAACGTAAGTGATTGTGTGGGTGTTCGCTGAACAAATCCAGGCATACCTGGAGGATGTGGACCATTTGGACCCCTTCCAGTCGGGATTCAGGCCCCATCATAGGACCAAAACTGCCTTGGTCACACTGTTCGATGATCTCTGGTGGGCTAGGGACAGAGGTGAAAACTGTTTCCTGGTTCTGCTGGATCTCTCAGCGGCTTTTGATACCATTGACCATGGCATCCTTCTGGACCGTCTACAGGAGTTTGGAGCTGGGGGCACTGCTGTACAGCTCCTTCCTCCTGGGCCGTGTCCAGAAAGTGGTGTTGGGGGATGAGTGTTCAGACCCCTGGGCAATCACTTGTAGGGAGCCTCAGGGCTCTGCCGTCTCCCACATGCTTTTTAACATCTATGTGAAGGTGCTGGGAGAGATCCTCAGGCAGTGGCGGACCTACATTTTTGGGACCCTGAAGCTTGAACAGATCTGGGGGCCACTTCGCAACCAGCAATGAGGTCTGGGTAACCACTGTTATTTTCTCCTGTGGGGCTGTTCCATGGCAGATCACTTAAAACAAAACGAAAAACCCAACCCTCCTACATCTCAGATTTTGATTAATATTGCTGTACTGAATTATCTCAAATGTCAAAGTCTTTTATATGACAAGCTGCCATTCAATTATGCAAGCAATTTAATTTGGAACACTTCATTAGACAGAATGGTCATATACTAGTATAATAAACAAAATTGGTATTAAAATGGTATTAATATTAACTTGACAGAGGTGAAAGATGACTAAGTACTGCTCTAATACATCTATAGTTCAATGGATGCAGGGTTACATATATCTGCCATTACCTAAGAATCCAAGGTCTCTGTTTTTTGCTGTCCTTTGTATTCCAGAAAATAGCAAATACTCCCAGGGAGATTGTTTAATTGGTTTACTTTTAGGACAATAATTAAGAGGTCAGAAAGGCAGTGATTATATTGTCAGCAATTCTTAACAGGTAACAAACTAGTTTACCTTAGCAGGTTTACTTTTAGGACATGAGGTAAGAGGTCAGAAAGGCAGCAGTAGCCCTGTCAGGAATTCTTAAGAGGTAACAAACTATTCTTGTTCATAATCACTTTTCTATGTGAATTTGTAAAAGAAATTGTGTATAATTTTATTCATATATTCATCTTATTCCGTTTACCACATTTTCTGACTGGTTCTTTGATTCCCACCCCCCTCAAGCAGACACCTTACAACAGGGGTCCTCAAACTGTGGCTCACGGGCCACATCCAGCCCCCGGGGTCCTAAATCCAGCCTGCCTGGCCATTTCAGAACCCGCCGCAAAGTCCGAGGTTGAAAGGCCACACTGGGATTGCCTCAGCCTCAGGCTCAAGCTCATTCCCCAATCCCTCATTCAGTCCCTTTGTCGCCTCTTCCCGGTCGTGCGCTGCCCCCGCCGCCGCCTCTCGGCACACACGGATTTCACACGGCGCACATGTCAGTGGCAAACCCCTCTCTCGGTTTCCATGGGGTGGTGCGAGGGGGCGCAACTTGACATGAGCCAACAGTGTGACGCGGCAGCTAAAAAAGCCAATGCAATTCTGGGCTGCATCAATAGGAGTATAGCATCTAGATCAAGGGAAGTAATAGTGCCACTGTATTCTGCTCTGGTCAGACCTCACCTGGAGTACTGTGTCCAGTTCTGGGCACCACAATTCAAGAAGGACACTGACAAACTGGAACGTGTCCAGAGGAGGGCAACCAAAATGGTCAAAGGCCTGGAAACGATGCCTTATGAGGAACGGCTAAGGGAGCTGGGCATGTTTAGCCTGGAGAAGAGGAGGTTAAGGGGTGATATGATAGCCATGTTCAAATATATAAAAGGATGTCATATAGAGGAGGGAGAAAGGTTGTTTGCTGCTCCAGAGAAGCAGACACGGAGCAATGGATCCAAACTACAAGAAAGAAGATTCCACCTAAACATTAGGAAGAACTTCCTGACAGTAAGAGCTGTTTGACAGTGGAATTTGCTGCCAAGGAGTGTGGTGGAGTCTCCTACTTTGGAGGTCTTTAAGCAGAGGCTTGACAACCATATGTCAGGAGTGCTCTGGTGGTGTTTCCTGCTTGGCAGGGGGTTGGACTCGATGGCCCTTGGGGTCTCTTCCAACTCTATGATTCTATGATTCTATGATTCTAAGTCAGGCCCGCCTTTTTGTTTATTTCCCCATCCAAGAAACTGACCAGCCAAGGTGGGGGTTGCAGTTTGTTTCTTTTTTGTTGCTCTCCTCTCCTCAGTTCCCACCCGGGAGGCAGAAAGGCTCCGTGGCGTCGCCCAGGCCTTGTCTCATTTCCCAAGAGATCTCTGATATCGGGATTTTTGAAAAGAGGCTTCCCCGTAATGAAGGGCGACTCCTTGGTTAGGGAACTGCCGTAGTACAAACAGGTCCAAGTTGCAATCCACAATTCCCCAGCCTCTTGAGCTGCTCCTTCTCTTTTGAATAGGGTTACTCGTGAGAAAACGGCTCCTGTCTCTGGAGTGCAAGAGGGCAGGCTCAGGGCTTCAGAATTGGGTCCTTAGCTGTGTGCCTTTGGGAGTAAATTCAACCCAGAAGGAATGGGTTCCCAGTCTCTGCATCAACTGCACACTTCTTCCCTAAGCTCATTTAGGGAGAAGTTCTTTGAGTGAAATTCTTAGTAAATTTTAAAAGGGTGGAGTGGGGCAGAACCAGGGTGGCATCAAAATCTAAAGCCTATTTATTATTGTGGATTTTTAATAATGTTGCAGTATATATATATGTTTGAGCACTGACCATTCATATTTTTTTCAAACTATAGTCCGACCCCCAACAGTGTCTGAGGGACAGTGAACCGACCCCCTGTTTAAAAAGTTTGAGGGGCAAGAAATAAATCTGGAACAATTTTTTTCTGTCTCTGTAAATTTTCTTGCAGTTCTGCCTAATTAAGGTTACTGTTTAACTTGAAAGTTTTCATACTTCTACAGTTATTCAGTGGGGCTTACTCTTAGATAAGTGTGCATAGAATTGGGGCCTCATTTGAGGATTAGCAAAGGCAAACATTAACCTTGAACTTTTGAAAGTCAATGGAAAGCTTAAAATGTTGTTTTTAATATGATGAAGTTTTGGGCCAAAAGGCCCAAAGGAATAGAAAACTTTAGACTTCAGTGAATGAGGAAATTCTTCAGAACTTATGAGTAACAGGAAATATTTTTAAAAAGAGAAGACAAGAGTCAGATCTTACAAACCAGTTCTTAAGAAAACTGTTAATATTGATACTAAATTAATTTTGAGAGAAGTAGTAGTTGACTATTTCACTAATCGAAAATATTTAGTCAGTTAACCTGTCAAATACTGTTAAAATATGGTCAAATGATGAAAAATACTACTCCAACATTTAAGGTTATGTTTAACTGAAATAGGCACACTGCAGAAACTTTTTTCCTCTCCCTGAAAACTACCTCACTCTTCAGCAAATTTCAGGACTGTAAAACATTTTGAGATATGAAACTGTTTGCTTCCTGGCCCTTCTTCAGAGCGAAGGCAGTGCTTTCTGCCTTCACTCTGAATTGCCTCCATGACATCACATAGCCAAATCTACTGAGCTACATAGCACTATGTTGTTGTTGAGTCATGTCTGCCTCTTCGTGACCCCCTGGACCAGAGCACGCCAGGCACTCCTGTCTTCCACTGCCTCCCCCAGTTTGGTCAGACTCATGCTGGTAGCTTCGAGAACACTGTCCAACCATCTCGTCCTCTGTCGTTCCCTTCTCCTTGTGCCCTCCATCTTTCCCAACATCAGGGTCTTTTCCAAGGAGTCTTCTCTTCTCATGAGGTGGCCAAAGTATTTGAGCCTCAGCTCCACATAGCACTATATACAGTGTTTTTTTTCTGGGGGTATGCATATGGCTAAACATTTTGTGAATCTTTGTACTTTTGTCCATTTACTGTATTTATTTTTTCCAATTTGAACTATAAAATGGTGATTTTATTGAGTCAAAATGAGCGTACCCCTAAATATATATTTTTTAAAAGAAAAAAAGCACTGACTATATATATCAGTATATATCACATTTACTATAAGACCCCAGTTTGACTGGAGTCCCAGGACAAGAAGAGGAAGTTTATGAGAGGGAATTGTGCAGGAGCAACAAACAAGACACACTGTGAATACCAGTGAACAGTCACACAAAAAACCAAGTGGTGGATGTTCAGGAATACTGTGGCCCCCTCACTTCACATCAAAAAATCTTGTGAACTGCCCAGAGACCTGTGGGTATAGGGCGGTATACAAATTTAATTAATTAATTAATAATATCCCCTAGTTACAATCAGTGCAGCAGTAATTAAAAGCATTAATTTAGTGGAACTCTCAGAAGTAGACTTCTGCTAATAATATTAGAAAAACCAAGTTAACTTTTTGTGAAACAATGCATTCTGATAAATTGAAACAATCATTTTTACAAATCAGAAAGTTATGCAAATATAAACTATATAAGTGTATGAAAGAGACTTAACAGTTCTTGCTGGTTTTTATCTTGGAATTGCAAAGCCCAGACATAATTAACAGAGTAAACAAAAAACCACTACCTACTTTTTTGAAGAGGGGGCAGTGATGGAGGTATAGCAATAAGATGGAGTGCATGCTCTCTTTTTTTTTTTAAAAAAAATAATTTTTATTAACAGGCCAATCACATCACATTAATTCCAGATCACATTACACAGCCAAATTTTTAAATTTTTATTGGGGGTACCCATACTTCGTGCTCCGAAAGGGATCCAAACATCTCTCTTGTTGCTGCTTTAATGTACCTTCTCTTTGTTGTTTTCCTCCTCTTGTTGTTATCATATATTCCTTTCTTTGTGATCTATGATAGTCTCCACAAGCGGGTTGAAAACAAATGTTGTTATATCCTGTGTGGATTTTACACTCCTCCAAGAGCCATGTCAAAAAAAACCCCAGACGCCATTTTCGCACCTCCGTACAAAACCTTCCCACAGTCTGTCCGTTGATTTCCCCAGGCCTGCCAGTCTCTCCTCAATTTCCTCAGGGGGCCCTGCCAGGTCCAACTCACATTCCGATATAGTAACAAGCCATGGTCCTCCTCCCCCTCGTCCTCCTGTAGGCAGGCCTGCCGTAACAGATCTCTTTTTATTGCTGCGTCACACAGAACTTTCATTCCTTCCTGATCTTCCCACCAGCCATGTCTTTGATTAGTAATTTATTTCCACACATTTCTTAATCCTCCTGCTTGTGATCAGTAATTGCAACGATTCTTTTCTTGGGGGGGGGGTGTTATTAGGTACTCACATAAGACAAAAAAAGAAAAGTTTCCCTGCCTCCCCTTTTCAGTTCCGCTACATACCAATCCTTTGATGACTCTTCTTGATTTATTGTTAAATTCAGCCCGTCACTTCCACTTCACAGAGATCCCTTTAATTAGCAGTCTTTACTCCCAATCTTCACTTGAAGTAAGTGCATTTGCTTCTCTCTCTAATTGTTTATTTTGAGCTGATGCAGCTAGTGCGCGATCAGAGACAGCGTCCGGGAGAGCCGGACCCACACAAGGGCTTTGTGCCTAGTGCCCTCACCCCCTTCTTTCGAATCCAGGGGTGATTTATGGCCACAGCAGGCAAGGTAGCATTCCCCATTTCCTTGGGGCAACAAGGGAGGCTGCATACTCCCATATCAGCCTCTTAATTACCTCGTGTGAGCCGGAGAGATGGTATTGTCGGCCATCTTCCAATGCACTCCTAGTGGCCCCCCGATGGAGAGCATGCTCTCATTAGGGTTAATGGCCAGGCATCTTACGCAATGTGTAAGGCTTGCCAAGACTTGGTGCAGATCAAATTTATTTGGTTCTTTTTACAATTTGTGGTATTTGGAGAGTTGTGACCAGCCATAACAAAACAGCTCATAGAAAACACAGTGAGACTTAAATTTAGGCATGTATAGGACAGTAACACCCAGTGAACTTCATGGCTGAGTGGGGATTTGAATTGTGGTCTCCCAGGTCCTAGTCCTACAGACAGCAGAGAACCTCCCCCCCAAAAAAAAAAATTTGCAAAGTCACAGATACGTGGAGCTGCCAGTGAGAGATACAGTGGTGCCCCGCAAGACGAATGCCTCGCAAGACGGAAAACTCGCTAGACGAAAGAGTTTTCCGTTTTGGAGGTACTTCGCAAAACGAATTTCCTATGGGCTTGCTTCGCAAGACAACAATGTCTTGCGAGTTCCTGCGGGGTTTTTTCCTCCCCCCCCTTTTTCTAAGCTGCTAAGCCGCTTATCAGCTGATCAGATCAGCAGATAAGCCGCTAATAGCGCTAATCCGCTAATCCGTCAATGGGCTTGCTTAGCAAGACGAAAAAACCGCTAGACGAAGAGAATCACAGAACGGATTATTTTCGTCTTGCGAGGCACCACTGTATTGTTTCATTCTGTACATTCATGTCAACATAACATGATTATTTTCAAAGTTCTAATGTTTTTATTTATGTAAAGAAAAGCACTTACCTGAAAACGATTCAGGAACTCTCATGCAAACCTTTACAAAAGTAGGGTGATGATCCACCATTTCTAAAAGAAATCCCAGCATTATGCTATCCTTTAAGAGACGTGGTGACCAGAATTACTCACAGTATTCCAAGCGCAGCTGCACCATTGTCTTGTATAAGGCCATGATGGTATTTCCAGTTTCTGTTTTCAATCCTTTTCCTAATGGTCACTACACTATAATTCACCAATTTTACTGCTGCCACAACCTGGCACACAACATCTTAACCACAACATCCTAACTGAGCTTTCCGCTATGACCCTAAGATCTTGGTTCTTGGTCAGCCACCGCCAGCTCAGACCTCAACAGCATATATGCAATCTAACATTTTGTCCCAGCATATATCACTTTACACTTGTTAACACTGAATCAGATTTATCATTTTAAGGCTCATTTACCCAGTTTGGAGAGAGCTTTTTGGAGCGCTTTGCAGTTTCTTTTTGATAAAAACTACCCTGAACAACTTGGTGTCATCAGCAGACTTTGCTAACTCATCTCCAGGAAGGGCTAGAAAGACTCTGTCTCATGCTGCAGATTTGGGTTCAAAAAGCAGGCAACACATAACCAGTAAATCTCACCCACTGTCACAAATGCACAGGACCATAACCAAAAACTACAGCAGAATGGTTTTCTTATATATTTCAAGATATAAGAATATTTATTCTACTTACACTCCTCCCTCCATACCAAAGACACCATCAGATACACAAAAACACAGGAAGGGGGACACCCCTCCCAAAAATATCCTCCTTTCTCTCATAATTTATGGTCTGCTCTCCCCATCCTCATGCTCAACCTGTATTCCTAGAAAAAAAGATGCAGCAGAATTGAAAAAAAGGGGGGAAATCTTTACTCTTCATGCTTGGGCATGGAGCTTAGTTATTCAATTATTTTATGTTACATACATACATACATACATACATATATATATATATCTGTCCTGCCCTCCTAATGCCCATGCACCATTCCCCGCTGTCCCAGATTTGACAAGATTAATGTTAAATTGTGTCACTGTTGCAGATTATTGTGGGAAATTTACAATGTTCTGCAAAATATAAATGTGCTTATTTAGATGTGTGCTCTTGTATTATGCATGAAGAGCTGTCAGATGTTACTTCTGACAACATTGGTTGAAAGGGATGGAAATACTTTCCCTTTAACTAATAATACAATTGTGTTCTGTTCAGTTCAGGTATCCTTCAAAGTCTCTCACTTAGGATTATTAGTATTTTTGTCTCTAGGATCCGCCATGGCCAGCAGCTGAGGCATTTAACTACGCAGATGTAGTGGAGGGTAAAATAGGAGTGTGGAAAAGCTTGCAGCAATGACTTTTAAAGTTAAAAATGTTGTTGAAAAGCTGAGCCCAACTCCTGCCACCATTTCCTTATGATGATATCTGGATAGTTAGGAAAAGAAGCTATCATGTCGTGATGGCACTCAGTTGGTACAGTAGGTAGATACTCAGTCACAGGGTCCTGAGTTCCAAGTCCTGTGTTGAGCAAAAAGATTCCTGCATTGCAGGAGTTTGAACTAGATAATCCTTGTGGTCCCTTCCAACTCTACAATTTTGTGACCCATCTCACTCAACATTGTCTGCATTGGCTGGCAATGATTCTCCAAAGTTTCAGGCAGGGTCAGCCCTCTCTGGAGATGCCAGGCTTTGACCTGCAAACTTCCACAAATACAGCTGGCTCTTTCCACCATGGAACAATGACCTTCCCCTTTCTTTGCTTACAACCCTAATGTCTTCTCACTCAGGACTACAGGTAACTGCAGGGGTTGGTGTGGGACTGAAGCTCTAGCTCCTGCTTCTCTTGTATGAAATGCTCTCTCTACCAGAGGTATGTGCTTGTTTAGACTTGACACTAGGCAGCATTCCTAAAGATGTGATCTGGACATAGTTTGTTAATGCATTTCTCACTAGCTATCTTCTTTGACTTTTTTTGGATTTGAACTATAAAATGGTGATTTTCTTGAGTCAAAATGAGAGTACCCCTAAACATATATTTTTAAAGAAAAAAAGCACTGGGAGGAAGTATATCCTAAAAATGCAATCTCCTGAAGAGAGTTCAAATAAATGCTGCAACAGCAACAATACCATGGTACTGTTTGTGGGGGGAGGGGGAAGCAAGGGATTTGAATGCAGCCATGAAAATTACAGTATAATGATGTATCATCTTAAGTCCTGTGGCTTCCCCCATTTCCTGTAAACACAGCTTTGTGCCAGAAATACATTTGTGCTTTTATACTAAAACATTCCTGATAAGTTGCATACGGGAGAACAGCTTTGTCAAGGACCACAGCCCTGATGCCCACTGTGACCCTGAACAAATCAGAGTTGATCAGGATTCAGCACATTTGCTTCCTCCAAAGTCAGATTATCTCCAAGGCTAATGTTTAAAATGTAGAACAGTACAGTATTTATGTCCATTTTTAGGCATGCATTTTCATAGGGGCTAACCAGTTTGTATGTTTCTGTTAACAGTTTAACACAGGGAACAGAGTACCATTAAGTGCTTGCGGAGGCCTCTACTCTCATCAACACTCACATCTGCTTCACAGCAGTACTGGCTGCAGAATTTGGAGGCCTTCATGCAGTGCACCCTTAGTGGGACGCATCAGCCTATGACAGTTTAGCTGTGTGCCATCATGCTTCTCCAGTCCTCCCTCCCCCCCCCAGCAACTTGCACACTCCTCCACTTTCCCAAGTCCACAGCATGCAACTAAAAGGGGAAGGGTGCTCTTATTTTGTTACCCCCTCCAACACAGCAAGACCCAGAGAACTTGAGGGAGAGGCAGAATGTAGGTCTTTTCTTTCACTTCCCTGCAGACTTTGGAGAAAAACAATGGAACTAATGGAACTTACTCCCTAGTATGTTTAGGATTACAGCCTTTTTGAGTGATGGTAGACCCAGCTATACAACTGCAAATAAAAGGTTTTAAATGTGTTGTAAAGTGCAATATACAAATGTGACACTAGATGGCAAAAGAGAGCTATGCCCAATTCAATGTGGTATTTTAAAAAAATTTAAAAAGCATTTTCAGTGTTTTTTTATATGTGTGTAGATTCCACCAGTGTTGTGAACAATATTTAAATAAAATTCATTTGATATTAGTTCCTGGATGAGACCATAGGCCTCCCTAAACAATTTCTGCAGAATTGATGGTTGAAGAAACAAGGCTGAATATTTCATTCCCTCAGTGGTTGGCATCCGACTGTCTCAAGAGACCATGGAGGGCACCTCTGGGAGTGAAGTCAAATGCTGTGTTAGCAGCGCTAAAGTGCCCGCCCTGAGGAGCAAGCCTGGCCAGTGTGTATGGAGGTCCTGCGCTGCTCAGGCGACAGGACCCCGCTCTCGGCCTTGTGGACACTGACGTACTTCTGGAAGCTGGCACCAGAAGTGTGCTTCCAGAAGTACACAGCCAGATTCTGGAGGTGCGGCTGCCGTGACAGCCTGCCAGGCTTCGCTGCAGTGGCAGGAGGCGGTGGCAGAAGCAGCAGCGGCCTGCCAGGTCTTGTGGGAGGCGACATGAAAAGTGGCAGTGGCCTTGCAGGCCTCGAAGGCCTCTTGGCAGCCTTGGATAGGCGGGGGAGGCAGAGAGAGAGAGCCAGCAAAGGCCAGGCAGCGGGATTGGGGCAGAAAATGTTGGCTTGCATGCCTTTGGCACCAGGCTGGGTTCAGGAGTTGCTGGAAGGAGGCTTGCAAGGCGCCACCCAACTCTCTTAGGGACTCCACTCAGGATTTGTGCAGGATTTATTGCTTCGCCTTTTCTTCTCCCTTTATAAATGGTTCTTGGATTGTTGAAATAAATGCTACGCATATCATTACTGATATATCAAACTGTAGAATGGTGCTTACCATTTCCATGCTTTGTTAAACTTTTTTTTACAGAGAGGCACATGGGGCAGACTTTGATTCAGTAGAAAGTCTAACAAGGCTGTTAAAGCTTTACTGCTGTGACAGTTGATGCTGATAAAATAAATGGATGAGATGGTGTGATGGATATTTACTACCTCAACAGATCACTTAATGAATGAAACTCACCCCCAATAATACCCAGGGGTTGGAGCGTTATTATTTCACAGTAAACTGTACTGGAGTTGATGATAGGGAATTATTTAATCAACCTTGATGCTGCAGTCAGTAAAATGAAAACATTGCAATTATCCTGACCAGTCATTTCTGCCTTTTGATTTGTAAGGCGAAGTACAATGTTAAAAGGCTTATTGGTTGTTGTGTTATTAAGTGTACTATGGAAACAATATAATAAATAATAATAATAATAAAATAATAATAATAATAATAATAATAATAATAATAATAAAATTATTATTTATACCCTGCCCATCTGGCTGGGCCTCCCCAGCCACTCTGGGCGGCTTCCAAAAGAATATTAAAATACTATAATACATCAAACATTAAAAGCTTACCGAAACAGGGCTGCCTTCAGATGTCTTCTAAAAGCCTGGTAGTTGTTGTTCTCTTTGACATCTGGTGGGAGGGTGTTCCACAGGGAAGGCGCCACTACCGAGAAGGCCCTCTGCCTGGTTCCCTGTAACTTGGCTTCTCGCAGGGAGGGAACCCCCAGAAGGCCCTCGGAGCTGGACCTCAGTGTCCGGGTAGAACGATGGGGGTGGAGACGCTGTTGTAGGTACTGTATGAATTGCTTTGAACACTGTACTGTATGCTCTTTTGGCATAAATGCAAATCTGTAGTTTACACTAAACAGACACACCTTGTTCCAAAACTCATCAATATCTCAAATTATTTATTTTCTCTAAGGCAGATTCCTTTGCTCATATCAGTTTAATTGCATTGACTTTACATCTGGTTCACATGAGATTAGATCAGAGTAGATACAGCAATTGCTTAACTGATAAACTAATAATCAGTGTGAAGAAGACTGAGCAATTTACATAGCTTACTCTGAATAGGGAATCAATTTTTTATTATTTGGTAGCTCAAGGAGGTTAGGGTGAACAAAAATAAGGGAAGCCAAAAAGTGCAAGTAGATTAATAGGTACCATCCAGCGGGAAGGCAAACAGCATTTCCGTGCGCTGCTCTGGTTTTGGTGTTCCGTTGTGTCAGAAGCGGCTTAGTCATGCTGGACACATGACCTGGAAAAACTGTCTGCGGACAAACGCCGGCTCCCTCGGCGCTGCAACCCCAGAGTCCTCTGCGACTGGACTTAACTGTCAGGCAGTGGCGGAGCTTCATGCTCCGGCAAGGGGGTGTGTGTGGCGGAGAGCAGACGGGGGTGGGGCTGGCACACGTTCTGCGGGTGTGGCATGCCACTTGCAGGGGCATGGTGCCCAGCGTGGGCCGGGGGGCAGCTGTGATGGCACCCTACCAGGATCGCACTGCTGGGGGTGGTGCGCTCCCCCCGCACTCCTCTTCCTCCGCCAGTGCTGTCAGGGGTCGTTTACCTTTTTAAAGGAAGTTCTGGGAAGGCAAACCAGTATCTGGTCCAAATGCAGTATGGTGGCAGCTTTTCCATGTACTTAAATGTGTAGAAAATGGGGGATCTAGTCTAGTTGTGACATGTCATCTTATGATGAGTTAGAGGAGGACTTTGTAGACAAACGTCCCTTGCAGATATGATGGGCTGATCTGGTGTTAAGTGTTCTACCAGCTAGTAAATACTTACCTGTTCACATAGGCATAACTAGGCACTGCTCCTTAGTACTGATTCTACAGAATTCTGGATTCCAGTTTGCATATTTTATTGTATCTGCTTTATTTTGTAAACTACCTTGTTGTTGTTATTATTTTTTTGTAATGAAAGGTTGGTATGTAAATAATTCTCAGTAAATAATAAAATAAACTAGCAGAAAAGCACCTGGAGGAGAGAGAACTGGGGAGATCTAAGCTGTAGATAAGGGACATGGGTCTCTTGGGCTTGCTGATCAGAAGGTCAGCGGTTCGAATCCCCACGACAGGGTGAGCTCTCGTTGCTCGGTCCCAGCTCCTGCCAACCTAGCAGTTCAAAAGCACATCAAAGTGCAAATAGATAAATAGGTACCACTCCGGCGGGAAGGTAAATGGTGTTTCCGTGCGCTGCTCTGGTTCTCCAGAAGCGGCTTAGTCATGCTGGCCACATGACCTGGAAGCTGTACGCCGGCTCCCTCGGCCAATAAAGCAAGATGAGCGCCGCAACCCCAGAGTCGTCTGCGACTGGACCTAATGGTCAGGGGTCCCTTTACCTTTTAAACTGTAGATAAGGAAATATTTTATTCCCCTCGCCCTTGGCTTTTAAAATTTGATACAAACTCCTTTTCTACCCAAATGGTGCAAGTCTATGTTTATATATACAGAGTGGTCAGCCCATCTAGGTCAGTCCTTAGCTTCCTCTATGAAAAATTATAATCCTTAATTATATGAATCCAACTCCTTCTTTTTATATGTATCCAACTCCTTCTTCAAGGGCACAGTGGCATACAAAGGAGTATTATCCACATAACTGCCCTGTGTGGTAAATTAAGGCCGAGAGAATGTGAGTGACCCAAAGACATCCGATATGAGCAGGGATTTAAAATGGATTTCTTCATCCATTCCAATATTTCTCCACCTCACCATGCTGGATCGCCATTGTTCTTGGAATCTCAAGACTGAAAGCCGATGAGAGGCTAATCTGACTTCTTATTTATAAAGAACACATTTTTTTTTTAGTGTGCTGTTAATATTGGTTGACTTCCAGCACCTGAGTTGTTTTGAGCTGTTGCTCAGCAAAAGCTTGAACCTTCTGAGGTGCACAAAGGCTTTTGCAGAGGGTTGAACAAATCATTTTTCCATTAAATGAAGGAAGAGGTTTATGTATGAGTTACTCCTGAAAATCTACAGAATAATTGCCCCTTCACTTTTTATTAACTCACAATGCAAATAAAATATTTTATATTGACATATCAATAGATGAAATATAAAGGCTGTAACTGTAAATTTACAGAAACTGTAAATAATTTCTCACTATATTTGCATAGTGTATTGATAAATAACATTGCATAAAGATTGCCCACTTTAAAAGAAAAAAAGAGAAAGAAATAACAGTGGACATGTCTTGTAGTTACTAAATGTATATATCAACAGATCTCTTCTTGCCATTTCAAAATGTACCAGGGAGAAGGCTGGAATCATTATTGAAGCATATGAATTCTAGGCATGACAGTTATGCCAGATTGCTCTCTGGCAATTTTTAATCTGCTCTTTGAAGGAGTGTCATTTCTCAGTGACATTGCATTTGATGTTTAACTTTATGTGCAGATTCAGCATCTTCAAAGAGGAAATGGAAGGGGGCAAAAGATACTGATGTAGCCAACTGAAAATCATATTTAGAAGCTTACTAAGCAGTATGTCCTTGTTTTAGACCAATTGCTTTGATTCAAAGAGATAGTGTTTCAAACACAGAGCTCCACTGCAGGACATGAAGAAATCCTAGCATTTGCCATATGTTCATTAAGATGAGAGGTGAATATTTATTTCACAGTTGCTTGAAATAATCTTATTTTATGCATTTGCAGTAGAAAGGAGTAATGTAAACGTTGCAGTGAAATTGTGTGAGCTCACAGATGTAGAAAGGCACAAACTCATCATTGGAGGAATTGTAAACAAATGGTCTAATTTTTACCATACCTCCTTTGTGTTTAAGAAGGACTAAGATTACAGAACTATCAATATTTTATCTTGGTAAATATTATGTTCTGTTTTTCCTCACATACATTCTAAATATAGCAATCCAAAACAAGGGCAATACCCAGAGAGAGAAAGAGAGAGAGAGAAATTGGAATAATCAGATGATCAGAAGCACAGAGGAAGTTTTTTGAGATGACGTTAAAGTGAGAATAATCCATTCTTAAAAACGTCTCTATAGAAATATCATCAAATTGTATGTTGCCCAAGGAAAACAGGTTTTTAAAAAACCTGTTTAACTAAGCACCACTTTCAGTCACTCAGAGGTTTAGTCAGCTTCTGAGTATATTTGCCTAGTTGTATATGCAGTGTGTTTTTGCTGTTGTTGAGCTTCTCAGGGTAACTAAGGTTTTTTAAAATATAAAAATTCAGTAAGGTAGATAAAGATGTCAGTGTTGCTATATTTAAAATCGATACTGTACTTGACTAAGGGAGGTGGCTGGCTGATCTGCGATAAAGTCACAGCAGAATGGACTAGGTAGAAGAATCTCTTACTGTCTCCGACTGAGCTGCTGCTCAGAGTTTAGATGAGAGATAGGTAAGGCAGACTAAGAGATAACACAGTGTATGTGAAACTGCCTTTGAAGACTTGTTCATACCGAACACTGCTGCTAGGTTACTACCTGGAGCTGACCAAAGGGAAAAGACCCCATCAGTTCCATGCAACTAAATTGGTTGCCAGTTCTTCCCTGAGCACAATTCAAAGTCCTGTTCCTTACCTTTAAAGTTTTGGGATTCAGATATAAAAAACAGCACTTGAGCTTGCTGAGGTTGCTGCCAGAGGCGCTTCTCTGAATTCCCCTGCCTTCTGAAGTGAGGTGAGGGTGGTGGTGACAAGAGAAGGCCCTTGCAGCTGTGAAGCTCTCTGTATGGAATGCCCCCAGGTGTATTTTCAGTGTGGCTTTAATGTGAAAAGGTTGGGGGGGGGGCTGCTGCCTTTTATTCCTTGCTTGGGGTTTATTGTTCTACTGTGTTAATCCATATGCTTTTATTTTATTTTATTTCTATGACACTTGTGCCCTGCCCTGAGAGTTTTGTTAAATTTAAGGAGAGTATTAAAAAAATCAATACACAGGAAGAAGAGAAATGAAAAAAGGAAGAGGTTCACAAGAGAGAGAGAGAGAGAGATCAGCAAGGAGGACTGGAATCAGGACCTGAGGTTGTGTACATGGCCAGCTTAAAATGCAGCTAAGTTGCTGTTTTTCTCAATTCGGATCGAAGTTGGCTTGGGGGAAAATGCAGTGTTTTGTATATTAAAAAATGACAAGAGAGATACAAAATAGATATGGATTGTGACTTCCCAAACCATCCGTGGAAGTGCACTTGATGCAGAGTAAATGGAAGTGTGTACATAGCTTTAGGAAAGCATGGGGTCCATAGTAATAAGAAGGTAAAGAGCTGGAGAAGAGAGAAGGACAGAGAAGAGAGGTGTGCATGGCCAAGAGCAGCCAAGCTGCAGAATGCTGAAATTCTTCTAATATTTGGATACAGGCTTCAAGTACCCAAGTAGTAGTTTGCAAATTGAGTTTAAACAGTTACAACGGTCTATCAACATAATCATTAATTAGCTACGCAAATATTCAGACAAAGATAAGAGATGCAGGGAGTATATGGCCCATCTAGCCTTTTGAGCAAATTACTCAAGGAATATGTAGCAGTTAAGACTGCAATCATAAATTTAAGTTCAATATTATCATTCTTTTTGTTAAGAATATTGCACCCAGCAGCAGCCAGTAAAGGGGCATGAGTGGGGCACCCTTGCTCTCCTGGCCTCCAAACACAGTGGGTCTCTGATGTTTACCAAGAGGAAAATGGGAGGGGTAAGGGGCAGGTAAGGGGTGGGGAACTTAGCCTGGTACAGCGCAAAGAGACAGAGTCACCCTGCCTCTGCCCCTGCCCCTGCCACATGCTGCACCGAGCCAAGATCCCTGCACCCCATCCCTCCCTTGCCCCTCCCTACCTGTAGCCGCCAAGTGTCTTCCGCCCCCTCAATATTTGTTTGAAGGGGGCTCAGCCCCCCCCAATATTGAGAGGACCTGGTGCAATGTTGCGGAAGGCTGCACCAGCCTGCATGGTATATGGAGACTGTGGGGACTGGCACAGCCTAATAGAAGGCTGCGCTGGCCTGCACACATCAAGAGATGTGTGACATCACCTGCCACATGCATGCCATGTCACCCACATGCCATGTGCTGCCCCCTTAAAAAAAAATGTTGGGGGCAGCCTGATGTCACTGCAGTATATACATTAGTTCTGAGCACCAGAGTTGTCTGTTTCTTCTTTGAGTATTGCTGCATTGTACATAAGTAATTCCATATTGAACTGCACCAGTGGTACCTCAGGTTACAAACGCTTCAAGTTACAGACTCTGCTAACCCAGAAATAGTGCTTCAGGTTAAGAACTTTGCTTCAGGATGAGAACAGAAATTGGGCTCCCGCAGCGCAGCAGCAGCGGGAGGCCCCATTAGCTCAAGTGGTGCTTCAGGTTAAGAACAGTTTCAGGTTAAGTACGGACATCCGGAACGAATTAAGCACTTAACCTGAGGTACCACTGTATTCTTAAATCAGCAGCAGGCAGTTAAAACACTGAATGGCCTGGAGAAAACCTTCAGTTCCTTTTCTTTTTATGAAAATGCATTTTGTTTTGTATGCACCAAATAATGGATTGAAAAAGAATTTACCGTATTTTTTGCACCACAACACTCACTTTTTCCTCCTAAAAAGTAAGGGAAAATGTCTGTGCGTGTTATGGAGGGAATGCCTACGGGTGGCATGCCTACGGATTTTCCTCCTCTAAAAACTACGTGCGTGTTGTGGTCGAGTGCGTGTTATAGAGCGAAAAATACGGTAATTTCTTTCTCTAATATTATAGCTTTACAATAACTCCAGTCATTGGGGTGGAGTAAAGGTTCCTCATTAAAAAGTAGAACCTCTTTGATCTGTGTTAATTAAAGAGAGGCACATAGTAGATGAAATTACCGTACATTGAATATTTTGGCTTAATAACTACAGTATGTGGAAGCTCCCCACACAATTGAAAACCCTAAATTACTTGGGGAGCCTTCAAGAGTAGAAGAAGCTCCTTGCTTCAGACCTTTGCTCTCAATCTCACTGAGGCCTGTTAACGCAATAAAGAGGATCCTGTGGAGCAGGTGATTCATGACAGCACACTCTTGCTCCTAGGGGACCAGATTCAATTAACTCAGCATGCTAGTGGAACCTAGCGCAAGGGCTTCTACTAGTGCAATGGGGCTCCTCGCTCTCCGCCCCCAGTGCTGCCCCCAGATCCTTTCTGGAGGGTCAAGAGAGGGGGGATGAGAGGAGAAATGCTTGCAGTGACTGAATGATCAGGAGAGTGTGACGTTGAATTCCTCCCCTTGCTTTTGGTTATGTGTGAGGAGCATGAGCTCCTGAATGGGGCTTTTGTCAGTCCTGAGCCTATAAGCACAAATCCTTTGCTTGATTGTTGTGAGTTATTGTGCCTAGGTGCCCACAGACAATGTTTTGTTAGGTAGCCAATTGAAGTGAAACCTATATTGCTTATTGCTATAAGATTAGATAGTTGTATAACTTTATATTTATGATGGTATAAGAGAGCACTTCCTTTTCAATAGTTTTTTTCTAATAGGATCACCTACAAAGATTGGTTAGGAGAACCACTACTGGATAGCAGGTAGTCACACATTGCTATCTCTTTGCAAGCTTTATAGCACCAACTGTGCTGTCATAACTGTCACACATCTCTGTGACACGGACAGCATACAATGCTGGCAACACCTAACTGGTGGCTGCAATTCTTCCCCATCCTCCAGTGTGTTAAGTCTTTTGGTAAACTGGACTGGACTGCAAAAGGAGTTCAGTTTAAATATCAAAAATTATGCCAAACCCGTGAGTGAAGAAAACGAGGAAGAAATGGTTTTAGTTTCTGCATATAGTGAATACTTTGGAATGAAGATATGAAACTCGCCTCTGCAGGGAGAGAATTCACAGAGAACATTTCTCCTGGGCTGCCAAAACCTGAACATGTAAAAATGATGGAAGAGAATTCCTACTGCCAATCTTAACACAAGAGAGTTTCTGTAGGGAAGGGGGTGGTCTTTCAAATGCCATTTAGGGCTTTAAACACTAATGTGGACATATTTAATTCAGCTGGAAAATGAATTGGCATCCAACACAACTGTTTTAAAGCAGGGGTTATATAAGTTTGAAATGGAGGCTTTCAAACCCCTGAGGCTTGTCTTTTAACCTCATGCTTTGTAAAGGTCTGAATATAACGCTGGAATTGTCAGTGGTATTCTTATTTTTTAAATTATATCTAAAGTGAATCTATAATTTTAAAAAAAGTTCATTTAAAAAGATAGTTGTGTGCTGGTTTTCTAATTTTTAATAAAAGGAATAATCTAAAGTTCTAATAGAATTTATTCCTTGTGATACTTCAGATGGATTTTGTTTTGTGAACTAATGATATAAAAAGCTGAATATAGTACCTTTTACAATGAATTTCCTTGAGCGCACTGGATAGCAATACGGCATAATGATGAGAGTGTTGTACTATGACCTGGGAGACTGGGGCTTGATCCCTACTCAGCCATGCAGCTCATTGGGTGACCCTGCTAAGAGATTTCTTACCACCTCACCATTTCTTAGCCTAACCCATCTCCCAGGGTTGATGTGAAGATGGACTGGGGAGGAGGAGAATCATGTACACCACCTTGAGCTCCTTGGAAGAGAAGAGTGTGTGTGAGAGAGAGACTGATTATTTTTATGCTTTTTTTGTGAAAATGGGTGGTAATTTGGACAAAATTACTTAAAATGCTGCATATAAATTAGACATTAAAAAAGATAGAGACAGACAGAATAAGCAGCTCAGTTATAATATATGGTTATGCAGCTATGCCTTGAGGACAGTCCATCCATTTCATATCATATGTCCTTTTGAAAGATGAGCGCTGAGGATCAAGTAAAACAGCAGGAAATTGCATAATTTATAATGCTGGTTTTCTTAAAACAAAAAACCCAGACAAACTGTTTTTAATAAGTTAAATCTCCCTCTTTTCTCCCTCTCCACTTTTCCCCTTCTCTACAGATTGGAGCACTGAAGGATTACTACCACTTCTACCATAGTAAAACGATTAAAAGGTCAGTTCTCTCAAGTAGAGGTACTCACAGCTTCATTTCAATGGAACCAAAGGTAAGATAACACAGCTAGCCAGTCATATAAGATGCAAGCACTTACATTTTTAATTTGAAATTTTACACTAGGCGACATTTACCTGGATGGCATCTAAGATTTCAAGAGCTGACATATTATCTGTTCATTGAGCTTCTGCTTCACATTAGGATATAATGAAGACAATATTGTATTATTAACAGATGTGCTGTCCTAAGATGTACAACCTAGTTCATAAGGGACTGGCGTATGTATCTGGTGATCTGTAGATCAACCTTCACTAATTTAAGCAGCCCCAAATTAGTATAATAGTTTCTTGGTATTCTCTTTGCAAGTAGTAGCCCCGTCTTAGAATGAAGAAATATACCTTGTGACAGTAGATGATACTGCTATGCAATCTCAGGAAACCGCATGTTGTACAGCAGTTGTTCTGGCTGGGTTGCAGCCTTTGGCACAGTGTAGCAGATGTCGGTGCATTGCACCTGTGTTCACTCAGAGGCTGCAGTCCTGAAACCATTTCCTTACTTTGGAGTAGTCCAGCTGTTTGGTGAAGTGCTTTGAAATGTAAATGACTTGAGGGGTATTGCATACCAGCCACAAGTAGTTTGTGGATAAGGTTGCTAGATGTCTTCTGTTTTTTTCCTAACAAGAGCCTTCTTTAACTGCTTCACAACAGGCAGAAATGCAACACACCAACTTTTCCTAGAATGCAGAAGATGGAAAAGTTGTGCCTCTTTAATTTCTTATTGTTATGCAACTTTTACAATGTATGGATCTTCCATGGGGAAAAGAAAGATGGTACTTATTTGACAAGTTTTTTTAAATGTATCAGGAACAATTTCAATTTTTACACTTCTGTTTTTAATAGTATATTCTGACTTCTGTTGAATTTGTAGATATCTTTTTCCTTTGTAACATACTTCTCATGATACTTTTCCATTATTATAGCTATGCCAAACTTTGGCCCTCACTTTTACTTTTTCTTTTAGGCAGAAATGATAGACTTTCATGTGTGGGGAGGGAAGGTGTTGTAAACCTCTTCCAAGCATGCCATTTCCCTAAGGTTGTTCGTGGCTGGTAACATCCACTGTGTTTCCCCTCTCAGCTACCTGTTGGCTGCCATTTCCATCACAGCCAATTAAGGAACTTGTACATTTCAGTATGTGTCTTGATATGCCAGTTGCTTGATGTTTTGAAGTACAACATGTACAGATAGCTAACACAACACAAGGGTTATGCTCCTGGGCATAATCACTTAAAGCAATTGGGGGCGGGGGTTGATTGCTGGGCTTTGGGAAGTAGCCAGGAGAACTCTGACAGGGTCCCAAAGTCCCCCCACCTGCTTCTCAGAGCCCAGCCAGCAGCCCTCCTGCTTTGGAAAGGTACATGCTACCTGCCAGATAGCTTGCAATAGTAATGTGGCACCATCTTTGTCACAAGTACAAATCCTAGAGTATATGCATGTTAGTAGACCATGGAAGTGGAGGAAACCCACACCAAGAACTGTTATAAGACAGTCTCATTTCTTTGGCAAGAGTTAAGCAATTGTTGGTCATTTGTTGCATGTGATCCAGTTTATTTGCATTTCACAGAATATCTTAATGTTTAACCACATGGCTAATTTGGTAGCAATGTATGGAAAATTAGCACATTGTAAACTCTTTTTTCTATTTGTTTGTTTGTTTATCTTTCTATTAATTGTTGTGTTTTCATTCTGTTCATTAAACAAGCTAGAATTTCATATTAGAATTGTCATTTGAAAGACTTGGTTTTACTAACAACATAGGATTACTGATGGAAATGAACATAAATGTTCACTGGCAAACTGAGATCTTAAAGGTAAAGGTACCCCTGCCCGTACGGGCCAGTCTTGCCAGACTCTAGGGTTGTGCGCTCATCTCACTCTATAGGCCGGGAGCCAGCGCTGTCCGCAGACACTTCCGGGTCACGTGGCCAGCGTGACAAAGCTGCATCTGGCGAGCCAGCGCAGCACACGGAACGCCGTGTACCTTCCCGCTGGTAAGCGGTCCCTATTTATCTACTTGCACCCGGGGGTGCTTTTGAACTGCTAGGTTGGCAGGCGCTGGGACCGAACGACGGGAGCGCACCCCGCCGCGGGGGTTCGAACCGCCGGCCATGCGATCGGCAAGTCCTAGGCGCTGAGGTTTTACCCACAGCGCCACCCGCGTCCCTAAGATCTTACCTTGTTATAAAAGCCATGCTTGACTTCTTGCATTTATAGCTCGCCTTCTTCATAATTATCCTGACTGTCAGCAGATGGCTCAAAAGGTTCAGCCTTCATATTCTTAATTGTGCATGCATTTGTTTAAATGGCATATCAGAAAATTTTCTCTCCCTCGCTGTTTCCTAAGCCCTTTGTGAGGTTCCATTAGTCTGACAATCTCATTGTAGATTGCTGAACAAGAAAGATTCATCTACAACTTTACAATGATTCACTTCCTAATCAGTGTGACAAATAGATTAGGATGTGAAATGTAGTCAATAAGATTGCACTCATTCCTTTCCTTTTACTTAAACTGCTCATTAGACTGGCTGTAAGGATGGACTATCACTTTGAGATTGCGTAGATACACTGTGCTGAAGCAAGTTGTGGAAAAAAGTAGTAATATCCATTGTCCACTTGTTCCTGTTATCAGAAACCTAAGCTCCAAAAAACAGGCAGGTGTCATGTTTCAACAAGTTGCAGTGTTGATAGCACTTGTCTTGAAGGCAGATTAAAGTCTTTGGATTTTTACGTTGAAGGAAAGCTGGTTATTGTTCCATTAACTTGCAAGAGATGTAACACAACCTGATGAAATCTAAACATTTAATAGCATTGATCTTGCAGAGGACATAGGGGTGTGTGTGTATGAGGTTTACTGTGATATATTTGGTTCCACTATGCCTCATTAACTAGAGTCCTTAACTAAGTCCTTAACTAGAAGTATTCCATGCATCCCACATAATGTTTAAAAGACTCAGCCCATGCATATGCTGCAAACCAGCAAAACTGCTGCTTGAGTCATGCATAAAGGGCAGCATACAGGCTAACAGCCTTTATATACTATGCCAGACATATGGATCACCTATATGAAGAACGGCATTTTTGTTAAACATGGCCTCAGACTGCCTCAGGTCCTCCCAGGGGAGGCTGGGGTGAAGCCAGGGCACATGTAATTAGAAGAGAGAGATGTTGCATCTCAAAGAGCAAGTCTGATGGTCCAGTCAAGTTCTAGTGGTAGGTCATATCCAGAGGGCAGAGACTTGAAGTGCTTTCTGTGGCCTCCGAATCTGCCTCTGAACCTCATGGAGCATCAGGGCCAGAGAACGTGACACTACCATAATTTCAAGTGGGAGAATTATGCATATAAAAGCAGATATTTTGAAGCTAAACTAGCACTGTCACTCCATATAATTCTGAAGATAATTTCGAATCCCAGCTGACTTCAAGTTGCAGACAGGGGCGTATAAGGGGGGACGGGGGGGCGGTCCACCCTGGGTGCCATCATGAGGTGGGGTGACATGCTGGCCGAACCCAAACCCCCTTTTGCACAAATAAACACTGGTGGGACCCATAGAATCCCGTTTGCCCTTTTAAGTGTCACCCTTTTAAGGAGGTTCTGCCCCTAGAGGCCGCTGCTCTGAGGAGCGATGCGAGCCATTCCCAAGCCTCACCTTGCCAGCTCCAGAGCCGCGGAACCTCGCAGCAGCTTTGGAGGGCAGCCATTCCTCCATCCAGCCTCGCGCACCTGTGCACCAAAGCAAGTGAGGCGCGGCGGCGTTCCTTTGCCTCCCCTGTTCATTGGTGCTTGGTGCTTTACTTTATATTCACTTGCTAAGTACTGAAGATCAATGAACACAAGGTGCAGCTGCTGTATAGGGTGACATTAACTAGCACAAGGTGGTTGTATCATTAGGCCAGGCATAGGCAAATTTGGCCCTCCAGATGGTTTGAGACTACAATTCCCATCATCCCTGACCACTGGTCCTGTTAGCTAGGGGTGATGGGAGTTGTAGTCCCAAAACATCTGGAGGGCTGAGTTTGCCTATGCCTGCATTAGGCAGATAGGCTTGAAGCTGCTCTATCTCCTTGCAGAGGAAGCAGTCCTAGGTTAGAAGTGAGTAGTTGCAAAGTTACTTCTGACATTTTTGAGTAAGACCTGTTTGTATAACTCCTGCTATTTCCATAGATGATATTTTTATTAGAGGCTTACGTGAATTGCTGAAACAGGTACACTGTCTAAAAGGTAAATACAAATATATGTCTATATTGCCATTTTTAGGGCAATTTCCTGTTTGCTTTGAGCCTTAATTCAAATCTCTGAATAGTTATTCTAAAATTCAGTTTACATTGCTAGACATCATGTGAGAGGAGTTTTTCAAAACAAAAATTAATCAAGAGTTATCTTAGGTCCACTATGAGTCAAGTTCAGCTCTCTGGCTTGGCCATCTTGTCAATTGAAAACAAAGTAGCGAAAGGAATTGATTTTGATGATGTGATTTCAAAATTTGCAGAGAACAAAGTTAGGAAAAAAATGTTTTAAGTGCTTATGCTCACAATGTTAAGTAAATAAACCAGAAAATAACACTTGCAACTGTAAGTACACTATCTTATTTTTCCTTCTTTTAATAATTTCAATGTGTGCGTGGGGGGGGGGGGTGACAAGAAATTTCCTGCTCTGGGTATCACCTGACCTTTCTACACCACTGGCTGCAGATAATTCTGTAAAGGGCTGACAAGAGGGAGAGAGCCTCAGCAAAACCTACACAGGAGAGTGTAACTGCTCCCTAAAGCAACCATTCTTTCACTTAGAGAAAGTAAAGAGATTGCAGATTACTATTCTGAATTATAAGACTCTGACATGAGCAGTTAATGCAATGAAGAAGGGACAGAGTGAAATGATAACAAGAGAGAAGAAAAGGAAACAAGTTGTGCTTGCCCATCTTAGCAAATCTTCTTTTCATTAAATCAAGGAAATCAATTCTCCTGTCATTGCCCTTCTCTTACCATGTATAACACGGCTTCTCTTGAATTTCACATATTGGTAGAAATGCTGGATTATATTGAGTAGGCCCTAGAGGGGAATGTGGGGTGAAAGACTCATCTGAATGAGTCATGGGATAATGCAGCAGGACTCTAGAGAAGCACAGACACAGCCATATTTTCATAAACCCATTTATGCTGTATCGTGTAGCCCTTTGTAATTAATTTATATGCATTCAACAGCTTCCTTTGGTCAAACACTGCTGTTTCCTTTTTTGCCCAGAATGTTTGGTGTGAAGCAAATAGCAGGTGTTCATGATGTGCATTCGCAATTGTACATAATCTGTATGTGAGCAGCTAGAAGAATCCCAGACAGGAAATGGAAAAGTGGATAAAGGGGGGCACACAAGCTCACGATGGGGACAATTTAAAGTCATCTTAAAATCAGAGCATTTGAGATGAGAGTTATGCATTTCAGTATAAAGCATTTACTTATAAATGTAAAGTGCATGGAAATTATTTTATTATTTTTCATCTTTTCTTGATACATATGTAGAATAATGTGGTGAAATTATTTGAAAAACAGCAGTTGAAGGCTTTCATATTTCACATTTCAATATGAGACAGAATATTACAGAGACTCAGAATTACTCAAGGCATATTTAGAGAGTTCAACAGGACCAGGTCCTAAAGGGAGGGAGGGAGGGAGGGGGAGATTGCTGTTAGCTGCACTCTGGGAGAAGTTAGGAGACTTTATTCAGTTTATGTTGCCAGCAAAGGAAAGACGGCAAGTGGCTAATCTGGCTGACAGGCTGGTGTGTTTCAGGTTGATCTAGAAAAGGAATAAATGGAGAAATAGTTGATTTGTATCATAAGGGGCAATAATTTGGGGGGAAAGAAAAGCTAATTTACAGAGCTGGCTGCCATAGGATCCTATAGCAGAGGTGAGAGCGCAAGGGAACATGTTGGAAAGAAATTATGCAGAATGCACTAGGAGTGTGAAAAGAGCAAAGGGCTAGTTTTATAGGGGTCCAACAGTCTCTGAATTCAGAATTTGCATAACAACTTGAAATAAAGGCATGTGTCTGCCTTTTAATACTGTATATTTAGAGTTACTTTCATAATTATGTTATTTAGCTAATTCTAAAAGGAAAGTGCCCGGTTGAAACTCTTACATATGTAAGAAACGTATGTTGAAACTCTTAAATATTTTTTCAAGTAGTTTGTGGGTTCTGAACCAGAATGAGGACAGTGCATATAGAAAGTGTCCCAGTGAACATAAAAGTGGCATAGAATCATAGAATCATAGAGTTGGAAGAGACCACAAGGGCCATCGAGTCCAACCCCCTGCCAAGCAGGAAACACCATCAGAGCACTCCTGACATATGGTTGTCAAGCCTCTGCTTAAAGACCTCCAAAGTAGGAGACTCCACCACACTCCTTGGCAGCAAATTCCACTGTCGAACAGCTCTTACTGTCAGGAAGTTCTTCCTAATGTTTAGGTGGAATCTTCTTTCTTGTAGTTTGGATCCATTGCTCCGTGTCCGCTTCTCTGGAGCAGTAGAAAACAACCTTTCTCCCTCCTCTATGTGACATCCTTTTATATATTTGAACATGGCTATCATATCACCCCTTAACCTCCTCTTCTCCAGGCTAAACATGCCCAGCTCCCTTAGCCGTTCCTCATAAGGCATCGTTTCCAGGCCTTTGACCATTTTGGTTGCCCTCTTCTGGACACGTTCCAGTTTGTCAGTGTCCTTCTTGAATTGTGGTGCCCAGAACTGGACACAGTACTCCAGGTGTGGTCTGACCAGAGCAGAATACAGTGGCACTATTACTTCCCTTGATCTAGATGCTATACTCCTATTGATGCAGCCCAGAATTGCATTGGCTTTTTTAGCTGCCGCGTCACACTGTTGGCTCATGTCAAGTTTGTGGTCAACCAAGACTCCTAGATCCTTTTCACATGTACTGCTCTCAAGCCAGGTGTCCCCCATCTTGTATTTGTGCCTCTCATTTTTTTTGCCCAAGTGCAATACTTTACATTTCTCCCTGTTAAAATTCATCTTGTTTGTTTTTGCCCAGTTCTCTAATCTGTCAAGGTCGTTTTGAAGTGTGATCCTGTCCTCTGGGGTGTTAGCCACCCCTCCCAGTTTGGTGTCATCTGCAAATTTGATCAGGATGCCCTTGAGTCCATCATCCAAGTCGTTGATAAAGATGTTGAATAAGACCGGGCCCAAGACAGAACCCTGTGGCACCCCACTAGTCACTCTTCTCCAGGATGAAGAGGAACCATATCATTATGTATTATGTTCCTGAACATAAAGGGAGAGTTCCCATCATCATGTAGTAAAAATGGTAGTAGCTCTCATGCATGAGAAGAAAATACAGTCGTACCTTGGAAGTCGAATGGAATCCGTTCCGGAGGTCCGTTTGACTTCCAAAATGTTTGTAAACCAAAGCGTGGCTTCTGATTGGCTGGAAGCTGCAGAAGCCCCATTGGACATTCAGCTTCCAAAAATACCGTATTGGCCCAAATATAAGCTGCACCCACTAATAAGCCGTACCTTTAAAATTCTTGGGGGGAGAAAAAAAAGACAATACCTGAATATAAGCTGCTCCTTTAAAATTGGGTTACAGGCTGAAAATTGCTGCAGTTGGTAGAATTGTAACTCTGAGCCAATTTAAGCCTTTGATCTTGCAAGCCCACAAAAAGTACCATACAATTGCTAAAATCGCAAATTGCTATTCAATCGCTACAATTCTGCAGCCACTTATACCCACAAATTTACTTCATTTTCTACCTCTTTTTGCCTTTTATCACATTATCATAAAGATTCCAAATATGGTAAAAACTTAGAAAAATGCTGTTTTGATTAAAAAGGTCAGAATCAAATACACATTTATACATCACCCTTGGTCGTTTTAATCCAGAAAACATGAACACCAGAAGAGTCCTGCTCAATTTCAATAGAAAAATTATGGAACAGAAATAGCACAGACCTAGTCATGTGTATAGGACGCGGGTGGCGCTGTGGGCTAAAGCCTCAGCGCCTAGGGCTTGCCGATCGAAAGGTCGGCGGTTCGAATCCCCGCGGCGGGGTGCGCTCCCGCTGCTCGGTCCCAGCGCCTGCCAACCTAGCAGTTCGAAAGCACCCCCGGGGGCAAGTAGATAAATAGGTACCGCTTACCAGCGGGAAGGTAAACGGCGTTCCGTGTGCGGCTCTGGCTCGCCAGAGCAGCGTTGTCACGCTGGCCACGTGACCCGGAAGTGTCTCCGGACAGCGCTGGCCCCCGGCCAATAGATGTGAGATGGGCGCACAAACCCCAGAGTCTGTCAAGACTGGCCCGTTCGGGCAGGGGTACCTTTACCTTTACCTTTTAGTCATGTGTATTCAGAAGTACCTCTGGGTTCAATGGAATTTATTTTCATATAAGTGTGTAGGAGTGCAGCCTAAGCAGTACAGTGGAACCTCGGGTTACATACGCTTCAGGTTACAGACGCTTCAGGATACAGACTCCGCTAACCCAGAAATAGTACATCAGGTTAAGAACTTTGCTTCAGGATGAGAACACAAATCGTGCTCCGGTCGCACGGCGGCAGCAGGAGGCCCCATTAGGTAAAGTAGTGCTTCAGGTTAAGAACGGTTTCAGTTTAAGAACAGACCTCCGGAACGAATTAAGTACTTAACCCAAGGTACCACTGTATATGCTCTGTATAACAAAATGCTTAAGACATGTGGTATCTAAAACCATGACATGAAATATTGGGGCTTAAATGTTGACCCCCCATCAAACAAATATTCAGCTTATTTTGACCATAGTGCACCTTGGATTGCTTCTACTGTATATTCAAAACATTTTGTTGTTGTTGTTGTTGTTGTTGTTGTTGTTATTTAGCTTAGGGACTACACTTTCATTCTCTTATTCATTCCAATGTCTAAGTTACTTCAAGCCAGGGATGCCATATTTTGAAGAGTAGGTGTCCGAGAATAGACACCACAAAGCCACTGCTTCCCATTTTGAAGGATTTAGGCATTAAAGAAGTGACAATTTCCCAGCCTTTCTCCCTCCCTTGCAATGCACCCACAGGGGGTTTGAAGCTGCCTCTAACTGCCACCCCTCGAACAAGCCGGGGCACAACAGAGCTTCTGTCCTATTTATTTTTTCCCCCTTGGAAGAAGGGAGACAGAGAAAGGATGGAGAGGACACATGCCCCAGGCTTGATGCAGGCCAGGACTGGCGGGGAAGAGATGGGTGGGGAAGGAGCCGCCCTCCAGCGGAGGATCCTCGCAGCCGTGGAGCCTTAGGGCCTGGCGTCTCCTCCCCTGGGGTTGTGTCTGCCTGCTTCCCTTGCTCCACACAGCAAACATTGTTTCCTCTGCCACCTCTTCCCCTAGACTGGCTAACTGACCAGTCCTTCTCCTCCTTTCTGTCCATGGATTAATAGTACTTGATGACCTCGGGGACAAGGTGTGGGAAGGGTGTTTTGGTATTTGGAGATGCTTCTGCAAATCTCATTGTGATGCTAAATGATGTTTGCAAAGCATGCTTTCTGGGCTATTTTGTCACCAATGGAACACAATAAAATGATGTACGTATGCTGTGCCCTAGGGGCATTTAATCTCATGAGTTAATAATGTAATCGTACTATTATTACCTTAGTATAAATGCTCGGACACTAGAATACCTCTTCTGAATACATGCTTGTGTTTCCTTGAGCAGAATTTAAATCAGTGCATGAATTGTCAGTAGAATAATTTATTTTGTAAATGATCTAAGGATACTTAAAATTAGTATATGCTGATTTCTGAAGGGCTCATATATGGCCTGAACTGTAATGCTAGGCTAAGTAGAAAAGAAATCAGTTTGATGGCTCAACCATGCCTTTAATATAAGATTAACACATTTTTGAATACAAAAGCTCAAAATCTTGCTATTTCAGAATCTGAACCCCCAAAGTAATTGAAAAGGGCAGATTATTAAAATTACACCTCCGAAATACCTTTGATTCTTCATCAGATAATTTGTATTTCTAAAATGATGTTTGCTTGATAACATATATTAGATAAAATGATGGGGCTTTGCTTTAGTTTAATAAAAAGTTAATATGAACTTTACAATGCAATGGGAGGTTCATGGATCAAACATCAAATGTGCAATTAATCAAATGATGTGATCATAAAACAGGAAAATAATGGAAGATTTTCAGATTCCCCCTCATTCCTTTTTAATTCTTTAGCAATGCAGAGCTTTTCACTGGAACTAGGGGAACGCCATGGCTTTGAAGATAAGGAAGAGGCAGGCTGTGCTGGACAACTAAGCAAAATCAGCTTTACTCCATCCCACAGTCAGCCACCTCTCTGGATCTCTGGTCATCCATATTCCTCTTAGAGAACTACTGAGAGAGGGGGGCAGTGTAAAAAGAGACCCAGTGCCATTTTTGAGGCCCTTATTAGGGCCATGTTAAGTATCGTGATTTAGTTTACTGAAATTGAGAGTCCTTAAATGCATTACTGCACAGCTTTCCAAACCTGTGTGGCGACACGTTAGTGTGTCAATGCTGTGTGTAGGTGTGTCACACGAACGCTCCCTGCACTCCTCCCAGGACTGGAAAGGGATTTGTTTAACCTCTGAGTTGCTAGTAAAACTGAATTACTGTGTGACAAAATGATGCATGTCTGAAAAGCATGTCACCAACATGAAAAGTTTGGAAAGCTATGCATTACTGTGTGTTTAATTCTGGAATGTTCCCCAGTAATTCTTGTGTGATTGGTTAACTCTGGTCATATGGGAGGTTTCTTATTACAGTGTCCATTTTGTTGTGTGAGTTGTTGTTGTTTAGTTGTGTCCGACTCTTCGTGACCCCATGGACCAGAGCACACCAGGCACTCCTGTCTTCCACTGCCTCCTGGAGTTTCATCAAATTCATGTTGGTCACTTCTATAACACGGTCCAACCATCTCATCCTCTGTCGTCCCCTTCTCCTTGTGCCCTCAATCTTTCCCAACACCAGAGGTTTTTTTTCCCCCAGAGAGTCTTCTCTTCTCATGAGGTGGCCAAAGTATTTGAGCCTCAGCTTCAGGATCCGTCCTTCCAGTGAGCACTTGGGGTTGATTTCCTTCAGAATGGATAGGTTTGATCTTTTTGCAGTCCATGGGACTCTCAAGAGTCTCTTCCAGCAGCACTTGTGTGAGTACTTGACTGTAATGGCTGCATTTCAAAGAACACTGAAGAAGAGACAGTGTTAGATAACTCTGTCTCTAAACACAATGCAGGAGGAGTGTTAATGTTTCTGTGTGAATGCATGTGACAGAAAGAAGTATAGAAGATGTTCTCCCCAAGAAGCAGTAAGGAGAAGTCTGCTGGAAGGAGAAAGTGGAAATCTCTCAGAAGCAGCTGCATGGCCAAGCTGGGTCATGGCCAGAAGGTTGAGAGCAAGTACTGGAAAGAGAGAAAGACACACTTAGTTTGAATGTTAAGGAAGAACCTGTAATCTTCAACTAAGAAAAAACTGAGCCCATGCTTGGATAAGCATATGAATATAAATACTTTGCATATATTCTGACCTAGCTATATGTTCTGCAAGGAAAATCTTTTGAATATTTTAGCAAGTGTTTGAACATAGTTTTAATTTCAAGAAAAGAGTCAGTATTGCATGTGGTTTGGCTTCCTGGCTGCAATTTAGCTACTCTGCCAACAGGCCAGCCAACCCACAAGGCCAGGTGAGGTGGCTGCTTCAGGCAGCAGAATTCACAGGGGTAGCAGATCCTGATGTAGATCTTTATCCCACCCCCTTGTTCCTGATGTAGATCTTTATCCCACCCCCTTGTTCCTGATGTAGATCTTTATCCCACCCCCTTGTTCCTGATGTAGATCTTTATCCCACCCCCTTGTTCCTAATGTAGATCTTTATCCCACCCCCTTGTTCCTGATGTAGATCTTCACTCACCATTTCTTCCCTGGCTGGGGGAGACGCCATTTTGTGGTTCACCCCAAGTGTTAATATGTCTTGGGCCAGCCCCGGGGTTCTCTCACACACAAAATACAGAACTTGATACAGTGGTGCCCCGCAAGACGAATGCCTCGCAAGACGGAAAACTCGCTAGACGAAAGAGTTTTCCGTTTTGGAGGTGCTTTGCAAAACGAATCTCCTATGGGCTTGCTTCGCAAGCCGAAAATGTCTTGCGAGTTCCTGCGGGGTTTTTTTCCTCCCCCCCTTTTTCTAAGCCGCTAAGCCGCTTATCAGCTGATCCGATAAGCCGCTAATAGCGCTAATCCACTAATCCGTCAATGGGCTTGCTTCGCAAGACGAAAAAACCGCTAGACGAAGAGAAACACAGAACGGATTCTTTTCGTCTTGCGAGGCACCACTGTAAATGTGCTTCTTCCTTTGCTGCATGCTGCCCAACAAGGCAGTTAAACCTTTTCCCCTATAGCAACTCTTGCTGCTTTGCTTATGACAAGGTGAACTATGCTGACTACTTGCCAATTTACTATCACCAGGTGACAGTCTTCCTGTGGAATACCCTGAGTTATGTCAGAACTTTATGAATTGACAGTTCTTAGTTCAGCTGTCTGGCAGCAGAGCTTTTGAACAAATTCCTGTTGGCCAAACCATTGATTTAAGACTAAACAAAGACACACAGATATCAAAGTTCAGCCGAAGTACAGCAATATCCAGCCTAAAATTGGATGCTGTGAAGAGATACTACATCACAGGACAACACAGGAGTGGTTTCCATAGTCAAATAAGAAAAATAGGGCAGAATAATTTATCAGATCTAACCTATGCCCTTCTTCTTCATGAAATCTACAAGATTATTAGCAATAACTTCAGCTGGTTTTTCTCTTTTTGAGCCGTTCTCCAGAGTGAAGTGGCGGAGATGCTTCGCTCACAGTATTCTGCACACAGAATACTGCTGTTCTGTGATGATACTGGGGAACTGCTGAACTGAATTGTCTGCTTTCAGCCACAGTCAGTTTCACCCTTCTGACAAAGATAATCCAATTCCTGGTCCAGGGATTTCATAATTTTTTCTTGAGCCCTCTTGACTTTATTGTGATCAACTACTAGTCTCTTCTTCAGTGATCAAGTCAGCATCCATAAAGGTGGCAGTGGTGATGGCAGCTGTGGCAAGCAGGCCAACACCCTATCTGATGCTCTGCGTAGGAACTTTATCTACTTCTACTGTATTGTACTCTATTTTTCTTAGAAGTGGAAGGCTCACTTGGTTTTCCTAATGTCAGTTCATAACTTCCATCTTGGTCATCAGCTATTTGTGGGGGCAGCCCTGTTCAGGGAAGTTTTTAACGTGTGATATTTTACTGTATTTTCGGTTTTTATGGAAGCCGCCCAGAGTGGCTGGGGAGGCCCAGCCAGATGGGCGGGGTATAAATAAAATAATAATAATAATAATAATAATAATAATAATAATAATAATAATAATAATAATAATTATTATTTATCATCAGCAGAGAAAACAATTGCATTTGATGCAACCTGCTTACTTCTCTGCTTATATTCAGCAAGCCTTCTCCTCTTGCCACTTCCGCGTTTTGGCTTATTTGTTATGCTCAATAACAAATATAATAACAATATAACTAAAAGTACTTGACAATAATTTTTAATGATTTTTCTGCAATTTTACACACATTTTTTCACACTTTTTAAAAATAAGACAAGTTTAAAATTATTGAGAATTCCACAAAAATGCAAAATAGCCAATATTTTTATGTGGTTATTTACCAAGTAACACTAAATTACATTAATTTAACACTAAATTACATTAAGTCATGTTACAACTTTTTAACACCCCTAATTTTTGAAATTTGAAAAATCCAACACACCCTAATCCCTTAATGTTGCTACCGTGAAGGGGGACGACGACTCTTAATGTTTTTTTCTACAAATTTTCCCTTTCATTTTGTCCCCCCCCATCTTTCCTTCAATATAAGCACAGCTGTCATCGCTTTTTTCTTCGCAGGATTACTATGTTTGCACACAGAGTGTTTATCTTTTAATGCTCCTTCCTCATGTTAAGTTTCCTTTTCTAACTTGAAACAATTCTGGTCTTTGAACTTCTCTAAGCAGAGAAACCTTATCCATAGTTTTCTAACTGTCTGTGTATCATTTCCTTATTTATTTAGTGTTTTAATCTTTATACATTTTACAAATTTGTTCATCATTCTTCTCCTTCCGTCTCTCTCTCTCTCTCTCTCTCTCTCTCTCTCTCTCTCTCTCCTTTGCAGGTTTCTGTTCTTCATTATATTTCCTACCATATTTACTCTGCTATACAGTGGTGCCTCGCAAGACGAAATGAATCCGTTCTGCGAGTCTCTTCGTCTTGCGGTTTTTTTGTCTTGCGAAGCGGCTTAGCGGCTATTAACGGCTTAGCGGCTTTAAGAAAAAGGAAACAAACTCGCAAGAACTCGCAAGACGTTTCGTCTTGTGAAGCAAGCCCATAGGGAAATTCGTCTTGCGGAACGACTCAAAAAACGGAAAACTCTTTCGTCTTGTGCGTTTTTCGTCTTGCGAGGTACCACTGTAGTTTCTCCCTCAGTCTGTGGCTCAGTCTGTAACTCCACATAAGAACACGAGGAGAGCCTGCAGGATCTGTCCAATGGCCCGTTCTGTTCTCACAGTGACCAACTAGATTACTTTTCAACGCCCTCTCCCTCCTGTGGTTTCCAGCCGCTGGTATTCAGAAACTTGATTGCCTCTAGCTGTAAAGGCACTGAGCTTAGCATCAAGGCTAGCAGCTATGACAACCTTAGCCTCCATGAATTTGTCTAAGCCTCTTTTAAAGCCAATATTGGACAGAATCTACATTGCCTATGGACAATTACCTGCAGTTGTTCACACTATTTTTTTCAGTAGTCAGTGACTGTCTCCAATTAACACTCTTCTCACTCGTCTCTCTGCCCATGAAATACCTTAAGGATGAGTAGAATTCTCACTTCTTATGCATTAAATTCTGTTTTTCTCTTTTTCCCCAACCTGTTTTTTTTAATTAATCTCTTCTTTGATTGGTTGATTTCTTCTTTAATTGCTTTCTTTCTTCTTTGCTTATTTTATCAACGCACAGATCTTTCTTCTTCAGACATTCACAGTTTTGCTTCCTACTTCCAAGGTATTGAACAGGTATTTATTTTTGTCTTGTATTTGGCCTCCCCACACAGTGAACACTTTACTAGCTGGTGGAATAATGTTTTGGAAAAATATACTTGAACACATGTATTCTGGATTTTTTTTGTTTGTGTTTAGTGCTTTTCTTTTTGTCCCTGGATTTTGCTAGCCATACATAATTGCCTTAAACAATGGAAGCATTCCATAGAAAACAGAAGGAACCCCCCCCCCCAAATGCTATCAGCATATATACATCAAGTCATAGTGGGGACGGATCCTTGCCTAGAATAGGTGATTCCAAACACTCCCAACTGCCTGGCTATAAACAAAATAGTGTGGGGTTTCTTTTAGTTAAATCTCATTGTCAGAGGTCACTTCCAGATTACGTCTTTATTGAGTATCTGATCTTATTTGTGTATGTGGTCATCAGGTGCACCAGGTTCTGCCCAACATGGGGGCGCAGTGTGCATGTGATGTCACACAGTGGGAGGAGGCCCAGTGGGGCCTAGTGGCAGCCTGGGAGGTGCTTGACGGGACCCACCTAGCTGCAGAATATTGGGGGGGCCTCATCCTCCATGGCCCCGCATAGATGGCACACCTAGTGGTCATTAGATGATGCTATGCCAAGTAGGGCTAGATGATATCTTGGAAAATTGTCTGAAACCAATATGGCGTTCAGATCGCAATACCTATTTCAGACATTTTGTATTCCTAGCTCAAATTGCTTGCAGACAGGTGCAAAGGTGCAGGCAGGCAGACGGAGCCCGAGAAGGTGCTTGGCCGGAACCTTTTGAGGCTCCACCTGCTTGCCTGCCTCCACCTGAGCGGTCAGGGAAGGAAAAGGGAACCCGCCCAGGTGGAAGCAGGCAGGTGTACAGAGCCTGAGAAGGTTCCTGCCGTGCACCTTCTCGGGCTCCGTCTGCCTGCCTGCCTGCACTTTTGAGGAAGCTCCTGTGCCCCTCTGACTTATGTGAGCCGGAGCAGTACGGGGGGCTCGCTTCCCACTCCCCAGCTGGAGTGTGAGCTGGAGCCGTATGGAGGCTTGCTCAGCTGTAGGTCTGAGTAATGTTTTGAAGGGGGAAGGAATGGGTTTCTGTGCAGTCAGTCTGAAACGGGACCCAAAATCCTCATTTTTCGGATTTTTTTAGTTTCTCAGCTGCTTTTTCGTCCTCTAAGGTGGGGAGAAAGAAGCAGCTGAGATACATTCCAGACATTGTGGTATATTAGCATATTGTGATATTTAGCTGCTAATATATCACAATGTTGAAAACCAGATATCGCCCACTTTCCAATGCATTCATTCACTTCACTTATTTACTAAAATAAATAAGTAACACCAAGCTTTTGGGCAAGCAGGTTTGTTGTGTGAGAGTTCCAAATCAACTTAAATATGTGGCCTGAACTTGCCAATATGTAATTTAATATGACTTCAAAATAGCAAAACGTGTTCTCCCTAGCAGAGAGCACGTGTTGCGGTGGGGGATACAAGCCACCCCAGTGTTGCTGGGCGGATTTGCAGAGTGACCCAGGCAGTGAATTGGTTAATTGGGTCGCTGGGGAGAATTGCTTGTTGCCAATTTTGAAGGAGGGGTCAGAGGTTTTAAATATTGGTCGCCCAACTTTGGGCGTCCTCTTGGCTGCTTGCACCGGATCACCCGCCCACTGTCCCTGTATTGGGGGGGTTGTTCACTTGACCTCGCTATGCCTGTCATGGGGTCGTCTGCCTTGGGTCAGGGGCCTGGTAGGAATTTTGTCCATTTGGCTGATTGGCTGGTGCCATTTGGTTTTGCCTACTGCGTAGCAAATTGTTACAACTTGTAAGGTTGGCGGTTAGGCATTGGTTCAAATTGGTTGGTGGAGGGGTAAGTGCCTACCCCTCCAATGGTGGTATGGAAAGGGAATTCCATTAAAGGAATCCAGGGGCTTGCCATTCTTTCGTCCTTGTCCCTGGCATTGGACTTGGGCCGTGCAAGCCACCAGGAGCATAAGGGTGAGAAGTGAGGGACTGAGGCCCAGCTTCATTTTCTCCCCAAAATTTGTTTCCCGCACTGGCTTCCGCTGGAATCTGGAAGTCAGTTCTGTCCCCTGGGCAAGGACAGATAGTCGGAACCAATGCCTAAGCAACCACTCACTTGTATGTATTTAAATAAAGTTGTGGCCAAAATCGGGCCAAAAACCCAAACCAAAATTGATGTGTTGAAGGAGGTGAGGAACAGTGTGCTGTGTGAATAATTGGGTGGCTTGGGGACCTCGACACGCAACAGCCTGAAAGTGATGTGTTTCTCTTGTAGGACTTAAAAGGCCACCTCACTGTGGTTTTCAAAGCAGCAACCACGTCAGTGGTTGAGGCAAGAATGCTGCGTTGCTACACTACATTGCTAGTGCAACAAAGAGATCTGGATTTGGTCCATTGCTGAATCATGTGATGGCAGCAGTGCTGGTTCAGGATCAAACAGATCCTTTGCCAGGCAAACACTGAGATGCTGTGGCGGAGGCTGGCAGAACAAGGCTTGTTAGATGGACTCTTTTGCCTCAACCGAACCTTTCCACTCTGGTGGATTGGGGTTTTGGATTGCAGCCTTGGCATATTGTAAGCCTTTATTTCCTAAGAGCAAGTTGATGACTCAAGGGGAATGCTTTGCTTTAGGAAAGATTGCATCTTATTCTGTTTCTCTTTCTTTTTTCTTTTAATGTCCCTTTTAATGTTAACTTGGGACAATTCTTATCCACTAGAAGAGCCTTTATAAAATACTGCATTGAATACAAAAGCAATCTCTGAGATGACAAGACTGGAAATAATATATTTTAAACAATTATTTAGATTTCAGTCTGGCTTGGCTTTGATTTCTAGACATTCAGGAAATAGAAATATAGAACTTTTGGAATTGAACTGAATGAGAAAATGTGCACAATTACTCCTACAGCTAAGTGTGACATTATGAAATGTTTAAATGTGAAGAAGTCTTGTTTTTGCAGCCTCTCATTTTCTCCAGAAATGAAAATCTGTATAATCAATTACTCCATATATTTTCTTCTTCTTCAGGGCATATGAGCGTCAAACTATTGATATTTCAAAAATGAAAACACCTTTAAAAAACCACTTAAAAATATCAGCTATTAGAGAAATGTGTCCATACATTCATACAATATTCATAGGAAACTACTGACATTAGGAATTGTAGAAAATAAGACAAGATAACATACAGGCCAACACATGCCAAAACAGACTGGTTTTGGCTACCTTTAAGTACTGTGGAGCAGTATGTAGGTTTTAAATTTTTGGCTAGTATGTTATTACCAGGGGCTGCACCATTGCCCACTTTACTCCCCATGCCCCCATTATTCCCCCTACATTTACCCCCTAGAGCAGGGCGGTCTAACATCTCAGACCAAGTGGGCCATAAAAGTACTTCGATACAAAACCTGTGAGCTGTGCACTGAATTAAACTGAATTAATGTAAATTAAAGAGTTCACAATATAGTTGATATTATTTAAAACACACAATTAATATATTTAATTGAAAATATAATTAAAGTAATTATATTTAAAATATTTATTTAAAAAAATAATACACAAACATATGTATGCACTTTTGTTAACAACATAGACATTGAATCCCTGTCAGGATAAAAAGGAGGGGTTTTAAGAATTGTAATAGTGATATCATTATTATTATTATTATCATCATTATTGTTTTAGAAGGCTTCTAGTAAAAATGATTCGCGCCTCCTGTGAAGCCAGTACATAAATGCAGCCCAAGAAGAAGAGGGCACAGGGGGGAGGAGAGTGGCTCCCGCAGCCCCCGCCTGGCCTTAGCAGGTGGCAGAAGGTCCCACTGGACTGAGAGTTTGTAGGGCAAAGTGATGGGTTGGTTCAGCAGGGAGAGGCGGCTAGCTGCGTTGGGGTGGGAAGAGAGGAGGAGGAGGAGGCACTACTGTAGCAGCAGCAGCAGCAGTGGAGGAGGGCAGACTACATGGCTGCTGAGGCAGGTGGTGCTCAGCTCCACTCTGCCAGGTGAGCAAGTGAGCTGCTGTTGTGAGTGGCACACGGGATGCAGCTCCAGAGCCACCATTGGGGATCAAAGCAGTCCAGCATGGACTCCCTTCCTTGGAGTCGGCCATGGAGGATCTCTACAAGCCCCCTTCCCTTGTGCACCAGGGGCTGCCAAAACTCACTTTTCTAAACTCACTTTTCACTTTCCCAACCACATTTCTGAAGCCACTTTTCTTTTCTGCATCCTTGCTTTGTGACCCTGTTTTCCCCTTCACCCCCTCATTTTGTGCAACCTCCCTTGCACATACACCACACCCATTGTAACCTCCCGCATCTCCCACACCCACCAAGCGCTCTTTCCATCTTCCACCTGACTTTGAAGCCATCATCCCCTCCTAGTCTTCAGATCATTTCACCCTCCTGCTTTCATCTTTAACCCCATTCCCAAGCCTGCTATTCCCTTCTCTTTTTGCAACCCCCTTTGCTCTCCCATTTTCACCTTTATTTCCTTTCCCCGCCTCCTTACTTTTCACAACTCTTCATTGCACACAGACCACACACCCCGTTCCCACCTCTCTCCTCTTCTGCAGCCTTCTTTGCACTCACAACTGATGCTAATATATATGATACTGTATCTTTAAGATGAATAGGATTTTAAGAGCAAGGCTGTTAGTTTATTAAGTTAGAGAATGTTTAAGTTGATGGATGTTGTACACATGTGGGTGTTTGCTTGTTAATAAAATATCTTTTCTAAATTACTGCACTGAATTTGGAACTTCATGCTGAAGATAACGCATGGTGCCAGGAGTGAAATTTGGGATTATGGGAAGGTGCTATAGAATATTTGAGGGCTCTTTATCTCTCTCACATAAGGAAGCCAAGGAATGGAAGAGTTTCTCACTTCTCCCTCTACCCAAACAATGGTAGAAGTTTGAGAAAAGCAAGGGTGGAGGGACACAGATGAAAAAAAAAATGTTTCTTAAAAAATGGCACACAGTTGAGTAAAGCAGGGATGGAGGAATACTGAGGACTTGTTCAAACGGGTTTGTTTTTTTGAAAAAAACAAGTAGAAATAGCAGAGATGGGTATAACACAGAAGCTAACACCAAAAAGCTCAACGCAACAGAGCCTTTCCTAATTCAATTCTTCATCAGTCTACTCAAATCTCTATGGCACGAGGGAGAATTTATGGGAGCTGAAGGGACGTGTGCATGTAGGAGCCACTTCTAGTTGTGCACGGTGGCCTCTGTATTCTAAGTGATGCTGCAGGCAGTTGACATACTTGACAGAAGGCCACTCATGTTCAGATTACACAGGACACATAAGGAATCAGTAGTGTTTATTATTTTGTAGGAAACACTGGAAAAATCAAATGTGCATTTGTCCTTTGCTGCTGTGTGTTGGTTTTCTCAACCCTGGATGAACTCTGCTTGCAGCTTCTATTGCTGACCTTAAAAAGTCACCCTGCACAAGGGTTGCAAAATCCTGGAAATCCAAACTGGGATATTTACAGGAAAGGTCGATAGGTTTGCAGAATAAAGTGCAGTAAATTTCCTGTAAATATACCGTATGTCAGCTACTCCGTAAGCCTCAGAACTTCCTTTGACAGAAGTTTAAAAAACCCCACCATGAAACATTTGTATTGCAATGTGATTCAGAGATGCATTTCTTAGATATAATGTGAAAAGAACAGGTTAGCAACTGTTCTGTGCTACACTTTATAGAAAATAATCTATAGTGGTTTTGATGTGCTGTATGTGGGTGGTGATTATATTTCTTTTTTAAAATGAGAGACTATTGTTATTTCGATTATATGTTCTGTTTTGTTTTCTCTGCTCTCATCAATATCTAATCTTGTAACATATACCAAAAAGGTTTCATTGTGGCTATGGTAATATTCCATTCGAAAGAGAACAAAAAATAGGTAGCAATTCACTTCAGAAGTGATTGTTTATCAAACTTCATGCACAGCTGAATGTTCAGAAGCATTTTTTTAAAAAAAACATTTCCCAGGAAAGTAAAGAGCTGAACAATGAGCAGCAGGTTAAATTACAACAGGTAACTTAAAAGGGATGCCAAACAGAAGATGATCAAGGTTCCAGGTCATGTTTTCAAACTAAGTTACTTATTGTCAGAAACTTATTGAAGATTCTGAATTCCACAGAAAGGACTTGCAGATCTGAGTAGGCTATGTATAATTGGGATACAATAAATACATAGAATACAAAATCATTATTTTTAAACAGACATTTATGTATCGTTTGCTATGTAGTTGACTCTCAACTTAAATGGGATTTACGTTCTGGGGATAGCATGTAAAACCAAAACTGCATATAGTCAAAACACTCACTCTCTGCACCGCTGAATGCTCTTCCGAGGTGAGTGTAATGGTGGCTGGGATTGTCTATGGTTCCCCACCCCCACTGGAAGCCTGCCCCCTTTGATTGATTGATTGATTGATAAGCAAATTAAGTACATAAGTTGCGAGTAGACTGCATTCATTCCTTCTCTGTCATGATCTTCTGCGTGTAATAATAGAAAAACCACCCTGCGTTCTTAACAACTGTATAGATTGAAAGCCTGTTTTAAGAGTATATAAGGCACTATGCTCTCCCCCCCCCACACTTACTTTTAAGAAAAGTAGTACATCAACCTGAATTTTGCACCAAGAAATGTATTCAGCTCCTTTTTTGGAACAAACAACTGCAGATTTTATATATTTATTTAGGATAACCATGGTGTTGTTTTGGTATTTACCACATGTTTTCCTTATTGACAGGTGGAATGGATAGAACAGCAGGTTGTAAAAATAAGGACAAAGAGGGATTACAAACCTGGTGCCATCCAGCCCGTGTATTTTAATGATCCCAAATGGCAAAGTATGTGGTACATGGTAAGTTCATATAGGCTATTTCTTGACTAAAGTATTTCATGGTAAACAAAATAGAATGCCATAACTTTGTTTTATGTGAAGCAATAAAGGTTATGAAACTTGATCATATGAGCTGTTACCAATTCAGGATCTGTGTTTAGAATTCCAACACGTTAGGTTTTATCATGGTAGAGGGAGAAGGGAACCTGTGTTAGCAGAGAGAAATTCTTTTCTTGAAGGATGTTGCATTTATCTTTAATTAAAGCTATAATTTCTTGAGAAGAAGCATAGATCCCAGAGTGATGATATGGTACTTTTGTGGTTTTCTGACCAACATTAGTGCAAGCTTCATCCTTTCTCCCCAAATTGGATTACTGCAATGCAGTTTATATGGAGCAAACAAAGTCTGAAAATTTCTGTAGGTGCAAAAAGCAGCCCACAAGGGTTTGGTCTGGAGTCAGCAGGTTACATAACATTATGCCAATCCTTGGTCAATATGACTAGTTGTGAGGGTTTTCTGTGCTCATTTCAGGGTTCTGGTTTTTACTCTTAAAATCCTAAAGGTCAAAGTATTTCAGGAATCACTCCCTTGGTTATAAACGTGCCCAAGAAGATGATTCTGCTTTTAAGGCTGTTTTCTCTGTCCCTACCCAGTCAGAAGTTCCACAAAGGTGGAATTTGATACCAAGACATGGAATGCTGGCCTCCCAAAGGATATATTATCTTTCTCCATCAATGCTCACTTTAAGAAGGACACAAAGAACAGTGTAGTTTTATTAGGGATTCTTAAGGTAACACTTCTGAATGAGCCTTATCAAAGCAGTTTTTACTGTTGCTATAACCTTTCTAATTTTTCCAAATTTTTAATTTGCTGTTTTATTTGTTTATAATATTTTTTTCCGTATAAAATTCTCTGCTATCTTTTGTTATACTTATTCTCAAGGCTCCCAAGCCCTATTCAGGCATTATTAAAGTCAAAGTGTGTTGGAGATTCCGGGGGCTGTGCGTGCCAGCCCTGCCCCTTTCACCTATTAAATCAGTTGGCTTGCTTTCAAGGCTCCCTGCGATCAGGAATGCTGGTCATGCAGGGTGACTTGTAAGCTTTTCAAGCAAACATTCAGACCTTGCTGTTTAACATGGCAAGATCAAGGTGGAGGGGGCAATGCCCAGCCCTCCCCATCCAACATGTTTTTATTTCGAGGAACTCATTGTGACTGGATTGAGGAGGCACTTTGCTGGTAAAACAGTTGGTCTGATATTTCAACAAGTAGCTTCAGGTGATAAGTTTAAAAGAATCCTTCCAGATATTGTGTTGTTGTTTTATGAATGTAAATATCATTGCAGATGAAATTATTTTCCATTTTTTTGAGCAAATGGTGCAGAAACAAACAACTTAGAAAGTTTTATTAATAACTAGTGTTTGCATTGGTGGCTATAACAGCATTATGTTTAAAATAGTAATATACCACTATGCAATTGTTCAGATCTTGATTAACAAATAGCCTAGCAATGAGAAGAGCTGACCTAAGTTTATTGTTCCAACTTCTTCATCAAAGACCTTTCATTCATATTTCTCAAATGATCTTTATTATAATTCTGTTGACTCCTACTATCTAAGAGACATAGCTCATCATGCTTTGCATGCTGCTATCTTATATGCTACTCATAAACATAGTTACTTGGAATAAAACTATTAGTCTAAATTAATTTAGGGTCACCTCTGAAAAGAATTCCATCTTTAGAACTGATTCTGAGTAGAATTGCTATAGGGAAAGCAGAGTTTGGAGTGTAAGACTCTGGAGGTGCTGCATTCAAATGTACCGTATTTTTTGCACCATAACACTCACTTTTTTCCTCCTAGAAAGTAAGGGGAAATGTCTGTGCGTGTTATGGAGGAAATGCCTATGGGTGGCATGCCTACGCATTTTCCTCCTCTAAAAACTACGTGCGTGTTATGGTCGGGTGCGTGTTATAGAGCGAAAAATACGGTACTTAGTATTTTGGAGTTTTGGCATACATAGCATCATCTTTAGGGACGCGGGTGGTGCTGTGGGTTAAACCACAGAGCCTAGGACTTGCTGATCAGAAGGTTGGTGGTTCGAATCCCCGCGACGAGTTGACCTCCCATTGCTTGGTCCCTGCTCCTGCCAACCTAGCAGTTCGAAAGCACGTCAAAGTGCAAGTAGATAAATAGGTACCGCTCAGGCGGGAAGGTAAACAGCATTTCCGTGCGCTGCTCTGGTTTGCCAGAAGTGGCTTAGTCATGCTGGCCACATGACCCGGAAGCTGTATGCCGGCTCCCTCGGCCAATAAAGCGAGATGAGCGCCGCAACCCCAGAGTCGGCCACGACTGGACCTAATGGTCAGGGATCCCTTTACCTTTACAGCATCATCTTTATGCAGTGAAGTGGGGTGGGAGCTGGCACTCAAGCCTGAATTAGATTCAAGTACAGATTCTGGTGTGCACAAATCTGACATTCAGATGTGTGGGTGGGATGGGATGGAAAGACCAGATAGATCTTATGAAGACTCTCTAAGCCATGCTTTGATAAGTCTACCTAAGAGAAGAACTAAACAAACAACAGATTAAGTGGCAGATCAGAGTATTCACATCAACTTTCTTCATCTCAAACACCATTTTAAATTGAGGCCACACGTTTATCTTTAAATAATGGGAATGTTGTGTATACATTTGTACTTCTTAATGAGCAGCAGTAAATAATTTTCTAGTAAAGTGTCCCTAGAACCAATATTCATTAAACTAGCATTTTTCACAATAATTTGTAGAAATACAACATTTAATCTTGACTAGGGATGAGTGAGCCCATTACAGTGATAATTTGTTCCAGTTTTACATGGGGACAAAACCAGTGCTATTTTTCTAGAAAAGACCAATGCCTTTTTTCTAGAGGTGTGAGAACTCACCACAAACTCACTTTTGTTCTTTTATAATAGCAATGGTGCCCACCTGAGAGGTGCTGGAACTGAGTTCACGCTGAAAATAAGCTTTGGACGGAACTAAGTCTGTGCTGTCCTGTTTCTGTGAGGGTTTTAAAGAGAAAATCCGTTGAAACCTGCAACGAAATATACATTTAAAATGTGGGGGAAATTACTTAAATGGTGGTCCAGTGGTAACATTAAACTTAGTACCTATCAGGTGATATTTTTCACCTTGCTGAAAATGAGATGGTTTCACTTTAAATTTTTTATTGGTCTAAAGCGTGTCAGACACCGGAGGAAACAATCCCCAGGAGCGGACAAGACAAGGAAAAGTCCTTGCCATCTGCTTTTTATTCAATATTTACAGAGAAAGGCTTGGAACACAGCCTCTTGGAATAATGGCGTTGTCCCGAGTGACTCTCCACTCCCCTTTTCTCCCACTTCCTCCTTCGTCATTGTCATCATCTCCCCTACAGGTGGCGCTGAGGGCCCTTTGCTTCTGAGCTCTCTGCTCTACTACAGTCATACCTCAGGTTGAATGTGCTTCAGGATGAGCGTGTTCGAGTTGCGCTCTGCGGCAACCCGGAAGCAACAGAGTGCATTACTTCCGGGTTTCGCCGCTTGCGCAGACGCTCAAAATGACGTCACACGCATGCGCAGAAGCAGTGAAAAGCGACGGGCGCATGCGCAGACGTGCCATCGCTGGTTACATTTGCTTCTAGATGCAAACGGGGCTCTGAAACAGATCCCGTTCACATCTAGAGGTACCATTGTACTTTCAAGGCTCGCCGGGTTCTGGGAATGGGGTCTGGAATGCTTTCTAAAGACCCTCTGTTGTCCTCCTGGTGCTCCCTCTTCCTCCTCCTCCTCCCATTATTTCCCAGCTTTCCCCCTCATCTGCCTCTGAGCTGTGATCTCCCTCAAACCCCTGTTGTAATTCTGAACTGTTAGGTTGGGAGGCAGTCTCCACCATTCCTGCTCTGTCCAGTTCCTGTCATAGTGTGGGCTTTCAGTAATTGTTGGACACTTCACTTATGACTATTGATTTTACTTTCAGAGAAAATAATCCAACCCACTGCCCACAAACGTTTGGCAGCCCCTGACTTAGCATGATGTATGAGTCAGGTCAATGTGTGCAAAGCGTGTGTAGCAACGTAACATGTTTACACACACTAGCTCTTGTGTCCTGGCATTGCAGATTAAAGCATGTTCTTGGTAAACTTTGGTGAGCCCTAGCTCTGGCTGAAATAAAACTTTATCGTCCCAGCTATTGGTTCACTTAGAAAAAGCAGCTTATGAGAGGTCTCCCAAGCTCAATTTGTTTTATGATGAACATTTTCAGGAGTATGAACGGACACGTTTCTTAAAAGAATTCTTCTTGTTGTTTTTTAAAAAATGCATGTGAACTGAATTCCTGGAGGGAGCTGCCAGAAGTTCCATTTACTGGCTTCTGAACCTGCTGAATAAAATGCCACAAGCATCTTAAACTCTGCAAGGGAGAAAGAAATGTCAAGGGTGATGGATCTTTAGCTTATCGTAGCATCAGTTTACACTGTTGATATGCCTGTGAATTCTACTGGCACTGTGTATGGCTTTTAAATGAAAAATACTGGTCCAGATTCAAAGAGCTGTTTAGGGCAGTGTTTTTCAACCACTGTTCCGCGGCACACTAGTGTGCCGCGAGATGTTGCCTGGAGTGCCGCGGCGGCGGTGTGGAGAGGCCGCCCAGCGCGGGGCTCTCGCCGTCTGCCTGCCTGGCTGCCTGCGAGCTCGGCGGGCAGCGCCTCCATCCGCAGCACCCGCCTCGCGGCTCTCATCTGTTTAACCTTGAAGTCCCCCCCCCGGCGCGCTCTCCTTCCTCGGCGCTCCGGCTCCGGGGGGCGGAGGAAGAAGCTCCCGGGCTCCAGCGTGTCCTCCCGGGCGAGCGCCACTCGAGAGCCACGAGGCGGGCGCTGCGGACGGAGGCGCTGCCCGCCGAGCTCGCAGGCAGGCAGACGGCGAGAGCCCCGCGCTGGGCGGCCTCTCCGGGGAGCCCCGCGCTGGGCGGCCTCTCCGGGGAGCGAGAGGCGCCGAGGAAGGAGAGCGCGCGGGGGGGGGGGACTTCAAGGTTAAACAGATGGACGTTGTGACCACAATCAGTTTGAATCCCTCCTTTTTTCCTAAGAAAATAAACATTTTACTGTTTTTAGGTATTCTCGTCTTATACCCATTCATGCAGTCCAGTGTGTTTAAAGAATAATTGGGTAAACAGGGTGGTAGCAAAGCACCCCTTTGGAATTATCCTGTGAGAGGATGTTATTTTAAAGCACCTGTGTGCCAATTTGGGATGTCTGTAGAGTTTATTTTTCCACATTATAAAAATATGATACCCTCTCTTCTCAAAGGCAGATGTAATATTTTTAACAAATATTGTCATGAGTAAAAATAAGCCTAAGGTTTAAAAAAAAAGAAGTCAAATTTTCGCCCACTAGGCGGGCGCCGGACTGTGTCCACCCTATTTCCCATCCGTCCTGGGTGGGGATCAGATCGGATGGGATCGGATGAGAGCGGACAGGCGGTCTGCTCTCATCCGATTCCCCATAGAGAGCAGCGGGGCTCTGACATCTCCCTCTCCGCACACAGTGGTGGTGTGCCTCGTGATTTTTTTCATGAAACAAGTGTGCCTTTGCCCAAAAAAGGTTGAAAAACACTGGTTTAGGGTTTCAGAAGAGAGGTGTCACAAGTTGCTTCTGAAACTCCTCTCTGTTTGCTGGGGAGCTACTGTTTGAGAAAAATAACTCTAAAGCTCCCATTGGCCCATAGAACTAGTTTTACAGTTCTTTGACCCTTGGCCAGGATATTCCTTTTTCATGTTTGCTTGAGGCATTGCAAATCATGATGGCAGAGTGTGTAATAAACTGAGCTCATAGACTTATTTGCTGACTTTATTGATGTTTAGCTTCTGATCAGTATGCATTCTCAGTAACCACATCTTAGAGTTGTTAGTATGAATATCATAAGTATTTCAAAGTACAGCAGCTCATTATATACTCATTGCTGCTGCAGCAGAGAAGAATTAATAGAGTGGTACATGAGTATTTAACCAATACACCTTAATGGCTCCAAAGTCCTAATAAACAGAAATTGTTGATAAATACAGACATAATTTATGTGAGGCTCTTAATTATTTCATTCCCATAAATTGCATGTATCCTTTTTCTAGAATGACAATACCATTTTGTTCATCATCGTTCAAATGACATATCATTTATTATAGGCAGCATTTCTGTGAGGTTTAACTATTCAAAGTATTCTTTATACACAGAGATACTTTACTCCATATTTCATTAACACAATCAAACAAACGTTTTGTATTCAGCCAGTTTTAAAAATAAGAGAGTATTTTTTTAACCACTTATTTTAGAGACATATCACTGTTTCCAGTGGCAACATATTTCTTCGGGGCCACATCACATCAGGGTGATTGCCTGCTTACCTGAGCCACAGTATGTGGACCAAACAAATAATTATTTCAAAGTACATGAGAAGCTGCATGGTTTTGCACACAGTACAATTTGTGGAGGGAATTTCACCCCACTGATAAAACTAGGTTCTATTCCATGGGATACAATATGTATTTGTCAGTTAATTACATCCTCATCTCTAACTCACTGAGATACAAAACACATATACAGTGGTGCCTCGCAAGACGAAAAGAATCCGTTCTGTGATTCTCTTTGTCTTGCGAAGCAAGCCCATTGACGGATTAGCGCTATTAGCTGCTTTTAGCGGCTTATCTGCTGATCGGATCAGCTGATAAGCGGCTTAGCGGCTTAGAAAAGGGGGGGGAGGGGGAAAAAGCAGGAACTCCCAAGACGTTGTCGTCTTGCGAAGCAAGCCCATAGGAAATTCATTTTGCGAAGCACCTCCAAAACGGAAAACTCTTTCGTCTAGCGAGTTTTCCGTCTTGCGAGGCATTCGTCTTGCGGGGCACCACTGTATAGGTACAGTGCTCATTTTGGATCATGCAGCCATTACTGTAGAGGTCAAGTAGGGAAACATATTGTCTTACAATCCAGTTTGGCAATTGGATGCTTCAGTATTGTCAAAGCAATTACCGTATTTTTTGTTCTATAAGACTCACTTTTTCCCTCCTAAAAAGTAAGGGGAAATGTGTGTGCGTCTTATGGAGCAAATGCAGGCTGCACAGCTATCCCAGAAGCAAGAACAGCAAGAGGGATCGCTGCTTTCCCTGCGCAGTAATCCCTCTTGCTGTTCTGGCTTCTGAGAATCAGAATATATTTTTTCTTGTTTTCCTCCTCCAAAAACTAGGTGCGTTTTATGGTCTGGTGCATCTTATAGAGTGAAAAAATATGGTAATTCAAGAAAAATTGTCAACCAAGTTAAAGGAATGCCTTTATATGAATAGTACTCTGGATGTCAACCTTGTATGGGATGTGGGATATGGGATGCCATGAAATCAGTTATTAGGGAAGTATATTTAAGAGAAACATAACATTTTTGGATGCACAGAGAGGCAGATAAAGATTATTTGCTTATGGGGATAGCAAAGTTAAAAGTCAAATGCAGACACACTGGGAGTTCTAAAATTTACAAGAAATTACTAGTGAAAGGTGTGCTCTAAACATTTATATGATACAATCATACACAGTATGTGGTCCATGAAGAGATTATAATAGTTATTGATTGCTGCTTGACTGGAGATCGTGCACTTTTGAAAATCCAAGAAAGGCTTTTCACTCAGTAGACGATATACCAACCCATGAAATATGGCACATAGCACTAACTGAGAAAATAACATCAGTGCAGTTTAGCCCAAGGTGAAATCCAGCAGGATAAGTCAGATGAGATCTGAGTCCCTTTTTTCACATAGGAAAATTGTCACATGAGAGATTTACAGCCCTCATTTTCTCAACACTCATTCTGGAAAGCTACACTTATGCAGTGCAAGGTATTACAAGCTGTGACTGCATTGTTACGGTTTTTTGGATGCTGGCGATCCTTGTTTGTAATAATTTCAGACTCAAAACTTACTTTTGCTATGATTATTACAACATTTAATTAAAATTTTCAATAAAAATAAAAAGATTTAAGTCCAGGCTTGCCTCTGCTCTGGTCGGTTCGATGACTAAGTGTTCCAGAGCACAATGATTTAGGATATTGAGGAGTTTTTTCCCAGATGATACAGCTTCCAGCCTAAGCCAGCAACAAACAATTGCCTCTGCTGGGATGTTGTTGCCAGAGGACTGGAACAGCTAAAGAGCTCAGGGGAATAGCTGAGGTGCTTGAGAAAGATACCTCATTCTGCTTGATGAAATCAGGTAGAGCATCTGTTCTCAGTAGGGTTGTTCTTCCTCTGAAAAGAGCAGGTACATTGTCTGGAGGTACTCTTTGATCCAGAATGGTCACTAGAGATACAGATGGCCTTCATGTCTTGGAGTGCCTTTTTCAAACTTCAGCTCTTCCCGAATAGAGACTACTGACCACAGTTGGCCATACTCTAGTGATGTTGTGTTTGTAGTATGGCAATGTGTTCTACATGGAGCTTTGTCCTTAAATCACCTGGAAGTTATAATTGGTACGGAATACAGTTGTCAGAGTACTACCATATGACACCAATCCTAGAATCATAGAATCATAGAGTTGGAAGAGACCACAAGGGCCATCGAGTCCAACCCCTTGCCAAGCAGGAAACACCATCAGAGCACTCCTGACATATGGTTGTCAAGCCTCTGCTTAAAGACCTCCAAAGAAGGAGACTCCACCACACTCCTTGGCAGCAAATTCCACTGTCAAACAGCTCTTACTGTCAGGAAGTTCTTCCTAATGTTTAGGTGGAATCTTCTTTCTTGTAGTTTGGATCCATTGCTCCGTGTCCGCTTCTCTGGAGCAGCAGAAAACAATCTTTCTCCTTCCTCTAAATGACATCCTTTTATATATTTGAACATGGCTATCATATCACCCCTTAACCTCCTCTTCTCCAGGCTAAACGTGCCCATAAGGCATCGTTTCCAGGCCTTTGACCATTTTGGTTGCCCTCCTCTGGACATGTTCCAGTTTGTCAGTGTCCTTCTTGAACTGTGGTGCCCAAAACTGGACACAGTACTCCAGGTGAGGTCTGACCAGAGCAGAATACAGTGGCACTATTACTTCCCTTGATCTAGATGCTATACTCCTATTGATGCAGCCCAGAATTGCATTGGCTTTTTTAGCTGCCGCGTCACACTGTTGGCTCATGTCAAGTTTGTGGTCAACCAAGACTCCTAGATCCTTTTCACATGTACTGCTCTCAAGCCAGGTGTCACCCATCTTGTATTTGTGCCTCTCATTTTTTTTGCCCAAGTGCAATACTTTACATTTCTCCCTGTTAAAGTTCATCTTGTTTGTTTTGGCCCAGTTCTCTAATCTGTCAAGGTCATTTTGAAGTGTGATCCTGTCCTCTGGGGTGTTAGCCACCCCTCCCAGTTTGGTGTCATCTGCAAATTTGATCAGGATGCCCTTGAGTCCATCATCCAAGTCGTTGATAAAGATGTTGAATAAGACCGGGTCCAAGACAGAACCCTGTGGCACCCCACTAGTCACTCTTCTCCAGGATGAAGAGGAACCATTGATGAGCACCCTTTGGGTTCGGTCAGTCAGCCAGTTACAAATCCACTGAGTGGTAGCATAGTCAAGACCGCATTTTACCAGCTTCTTTACAAGAATATCATGGGGCACCTTGTCAAATGCCTTGCTGAAATCAAGGTAGGCTACATCCACTGCGTTCCCTTCATCTACCAGGCTTGTAATTCTGTCAAAAAACAAGATCAGGTTAGTCTGACATGACTTATTTTTCAGAAATCCATGCTGACTATTGGTGATCACAGCATTCCTTTCTAGGTGCTCACAGACTGTTTACTTAATGATCTGCTCCAGAATCTTCCCTGATATTGATGTGTGACTGACTGGGCGGTAATTATTTGGGTCCTCTCTTTTCCCCTTTTTGAAAATAGGGACAACATTTGCCCTCCTCCAGTCTGCCGGGACTTCGCCTGTTCTCCAGGAATTCTCAAAGATGACTGCCAGTGGTTCTGAGATCACATCTGCCAGTTCTTTTAATACTCTTGGATGCAGTTCATCTGGCCCTGGAGACTTGAAACCTCCTGAAAGAGGTTCTTTGGATACATATACAGTCGTACCTTGGAAGTCGAATGGAATCCGTTCTGGAAGTCTGTACGACTTCCAAAACATTCAAAAACCAAATCACGGCTTCTGATTGGCTGCAGGAAGCTCCTGCAGCCAATCAGAGGCTGTGGAAGCCCCTTGCTCAATCTGCTGCTCCCTGTTGTCTTTGTCCTCCCCTCCTGCACGGTTATTTCTTCTCCGCCCCCCCCCCCGCTCCCTTTCTTTTTCCACCCCCATCAGTGGCTGGCTGAGTCTGACCTGATGGCATCTGCCCACTCCTCCTGCCTCCCTCTTGCTCCCATCGAGAAGCCCACCACCATGATCTGAAACTGATCACTGCAGAAGGGCTCGCAGGGCACATGGAGGTCGGGGGTAAGGATGCGGGCAGCGGGAGAGGCAGGCAGGCGCAGGCGGAAGGGTGGCAGTTCTGGCAACTTTTTTCTAAGAAAAACATGCTGCCCAAGTTCATACAGCCTTTCCCACAAGACAATCTAAAGAGGCTGAGAGCACCCTGCCATTCATATGCAGCATATATATATGTCATTGCATGTGATCTTTGGCAATCACTCGTAGCCTCAGCTTCGTTGGACTGGTCATGTTGTGCGGATGCCTGATGATCGTCTACCAAAGCAACTGCTCTATTCCAAACTTAAAAATGGAAAGCGTAATGCTGGTGGTCGACAAAAGAGGTTTAAAGACTGTCTCAAGGCATATTTTTAAAAAAATGTAGTATAAACACTGACAACTGGGAAACACTGGCCTGTGAGCGCTCCAGTTGGAGAACAGCCTATATCAAAGGTGTCATGGGCTTTGAAGACACTTGAACTCAGGATGCAAGGGAGAAACGTGCTGAGAGGACGGCATGCTTGGCAAATCCACACCGTGATCAACTCCCGCCCAGAAACCAATGTCCCCACTGTGGAAGAATGTGTGGATCCAGAATTGGCCTCCATGGTCACTTACGAACTCATTGTTAAAACCATGTTTATGGAAGACAATCTTACTCGGCTACGAGTGATTGCCAAAGAACAAGAAGATATAAGGGAGGCATATCAGTGATGGTAAAGATTTTGCTCTTGTTGGAGAAGAGAAAGTTCAGGCAAGGACAGTCTGCTGACATCACTAAAGGAGAAAGAAGCTGTCTTGTGGCAGGTTTCCAAACCTTTTCAAAGGAATAGGGTTTATAATCTCACACCCTTTTCTACAGCCCAAGGTGCATGGCTTGTCTGAGCCAAATAACAGAACTTATGAGTCATTTCCCTCAGTGAGCTGCCTATGGGCTAATTTCTTAGTGTTAATAGAAATGGAAGAAAACTGCCAGATCAATTGGATATTTTGGATGAAGAAGAATAAAAGGGACTCGTCGTTTATTTTATTGTAAGATAAGAGATGAAAAACCTATGAGTGGGTTGGACATTGGTCAGTGCATTCTTTTCTTCAGTTTTGGCAGCAATAGATACAAAGGTCAGATAGGTTTCTTGGGTTAACATAAAGCCTATTATTATTATTATTATTATTATTATTATTATTATTATTTTATTTATACCTTGCCCATCTGGCTGGGTTTTCCCAGCCACTCTGGGCGGCTTACAACATATCTAATAACATAATAAGAATTTCCCTAAACAGGGCTGCCTTCAGATGTCTTCTAAAAGTCAGATACTTGTTTATTTCCTTGACATCTGATGAGAGGGCGTTCTACAGGGTGGGTGCCACTACCAAGAAGGCCCTCTTCCTAGTTCCCTGTAACTTGGCTTCTTGCAGTGAGGGAACCGCCAAGAGAAGGCCCTCGGTGCTGGACCTCAGTGTCCAGGTATACTGGGCCAAAGCCGCGTAGGGCTGTAAAGGTCAGCAGCAACACTGAATTTTGCTCGGGAAACATACTGGGAGCTAGTGAAGATCCTTTACGACTGGTGTTATATGGTCCCGGCGGCCACTCCCAGCCACCAGTCTAGCTACTGCATTCTGGATTAGTCACCTTCCAAGTCCCCTTCAAAGGTAGCCCCACATATGCAGCAACCCTCACAGTTTCCATAGACACCAACCCTGATGAGTTTTAGGCATCTTTTTCTTTGCCAAACTAACTGGTTAGTTGACTGGAGATTTTTTGTTGATCTCATGATGCTCTGATATAATCTTAATTTATTACTGTAGTAGTTTGATTTTTTTAAAAGATTTTTTTATTTGATTATGTATTATATTTTATGTTGTACCCTGCCATGGGATTAATTTTAGTGAAGGACAGGTTAAAAATAAATGATAAAAAGTATATTTTGAGTGCATGGCAGTTGGGGGGGGGGAGAATAACCAGCTATGTTTACGAGAAACTATGACTGACAGGGTCAAAATACCTTGAAAATGAATCTTGAAATAGAATTGAAATCTTTATGCTATAAACTGTGCAATGCCTTGGACAGACTGTCATTTAAGTAGGCCAGCCTTGTTTGTTTACAAATCAGAAACATTATAAAACTTGCTCTTCAGCATATTGCATTGGGATTTCTAAAGTAGTTAAAAAATGAGAAAAAGCGGGGTTTTAAAAATACATTGAGGCGAAATGGTTGTACACACAAAAAAGAGAAAGAGAGGAAACTACTAGCAAAAAGAGTTATCAAAATTTACCTGGCAGGGGAAAAGACCAAGGATTAAATTTAAAATTTTAACAGCTGTAAAAAAAAGAGGTGGATTCTCATTGCCAGACTTAAAACTACAGTGGTACCTCAGGTTAAGTACTCAATTTGTTCCAGAGGTCCGTTCTTAACGTGAAACTGTTCTTAACCTGAAGCACCACTTTTGCTAATGGGGCCTCCTGCTGCTGCCGCGCCTCAAGAGCACGATTTCTGTTCTCAACCTGAAGCAAAGTTCTTAACCTGAAGCACTATTTCTGGGTTAGCGGAGTCTGTAACCTGAAGCTTCAGGTTAAGAACAGCTTCAGGTTAAGAATGGACTTCGGAACGAATTAAGTACTTAACCTGAGGTACCACTGTACTATGAAGCAGCTTGTATGATCTAGTTAAAGGAATTAAAGAACACAGGATTGTTAGACCTGGAATGTTATGAGAAACATTATGGGTGGCATGCTTATTTGTGGTATGATAAGGTAAAAATACACAAAGAATTTTAAAATCATTGCAGAAGAAGGCGTATATATGGAATATAGACTAGATACTAAGCTTTATTGGAAAAGAAAACACCTTTATGGTTATCACCTATAGAAGCCAGTCAGTACTCAAAAGAAAATAAATATGATGGAGTAGTGGGGTAAATATAGAGATATATTTTTCTGGAAATGTATGTAAATTGAAAAAGTTTGAAGAAATCTGAGAATGGATATCAGATTGGTTTCAATATTCTCACACCAATGAGTATTTTAAAAAGGATCTATTAAAAGGTTTTATTATGAGTTCTGATTTTGGAAAAAAAATGCTTGAAGGAAGAGAGAAATTGAATTCAAAATGTATAAATTATTATTAGAATGGGAGGCGAAAGATGAAATAGTGAAATTGGTAATGATGAAAAGATTTAGGACACAATATAGAAATAAGCAATATAGAAATAAGGCCAATACATGGCACTTTAAAAAAAAAAACAACCTGCTTGCCACCTTTACAAATTCCAAAGCACTAATAGATTGCATGGAGTACAAGGGAACTGATTTGGGGGGGAGTGAATGAACTTTTGAGAACTCTTGTGTCTCGTACGTGTTGCTATGATACTTGTTCTAAGAATTTATTCCCCCCTTTCCTGCTTGTTCTCATGGAGCCCAGGGGAGCTGGAGCAAAGCACCACTCCTGAAGAAGGCCTGAATAGGACACTCATTAAAAGGATTCACACTCTCTGTGGTTCCCAAATGTCAGCCTCATTTCTTTATAAACTCACCTCCTCCATACAAAACAAAGAAAATATGAGAGAGAACAGTTCATTTTTCATTTAACATAAACTGGTGTACAAAAGCTCTGTCATAGCTGCTCTTCAATAAGCACCTAAAGTGGCAATTATTTGGGGGGAATTGTTTTGGCTACAGGTTCTTAGCTGCTGTTCCCCTCCTGCTGGTGCTGCACTAAACATGCCAGGAACTCTTTTTTTGTAGATATAAAGGAATCTGGATAAGTTTCCAGACAGCTATTTCAGGGATTATACAGTACATAAGACAGCCTCTCCCTTCCCACCCACCCCAACCTGCCCACCCACCCTAAGCATTTTTTGTGTTTCCATGGCTATTCTGTGCAGGCGTTTTGTCTACTTTTATCCACATGCAGTTGTGTTGGAAAATTCAAATCCTCTTTCTCCCCCCAGCAATCAAATGTACTGTACTATGGAATGCTTAGAAAAGAGCTGTGGGGTTTCTAAAGGCCCATAATAACAATTAAGTGGTCTAATAACTATACCCTGATATGATGAGCAATCTCAAAAGAAATAACTAGCTCTATTTTCATTTCATTTAGCGTCCCTTTCAAATTATCTTGCTGTTTGTTAATTAGGGCATTGATTTTCTGTCTCTCCAGTTTAAATCAATATGCTCATTTGTGGATAATTAAATTGGTTATACTAATGAATAGGCTAATATTTCCTTGCATTGCACTGGCAACTAATTTCCTGCTTTTTTGCTTGTTGTTTGTTTTTCTTCCTATAGCACTGCAGCGATAATATAAACCTCTGTCAGTCAGATATGAATATTGTAGGCGCTTGGAGGAGAGGCTACACTGGAAAGAATATTGTGATCACCATCTTGGATGATGGCATTGAAAGAAACCACCCAGACTTGATGCAGAATTATGTGAGTCTCCACAGTGCTTTGGATAGCTGTTTTATTCTTTTATGCTTATTTGTTTATCTCAACAATTTGTATACTTCTTAATTACAGTATCCTCTGGAAAGGTGTACAGGAGACTCAGTAGAATGAAACTTACAGTTTTCATTTTGCAAGCCATGTATCTGAGACATGGGCACCACTAACTGCTGAAATTTTACCTATCAGTAAACCGAATCTGGTCTTGCCCTACACAAACAAGCTCAAATGTAACAGATTTGCTGTGTTGTTTCAATAATTAATCTTGCCTTGGTCTTTTGCTATGTGGCCATATTTGGTGTACTTTTCAGGTGAGCAATATTCTGAATCACTGCATCAGTCACACGCAATCCATGCCCTCTAACCCAGAGGGCTCTTATGCCAGGCCACAGCCTACTACCGCAATGTTGGCAGCCCTGTTTCAGACAGAGTTGCTGATGAACAGGATTCTGAATTGGTGCACAATTCACACATAATCTTATGTTCAGGGCCATGATCCCTGTTTTGATTGCTGCGAATCCAGCTACCATACCAACAAAGCACCAATAATATCTCTAAACTCCAGTATTCAAAAGTATCTGGTGGTATTTTCTGCTACACTTCCTGTTCGGCACTATCCTTAGCTTGCTGCTAGAATATATTATTAGGACATGGTTAGAATCTCAATAGTTAACACATTTCTAGATTCTCACTGAGAATAAATTAATCAGGGATTACTAGCTCCACCCCATTCAAGTCCTTCATGAATTTAACAGATCAACTTAATTCTCCACGTCGTTTGCTACCTATTACCTAAGCTAAAAAATTCACATAAGAGAAAATGACATTAATGTTTAATTGTATTACATATGTGAATGAATATATTTTGGCAATGTTATACAGAATCACTTGAAGCCAATAGACTAATTAGTTTTGAACGAAGGTGAAATAAAGATTAATCTGCCTCATCATTCTACCACATCAAATAACAAGAGTTGCAAAGATACACAGATGTTTACATTGTTTTCTACAGGCAAATGTGAAGAAGACAAAACCACATTTCACATCCATTAAAAGTTGCATATGCTCCCTGAAGATACAAAAAAATATGTCATCTAGTAGCTACTGTTAATAAAGATACACTTTCCCCACGGCTTTATTTTTCAAGTTGTATGTTTAAATTCTTTATCGACGCATGAAAATGTTTCCTTCAGGCAAATAATGTTCTCTTAGAATTATTTAAATTGCTTGCCCTTTAAACAAGAATAATGTAATTCAAGTTTGTGAACAAACTATTTATTACTGTGATAAAGAGAATTTTGATAAAGAAAAGAAATTTGAAATATAGTAAATAACTAAAACTACACAACTAAGTACTACTTAGATTAAAACAGTAGTTTTCATAAATTATAAAAAAAATTAATGCAACTTCAATTTTCCAGAAGTAATTTAAATAATATATAAATCCTGCAGGTTTAGAACATGTATTGCTTTCCTAAACCATGCAGCAACCACAAAACCACAGGAATGTTAGTTAACCTAATTACACTCCTGTAGAAACCTGCTGAGGAATGTATGAGCCAGATGAGTCAATGGCTAATTAATGAGGATCTGCAGTTCATTCTTTTTCCATCTCTCTTTCCATTTCCCTTCTCTGTTGACTACAGGACCCAGATGCCAGTTTTGATGTCAATGGTAATGATATTGACCCCATGCCTCGTTATGATGCCAGCAATGAAAACAAGTAAGGCCACTCCTCTGTGGAATGCAAGGCATTGTGAATTCAGTTGTATCATGCACTCTCTCTTTTTTCTACAGCACTAATTGCGCAGGTTGAAACATTCTATTTTTGTTAGAATTTTTAACTTTTATCTAGTAAGGTAATGCAGGGTATGAATTGTGTCTTTTGCATCTCACATATGCATGACATATGGTGAAGAAGCTGTTTGAGCATATAAAATATGCCATATATATATCTCAACTATGTATATGGTTAGATCTTTGGATACAGTTGTTACAAATATTTGAACTGCATTTATTTTCAGAATGGTATTGGTGATACTTTCTCAGGTAGCTTCTGATACTTGCTTGTAATTCTGGTGTCTAGGTGCTGCTTTGAGTAATCCGAAACTGGTTGCTGTGTCTATACCAAACAGGAATAAAATACGCAGAGTTGTTGTTCACTAGGTTCATAAAATGCCTATTCCTTCTGTCTGTCTGTGACTGGAACATAGTTGAACATAGTTCACTGTATTGTGGTCTGGCAAGCATCATTTTTGCAGTCTCAGGGTGGTCATAAAACCGAGAGGCTTACTGAGTTCCTATTTGCTCACCATACATGACAGGTACAGTGGTGCCTCGCAAGACGAAAATAATCCATTCCGCGAGTCTCTTCGTCTAGCGGTTTTTTCGTCTTGCGAAGCAACCCTATTAGCAGATTAGTGCTATTAGCGGTTTAGCAGCTATCAAAGGCTTAGCGGCTAAAAGGCTATTAGCGGCTTAGCGGCTTAGAAAAGGGGGGGAGCGAAAAAAATCACAAGACTCGCAAGACGTTTTCGTCTTGCGAAGCAAGCCCATAGGGAAATTCGTCTTGCAAAGCGCATCGGAAAACCCTTTCGTCTAGCGGGTTTTTCATCTTGCGAGGCATTCGTCTCGCGGGGCACCACTGTAGACTAAAACGGCTCAGTGACTGTCAAGTTGTGTAGACAAGGTATGGGGCTAGTCTGCCTATTATTACCTGAATATAGAAAGGTGGAGAAAAAACCTATGTGGAAGCTCCACAAACTCCATAATTCTTAAAAGCACAAATTCCCTTTTGTGAGTCTTAATATGCTTCTCCCCTGTTTAGGAAAGAAAACACATTTATGGTGGGAATAGTATGGTCAGGGCCTAAGAGCAGATGCGCCACTTCCTTTCTGAATGACTAAGCTGAGCAGTTTTATTGACTTGACTTCTCTGTTGTGGCCATCTGAGAACTGGCTGACCAGCAGCCCTTCCGATATCTTTGTTGCAGGCTTTTTAGGACTTTAAAACAGCACTTTGAATTGCATCTGAAGATACACTGGAAGGCACTGCAGAACTTTTAAGCATCAGCAATATATGTTCGATATGAGGGTCCAAGTTAACAACGTCACAATTACAGTGGTACCTTGGGTTAAGTACTTAATTCGTTCCGGAAGTCTGTTCTTAACCTGAAACTGTTCTTAACCTGAAGCACCACTTTAGCTAATGGGGCCTCCAGCTGCCGCCACGCCACCAGAGCATGATTTCTGTTCTCATCCTGAAACAAAGTTCTTAACTGGAGGTACTATTTCTGGGTTAGTGGAGTCTGTAACCTGAAGCGTATGTAACCTGATGTACCACTGTACGTCCTGAATTAGCTGAAGTATTTAAATGCTCTTCAAAGGCATTCTGACGTATGCCACATTGCAGTAATCAAAAGTGGTTGTTACAAAACCATAGATAACTGCACAAAGGCCATTCATTTTACAAAGGAATGCTCAGAGTTTCTAACTCATTATGCCTGGATTGCTATGTAAAATGAATCAATCCAAATGCTTTGATTCCAAATAGTGTCATCATCCTGGTGCATCTGAAATGAAGATGCAATGCCATGATTTAGAATTTTGTGCTGGCATAGATGTTGGAATAATCCAATTCTGGCCAGCATTATCATTAAATGCCACCAAAGTCACAAGTAAAAAAAAAAAAAAGTTTGAAACGAGGACATAAAAACAGAACTGCAGGTAAGATATATTTATTATATCATAGAATTATCTAGCCCAACCCCCTCTAATGCTGGAATCTCAACTAGATCATCTATGGCAGATGGCCATACAACCTCTGCTTAAAAATCCAAGGAAGATGAGTCCACTACCTCTCATGGGAGTCTGTTCCACTCTCGAACAGCTCTTACTGTCAGAAAGTTCTTCTGGTATTTAGTCAGAATTTCCTTTCTTGTAACTTGAATCCATAGGTTCAGGTCCTAGCCTCCAAATCAAGAAAAAATAAGCTTGCTCATCCTCCATCTGACAGTCCTACAGATATTTGAAGATGGCTATCATATCTCCTCTCAGTCTTCTATTTACCAGGCTCCTTCAATCTTTCCTCATCAGGCTTGGTTTCCAGACCCTTGGTCATCTTGGTGGCCATCCTCTGCACACATTCCAGCTTGTCAATATTCTTCTTAAATTGTAGTGTCCAGAATTGGACACAGTATTCCAGGTGTGGTCTGACCAAGGCAGAATAGAGTGGTACTATTACTTCTCTTTGGGACGTGGGTGGCGCTGTGGGTTAAACCACAGAGCCTAGGACTTGCCGATCAGAAGGTCGGCGATTCAAATCCCCGTGACGGGGTGAGCTCCCATTCTTTGGTCCCTGCTCCTGCCAACCTAGCAGTTTGAAAGCACGTCAAAGTGCAAGTAGATAAATAGGTAAACGGGAAGGTAAACGGCGTTTCCGTGCACTGCTCTGGTTTGCCAGAAGCGGCTTAGTCATTCTGGCCACATGACCCGGAAGCTGTACGCCGGCTCCCTTGGCCAATAAAGCGAGATGAGCGCCACAACCCCAGAGTCGGCCACAACTGGACCTAATGGTCAGGGGTCCCTTTACCTTTACCTTTACTACTTCCCTTGATCTGGACACTAGACTTCTGTTGATGCAGCCTAGAATAGTGTTAGCTTTTTTGCTGCTGCATCACACAGTTGACTCATGTTAAGCTTGTGGATCCACCAAGATCCTTCTCACATGTACTGCATGCAATACACTGATCTCTGCCATGCATTCTATACAACCCTTGTACCTGATGGCCTCCAGTCAACTCATTGATGTTAGGTTTGTTAATAATAGACAGCTCAGACCTCAAGCTTCCACTGTACAGTGGTACCTCGCAAGACAAATGCCTCGCAAGACGAAAGAGTTTTTCGTTTTTTGAGTTGCTTCGCAAGACGAATTTCCCTATGGGCTTGCTTCGCAAGACGAAAACGTCTTGCAAGTTTGTTTCCTTTTTCTTAAAACCGTTAATACCCAGGGAAACCGTGCTCCGCAAGACGAAAAATTCACAAGACGAAAAAACTCGCAGAACGAATTAATTTCGTCTTGCGAGGCACCACTGTACTCAAGAGGCCACACTTTTTGTCAAGCAAATCAACAACTAAAGGCATGGTTGAGTAAGTACAATGAGGGGAATGACAAAAACAGACTCTGTACAAAAGTCACTATTTCTGAGGATAAGGAAACAATATTCTTTTTAAAAAGTGTCATTTTTTCATATTAGCCCAATTGATACTTTTTTTGAAAACCTATTTCTCTCTCGCCTTGTTGTTATCATAGCAATTACAATGGTCCCTTTGTTGTTTTCTTTCTGCAAGCATACTTAGTTTCATTGCAAATGATGGAGCTGTATTTTTTGTTTTGGTTGCCAAGTAGTGATGGACATTCCTGCTCGATTTTTCTTTGCTAGGTTCCACTTAATTAAGTGCCTAACAGAGAAATCTAGTATCTAGGATTTTATCCTCTCGATAGGAGGGAAGGGAACTACCTAAAACTCCAACATTATTTACCCCAGCAAGTTTTCCCATTCCTGCAAAGGAAGGTCAGCAGATAAGGGTCTTGGCTCCACCCACAGGTCGAAGGCAGGCAGCAACATTTTGGGATGTAGGGCTCCCAGGATTCAGTTTGCTCCCACCTTCATGGAGTGCAGCCAGATCTCCATTTGCTCCTATTCTTTTGCTGTCTCCTTGGGTCTTTAAATATATTTACCTCACTGGCTTGCTCTCCATCAGTTCTGCTGGTCCCCAAGCCCCTTCTCTGGGGTTTTTAACTCACTTCCTTCTCTCTTTGTCTTTTCCTGCCAAAATACAAGAAGGGAGTTAGCTCTAAATTTTAACCCCCTCTTCATAGAACCATAGAATCATAGAGTTGGAAGAGACCACAAGGGCCATCGAGTCCAACCCCCTGCCAAGCAGGAAACACCATCAGACCACTCCTGACATATGGTTGTCAAGCCTCTGCTTAAAGACCTCCAAAGAAGGAGACTCCATCACCTCTTACTCCTTCCAAGGCAGCAGTAGTGCAAGCTGAACCTAAAACTTCTAACTAGTTTTCCAGTTATAGCTCCACTAAAGAATGTGTCCAAATCTGAATGGGAATCCCCACCAAGGTTTTGTGGTGTAATAGATAGTGCATTGGACTTCTAGCATAGTGCAGTGATTCAAAGGTTGTGGGTTCAAGTCCCACCAGAGTCACCAAGTTAAGAAGCTAGTGTCCACTGGTATCAAATTCTACACTCCTGATACTGAGTTATGGACTTATTAAAGATTCCAAATGTAGACTGTCCAGTTTCCACTTTAGTTTCTAGGATTTTACTTTCCTCAGGATGGAAAGAATGCCACTTGGACTTTGTCATTCACAGTGCCCTTGAAGTGCCTCCTTATTTATCTGTTCTTCATGCACAGCAACCTTATTGCTAGAGCATCTCTAGTCTGGACTGATGACCTCCTCTGCCACCCAGATCAGGATCCAAGCCGTACTTGACAAATGCTGCTTATGATCTACTGGTCAGCTGCCTTTATTGCAGATGCCATATTGGATTCCACCTAGTTTGCTTCCCACTCTCTGGTAGCAGACATTGTTGCTAAGCATACCCTATAGCTTGAGCACTGGGATGCTGACACCCCCATCTAGGATTAAATAGCTCCCTACATGGGTACTAAACTGCTTGAAGAGAATATCTTAAAGGATAGCTTGGTTGAAGCAAAAGATGCTACTTATCCATAAGAGGGATGACAAGAGATTTAATAGACGTTAACTCACCATACTCTCCCAACCAGTCCTTTTGTAATTTTCATCTGCAAGGAAGAAACAGAGTACGAACCTAACAGACCAAGGAGCAAGCCAAACAACAATCCTAACCAAACCCAGCCCAATCACCTCCACCACTTTTGCTGCTGCTGCCTCCGTTGCTGCCGCCTTAATTTGTCTCTCTCTGGAACAAGTGAAAAAGATCGGCTCAGAGGTTTGGACCCTCATCAAATCCAAGAAAGTGGACCTCATGTTTATGGCACGAGTTCTAGGTCTGTGCATCTCAGCAGCACATACCATTCTGGGGGGAAGCACCACACCATTCCATCTCTAATGGGCTCTGCTTCCCTACCAGAAAGTCATCACATTGAGCAGACACCTGCATGTCAAACTCCCTCACCACATCCACCAAGTCTTGAGATAGTGGACAGAAGGGCTCTCTTTTCGGCAATCTCCTGAGAATAGCAATCGCCTCAGATGGGTTAGGGAGCTCACTGTGGAGATCTAAACATCCAAGGCCTATGGTCTTCTGCGGAAGCATCAATGAACATTAGTCGGCTAGAGCTTTGAGCAGCTTGACTAGCCCTACATCACTTTGCTCCTCATCTCCACCTCAGCAACGTCCTAATCTGCATGAATTCCACTACAGCAAAATCCAGCATCAGTAGACAAGGAGCACCCAGTCTTGGGAGCTTCAGGCAGAAGCATCCCTCCTTCTCAGCTGGGCAGAACACAATGTCCTGTCAGCCACAGCCAAGCACATCTCCAGTCTCCTGAACGCAAAAGCAGACAGGCTGAGCCACAGGAATATAGACCAAGCAGAATGGCAACTGTATTTGGCAGTTTTTCAACAGCTTCTGTCTTAAGTTCAATCAGCGCCATGTGGACCTCTTTGCCTTAGCAGAAATCATCCACTTCCATGGTCCTTTACTAGATTCCAGTCACCATCAGTGGAGGCACGGGATACCCTGCTCTCCCCATGGCTACCAGGACTTTTCTATGCCTTCGTTCCACTTCCTATCATTCTGAGGGTCCTTCAGAAGATCACAGAAGTGAAAGTGAGAGTCCACCTCATTGCACCATTGGGCCTCATTGCTCTTTGTTCCCTCAAATACTCCACCTCACAGAACAAATCTTCTCTCTCAAGGTCCGATTCTTGATCCAGATCCCGAGTGGTTCCTGCTGATTGCATGCAGTTTGAACGGTGACACCTAACTAAGCTGGACTTACCTGCAGACATCACTGATAAACTCCACTCCAGGAGGCCCTCTACTTATACCAATCCACCCAGAAAACCTTTTGGCTCTGATGCATGACCACAAGATGTTCCTACAAGAAACTGGAATTTTCTACTATCTTTTCCTGTTTCCAGGATGGCCTCAGTAGAGGCCTTTGCCCAAATACTATCAAGAAGTGGTGGCTCTCTCCTCCATCCTGTCATGACCATTCACTTTCTCCCTCTCCTCCCATCCACTCTTGCAATGATTCCTTAGAGGGACAACGCTTAAAATGTTCCCTGACCAGCCACAGAAGCCTCCCTTCAAAGCACTGTGGAAGGTCTCCTTCAAACTACTATACTTCAAGGTCACATTTTTAGTTTTACTTCAGCACACAATTTTGGAACTTGGCACTATATCCACATCCAAGCCCCTCTGAACTTTCACAAAGATAGCCTTCTTTTCTAAAGACGCTTCTAGCTTCCACTTGCAGCAAGAACTTGTTCTTCCCTCCTGTCTAGTGCATCCAAGAGAAAAGGCTTGGCATTCTCTGGACATATACAGAGCCTTAAAAATATACATTGCTCAAACCAAAGAGCTCAGGTGAACAGAATCTCTCTTCGTGTCCTTCCATCTCTTCTCCTTGGGGAAGAAGGTAACCTCTGCCACCTTAGCCAGATGGATAAAAGCCTGCATTGCTCTTTCCTGTAAGGCTTCCCATGCCTTCTCACATCACTGCTCACTCTACACATTCTGCAGCCACCTCTGCTGCATTCTCTACTAATGCTTCCATTGCAGAGCGAACATCTGGGCCTCCTCCAGCACCTTACAAGACACTATTGCCTTTGCTTCAGTGGAAGCTGCCTTTGGTCGGAGGCTCCTATAAAAGGTCCTCCTTCCATAACACTGCAGCCTGTCTCCTGCCTGAGATTGGGATAGCTCTGGTATGTCCCAATGTGCTGACCACTCATTGCTGGAATGGGAAAAAGTATGATTGTTCCTTCCTTAATTGTAGTTTGCTATTCCCAATGAAAGGGGCAGGATCTACCCTTAAGACGGACTGCAGTACCTATCATTTTCGCTCTCCTTTCTCCTTTCTCTGTATGTCTCAGGCACAGAATTTGATTTTTTCTTCTATAACTCCTGTCCTTTCTCAAGCTTTGTGAGTTCACAAACTCAATCCTGGGAGTCTTGCATCCCAAAAGGTTGCTGCCTGCCTGCAACCTGTGGGTGGAACCAAGACCCAATCTGCTGACCTTTCATTGGGAATTAAAAACTTACAATTCAGGAAGTAATAGTGCCACTGTATTCTGCTCTGGTCAGACCTCACCTGGAGTACTGTGTCCAGTTCTGGGCACCACAATTCAAGAAGGACACTGACAAACTGGAACGTGTCCAGAGGAGGGCAACCAAAATGGTCAAAGGCCTAGAAACGATGCCTTATGAGGAACGGCTAAGGGAGCTGGGCATGTTTAGCCTGGAGAAGAGGAGGTTAAGGGGTGATATGATAGCCATGTTCAAATATATAAAAGGATGTCACATAGAGGAGGGAGAAAGGTTGTTTTCTGCTGCTCCGGAGAAGCGGACACGGAGCAATGGATCCAAACTACAAGAAAGAAGATTCCACCTAAACATTAGGAAGAACTTCCTGACAGTAAGAGCTGTTCGACAGTGGAATTTGCTGCCAAGGAGTGTGGTGGAGTCTCCTACTTTGGAGGTCTTTAAGCAGAGGCTTGACAACCATATGTCAGGAGTGCTCTGATGGTGTTTCCTGCTTGGCAGGGGGTTGGACTCGATGGCCCTTGTGGTCTCTTCCAACTCTATGATTCTATGATTCAGGTAGGTACAATTGTACTTTCTGAATGCCCACTCAAGATTCATAGATTGCCCCCTGAAGGACATTTGGTACTGATTAAGAATTTTATTTATTTATTTATTTAATAAAACATGTATACTACTTACTAGAACAAAAGACCTCTAAGCTAGTTGACCATTTAAAAAATAATAATCAGCCACCTAAACTCAAAACAATTAAGTCAAGTTTCAAGTTTTATTGCGGCCAAGGCCAGTGACACTAAACACCACAAGATCAAACAACAAGAAATCAACAACATGTTTTCAAAACAATTAAAACAGTATCTCCCCTAACATGTGCAATAGATTATTCTAGCCATCATTTTTTGTACCAGTTGCCTTTTCTCCTTTTTGGCTTTGGCTGGTGAAAACAGCATAGTCAAACTTCCTTGTTAATTTGGCATGTATAAAAAATAATTAAACAGAATATGGGGCTATAATACAGCAGGAAAAGAAGGTTGCAAGATTAGAAAGCTTGGCCCAAAACATGAAAGCCAAAATCTTCAAAGAATTAATTGCTTTTTATTAGGTGTCACATTATTTGATGGTATTTGATTTTACTGTTTACTATTATATTCTAATGGATTATTGAATATTTATTATATTCTAATGGATTATTGAATATTTCTTTATTTGATATACAGTAGGTTGTTTATTTTAAAGTTATGTTTTTATTATGAAAGTTTTTGTATTGGATCATATGTGATCTTTGCTGTCTGTTGTTTCTTCAGTTTGTAAACCGCCTTGTGCGTAGTAATATAGAAAGGCGGCATACAAATTAAAAGTGAAATGAAAATGAAATGGAACATACAGCGGATATATCAGCAGATTAGAGAATGTAATTATTTTGGCCAGTTGGACAGTCCGTTAGGGATTCCATTATAAGACTTTCATTATATTATATTGCATTTGCTGACAGGCTATACATACTAACTAAATGACACTTTCATTTTTTTAAATATGATATTTATTAAGTTTTCAAAGGGGGGAAAATAACATAAGTAAAAAGAATAGAAAAAAGACAAAAAAATAAAATAAAAAATACAGAAAAAGATAAAAACATTTAAAAAGAAAACACATCAATCTTTCCATGTCATATATTCATATCCTTGCTTCCCTGACCTCCTCACACCTCCCTTTTTTGTATTCCAATTTAGTTAGTTGATTCAGCAATTTCTTTCCCTCTTTGTTTTTATCTTAATCCTTTAACTTAATATAATATAACTTTAAGTTCTCACCTGTTAATAATCCATTTTTCATACACCTTTAAAAAATTACTGCTTAAACCACTTAACTTCATTCTGACATCATTCTATCATTCATTAATTTTGCAATATTTCTGTAAATAGTCTTTAAATTTCTTCCAATCTTCTTCCACCGACTCTTCTCCCTGGTCTCGGATTCTGCCAGTCATTTCCGCCAGTTCCATGTAGTCCATCACCTTCATCTGCCATTCTTCCAGGGTGGGTAGATCTTGCGTCTTCCAGTACTTTGCAATGAGTATTCTTGCTGCTGTTGTGGCGTACATAAAGAAAGTTCTGTCCTTCTTTAGCACCATTTGGCCGACTACTAAATGACACTTTCAGTTTTTAAAACCAAGTTTTCAGAAGTGTGGATTCTGCCGAGAAGAAGCCTACAAACATTCATCACTTGAGCCCTGTGATAATTTTTAGGAAGCAATTATGGTTTCTTTAACTACTATGGTATGCAGGAGTCCTGCCAGATAATTAGTTTGGTTTGAACAAATTGGCAGAGACTCATGAAGTCGTCGGAGTCACAGGCCCACACTAGACTTTCATGTTTGCTTCATTAAAGACAAGAGTCAGCTGTGTATGAAATCACTTCTGCTATGCAAAGTGTCTTGTTTTGTTTTTATGCTGAAACTCCTGTGCTGACCTCTATCATGTTCAGGTTTCACCTGTAAATATACTTAAAAGCAAAGGTGGGCTGACTTTATTCTTGGATTGCCTTAAAAGAAAAGATTCTCATGGACTTCGTATGTTTTTCATTTACAAAGCAGTAATCCATATTCTAAACATCTTACTATTTAAATCTCATCCATATTAAGTGATCATTCTATGAATTCTTGCTTTAGAAAATAAGAAGTACCTTGTTATATCAAAACAAAGTCCATTTAATTTAGTATTATTCGTCATAACCCTAATCATTAGCAGGCATTAAGCAATTGGCCAGAAATTAGTAGACTTCATGCATTAAAAACCAGGAGCGATGTGTAATTGGCCTAAAAAGGTAGAGAATTTTAACGTATGTTCAAAGCTTAGCTGTATAACATGGTCTTATTATCATTTCTGAACCTTAAAGGTGGGGAGCAACCACACCTGTGCAGATAGGGAGTCCCATTAGCAGCATGCCACAGTGGAAAAAAGCTCTCCCAGGTCCTCACAAATTGTGCTTCTTAAAGTGGTGGGATGCATAACAGATTTCCTGATGTTGAGCACAATGAGTGGATAGGACTGTATGGGGGGGTGTCCTTCCACTATACGGTCACAAGCCGGTTATATGCAAGAACCAGCACTACAGTGGTACCTCGCAAGATGAATGCCTCGCAAGACAAAAAACTCGCTAGACGAAAGGGTTTTTTGTTTTTTGAGCTGCTTCGCAAGACGATTTTCCCTATGGGCTTGCTTCACAAGACGGAAATGTCTTGCAAGTTTGTTTCCTTTTTCTTAACACCGTTAATACAGTTGCGACTTGACTTCGAGGAGCAACTCATAGAACGCGGTGTGATAGCCTTTTTTGAGGTTTTTAAAGACTTTGGTGATTTTTGAAGCTTTTCCAAAACTTTCCCGACACCGTGCTTCACAAGACGAAAAAAATCGCAAGACGCCAAAACTCGCGGAACGAATTAATTTTGTCTTGCGAGGCACCACTGTATTAATTTTGCCTGGAGACTGCCTGGAAGCCAGTGCAGATGAAACAAAACTGGGGTGATAATGATCAGCAAAGCAGGCTCTAGAAATTAATCTGGTCACAGCATCATCAAATATAAATGTATTGTGAAAGAGTACATTTGTTAAGAACACAAAACAAGATTCAGGTTTAGAGTGCAAATGCAGGTTGTATATCTTTAATCTCTTCTGGAAAATAATCATTGTAATGATACTTTATTTTTCGCCCTATAGGACGCACCGGCCCATAGGACGCACCTAGATTTTTTTGGGGGGGGGAATAAAGGGGAAAAAATTATTTTCCCCCTCCAGGCACGGGGCTGGGGTGGGGGAAGCCCGAGCTTCCCCCTCCCCCAGCCCCCAGCACGGGACCCAGAGCGATGCCGAAGCTGCGTGCAGCTTTGGCATGGCTCTGGGAGCTTGCGGGGCTGGAGGAGGGGGAAGCCCTCCGCCAGCCTTCTAACCAAGTTGGGGGACAGCGGGAAAGGCGCGCTGCGCCTCCCCGCTGTCCCCCGAGCTTGTGGGGCTGGCGGTGGGGCTCTCCAGGCTTCAGTGAAAGCCTGCATTCGCCCCATAGGACGCACACACATTTCCCCTTCATTTTTCGAGGGGGAAAAGTGCGTCCTATAGGGCGAAAAATACGGTAATTCTGTTAGGTTGCAAGACTGGCTTGCATGTTTGGAGTTATTATTCACAGTGCAGCCCTGTGGACATCACTGCATAAAACTTTCACAAATACAGTTTTATGGTGGTAATTTGCATGGGTGATGTGGCTGAAGAAAAGCCTGCCATGTCCATGCATGTTTTTAAAAAGACGTGCTTAGGTGATTTGTCCTGTACAGGCAGCCCACTAGTGTGCATGGACCATAGCAGAATGTAACCCAGAATGTGACACTCCCTGAAGTCTGCAAGGTCAGTTGCAATTCAGTATTATACCTTACATCAAAATGACTGAGTAGCAGGGGTCACCAATCTGAAATGAGGGGGGACCAATTTTAAAAGATTTTTTTTAACAACAACAAAAAAAAGGTCAGGCACTTTGTTCACTCGCAGAGGGGCTCTTCTGGGTGTGTGTGAGAGTGTGCTTAAGTATGCTCTATGCATTTGTGTGACAGAAAGAGAGGGAGATATGCATATGGAGCCTGTGTCAGAAAGAGAGAGGGGAGATGTGTGGTCTGTTTGTGAGTGTGGTCTGTTGGAGAGTGAGAGATCCACTTGAGCAGAGAGATGATGTGTATGTGTGGTTATAGATATGCAAAGTGCATGCCTCAGGTGGCAGAATCCCAAGGGGTGGCATCCCTGTAGGCACTCTGCTCACATCTTCTGCCACTGGAGAAGCAGCTTCAGGTGAGATCTCCTGGATCTCTCATGAGATATTGCCAAAAGCCAGCAGTCGCAGCCATAAGCAATGAAACGGGATGGGCAGTCTCTGTGTATGAATGTCTGTGAAAAACAAATGCATGTGTGTTTGTGGTCTGTATGTGTGTGGTGAGCGTTTGTAAGTGAGAGGTGTGAGGTCGCCTTGTATCCCCCCCCCCCTGGTACTGTGGAATGTTCGCTGTTATTAGACCGCAACAGCATAGTTGTGTGTGGAAACAATATTGTGTGATCTCCAATCAGCACCAGCAGGGCACACATGACTTCTCACTGCAAGCATGAGATTGTCCAGGGATGGGGTGAGGGAGCCGCAATGACTATACTCTCTTTAATTTTGTGTTATGTCATGACCCCAAATGGCAGCCATTTTGTGTTATGCCACACCCCCATGGCAGCCATTTTGTGACAGGCGCCCGCAGCACTTTCTCAAAACTGGAAAAACTGTGCCTTTTGGTCCAAAAAGGTTGTCCCTGCACAGAGTCAACAATCAGGAAGCACTCCCAGAATCAAGCATAAATCCATACAACCATCTTTTCAGTGGAATATGCTTTAGAATTACTTCTCAGTAGGGATCTGTATGGATCTTTGTTTTGTGAATGATCCATATAAAATCTAATTGGAGGCCACAAAGGTTTAGCAGACCTGATTTTATAGGCTTGTTGAACTCATGTCAGCTCATAGCTAGACCTCAGTTTCAGTCATTCAGAGACTACAGCTTGAGGTTACAAGAGGTGAAAAGACTATGTACACTCACCCTACATTGCAGCAGATTCTCAGAGACTGCAATTCCTCAAAGGGGTTATAAAGATGTCAAAAACAGAAATCATGTTATAATTTGGGCTACAAGCTGCTCAGTGCAATCCTCTGCATGTTTACTCAGAGGTAGGTTTCATTGTGCTTGAAGTGACCTACTCCTTAGTCAGTTTAATTAATACATCCGTCAACTAAAGTTTTAGCTGGTTAAAGTGTTCCAATTTTTTATTAGTGAGGATGAAATTGAATAGCTGGGCAATAAGGCAAGGGCATATTAACTTTTAGACTACTTTCATTACTGTGAGACAGAAAAAAAAATGATTAAAGATTACATTTAATGGTGTGAGATACAAGGGTTTAGTGAATAACTTTTTCCTTAATTTTTGAAGAAAAAATACAATATCAAAACACCATGTTTTAGGGTTGCCACATTTCAAAAAGTAAAAACCAGAACACCCCCAAAATGTTCGACTGACTTGCCTAACATCTAGGACAAAGCGCCACCTTTCGGAAATCCCCCCCCCCAATCGTCAATTCCAGGACGCTACATGTTTTTAACACATAAAATAGCATCTTTTTAAAAAGTATACAGAAAAAATAGAGGCAGTAAAAGGTAGTAGTTAAGGGCATACAATGGTACCTCGGGTTACATACGCTTCAGGTTACACACTCCGCTAACCCAGAAATAGTGCTTCAGGTTACGAACTTTGCTTCAGGATAAGAACAGAAATCAGGCTCTGGCGGTGCTGGGGCAGCAGGAGGTCCCATTAGCTAAAGTGGTGCTTCAGGTTAAGAACAGTTTCAAGTTAAGAACGGACCTCAGGTTAAGTATTTAACCCAAGGTACCACTGTATTATACAGTTCCTAAAAATTAAATAGTAGACCAGTATGTATTGGATTAAAATATGATGTGAAATACAGTTGTTCAGTGTTCTAATGTCACAGAAAAGCACTTACACTGAGGCCAAGATAATATTAAAATGTATCTTTAAAGCATACATTGTTTAAATCACCTGTTTTTTCATCGGTTAACTTTTATGTTCACATCTGCAGTCATAATTATAGTGTTACTTTACGAAATTTAAAGTGCAATACTATACCCACTTAGCTACGTATAAGCCCCACTGAACTCAATGAGACTTACTTCTAGGTAGGCATATGCATGGGATCATGTTGTTAGTGTTGAATCTAAGAAAGCAGGTTAGTCTACACTAGTATAGAACAAAGGATGCTACCCTTTTTAGCTGCATGTGGAGAATTGAAACCAGCGAAACAATGATTTAAACAATTTTGAATCAAAATACTTTATTTTAACTGATTTATGAATTATATATGCCGTTAAACAGGATTTTGCAAGGCAATATCTGGATCTCTCATCTCACCAAAAATCACATTTTAAGATTGACATTTTAACAACAAAGCAACTAACTCTTGAGTTACCAGAGCACTAGGAAGCTGGATATTTAATCTGTTGGCTAGACTTATCATTAATGTAACCATATCCCTGCAATGTTAGTTAAGTGTTGAAATTAGAATCTAGGCTAGGTTCCAGGGAAATTTTTACATCACGCTTAACTAATTACCCCTTGCAATTTTATTTAGACCTTCCACTTAAACATCTATGCAGAATTCGATGCTTATAAAACATTTAGTTGTCTGATTTCTGTTCTTAATAGAATGTTGTTTCTTAGGAAGCATGATTGATTGATTGATTGATTGATTGATTGATTGATTGATATAATTTCTGTACATAGAATGGAAATCTTTAGAAGGAATACTCTGTACAAAGCATGAGCAACTTCAGTTAATTTTGTTGGTCAAGAGAAACAAACAATGAATCCAAGCAATGAATATTTTCTCCTAAGAAGTGAAAGGTGAACATAGCTTGGGGTTAGCTGCGCAAAGCCTCCGAAGGGCAGCAGGATGCCTTCACCCCGCTGTCCTGCAGAGGCTAGCAAGGCTGTTCCCAAGCCAGAACAGTGGGATGGAGAGCTCTGTCTCGCTCTTCTAGCTTGGGGATTGCTGCGCGCAAAGCCTCTGCAGGGCAGCGAGGTGCCTTCACCCCGCTGCCCTGCGGAGGCTACAAAGGCTGTCCCCGAAGCCACAACAGCGAGACGGTCTTGCTGTTCTAACTTGGGGATGGTAGCCGCCTGAAGCATCCAGAGCTCCGTGGGGATTCCCGCTGTGCTCCAGAGGCTTTGGGTGAATGCACCTTGAACACACCTTGCTTTAGAGGGGGAGAACAAGAAGAAAAAAATTTTTTTCCTGCTCTCCCCCTCCTATGGGCCGGTGCGTCCTATAGAGTGAAAAATATGTTATATAACATTCAGAGTTCACTTCAATTGGTTTTTGTTAGGAGCCTGACCTGGACACTGGGGATATACTTTGCCTAAGAAAGAGACTTGGGACCCATCATGGCCTCAGCCCACAAAGCCCTACACCACATCACAGATCATACTCTGCCACTTTCTCCATGGAGTTCTGATGAAGGTGGAGCCATTGGGATGTTAAAAATCAGTGGATAAGCTCTTGTGTGTCTGCAAGGAGACTTCAAAAATAAAATATATAGTCAGAAGGAGGGGTTACTCAGGTTGAGTAGACACCTACAGCACCTTGTAGCTCAACTGATGACCAGGAAGGGAAATTTGGTTGCACTAGCCTAAAACCACTCAGTCTCTGCTGGACTTTTCCTGATATTGCAGTTCCCAATAGTCCATCTTGGGCCCTTCTACTTCCATTGCTTGTTTTCCTCCAGTTTAAGCATCAGCCCCCTTGCCCTGCCTTGGTCTTAGACTGCTTGGGCCTTGGTATGAAGAACTGACCTGGTACAATTCTAAAGCTGACCAAAGGCCATCTTAGGAGCTGTTGGCATATCTGGTCTACTGAGCATTTGTTCATCACTCATTCATCTCACACTTTCCAACGCATTCTCCCAGCACTTCCCCAGTCCCTCTGTTTTGCTTTTAAAAAGAGTAAATTTGTTGCATTAGGACGACCGAGTGCTTTAATCCAATTTAGTTTTGCAAACCTAAAGTTCTGCTATGTGACTGAATCACAAATATGACAGCCTGGAGGCCAGCGATGTTCCTGGAATGTGGGGCTCAAATTGGGGTATGTTGGGGATGGCTGAAGATTTGCAGAGCCTTAAACTGCCTCATTCCCCTGACAGATTCCCCAAAGGAGCCCTCAGCTGCAACACTCCTGGCACAATTAATTCCTTCCTGTTGATCGTGGGGCTGGAAATCAAAATCAAAAAAGAGGTTTAATGAAAGCAAAAGAAGGGCTGGAAAAGTTCACTGCCACCCACTGTCCTAGTAACAGTGAGCCATAGCTCTGCTATGGGGTTCTCTCACACACATAGGATTGCTCCATTCATTTAGCTTTAAGAAATGGGATTAATAGCCCCTGGCCTCAAAGAAAACAACTTTTCATTCATTTGCAGAATTGGGGGCGGGGGGAGGGCAGAAACATCAGTATTTATTTAGCCTGCAGCCCTTGGCCTAATTTCATGCAGATGGCAAGGAAAGGAAGGAGCTAAATGGCTGTTAATATTTTGTAACTCACAGGTTCTTGTCAGACAGTTTGGGAGTATTTTAAATTATTATTTTCATTTCATTCACACACAGATACATCCTTCTTGATTCCTAGGAGTTCCTCTGAGAATGCAGAAGCTGCTAGAGGGACTTACGTTGGTAATGGGCACCCACCCAAATGCAGAAACGCAAAGAGAGGAACAATTTTTTGAATAATCTAAGACATACTTATGCCCAAGTGGACATCCTACTAATATGTTAGGGAATAATATGTTTTCGTTTAGTTGATTCATACTTGTAAAAATCTATCATGTCCTCTGAAGAAGAATGGAAATCCTAAAACACACAACCAATCAATCTGAACCATTTGAGCTCATCTCTCAAGACTTTGTGCAACTTCATTTCACATGCACCTTTGTGCAACTTTCCCTCCACATTTTTTTCTTAAGGAAAAACAACAGATGCAGGCTGCAATCATGAGTGGAGCACCAGAGGGGGGGGGGGGAGCGACTGCAATCATTTCCTCTTCTGCCATTTCCCCCATACAAATCTGCCGGCCAAGCGGCTTTTTCCTTTGCAGAGCCATATAGTTCTGCTTCTCTGGGGAGGAAAGTGAATGGGGAAGTGGCCCAGGGGGAAATAGTTAAGCAGTCCCCTGTACTGCTTTAGTCTAGAAAAAGACAGTGAAAGGAATGCAGCCCCAAAAAGACTATTTTTCCTTAATAAAAAAGGGGGGGTATAATATCTAGTTTGGCCCTTAGTTTTGGTTTTTCCTTGCTGCAAAATATTCCAGTGTGAACTTGCTCAAAACCTGTCTGCATTAATCCTACCAGTAAGATAAATTGAAAAGGATCACGTGTAGTTGACAAAAGTCATAGTTTAAATAATTTTCTGTCAACATAACTCCAAGGGTGCGCTCTCTCTCTCTCTCTCTCTCTCTCTCTCTCTCAACACTTCCACCTGTACCCAAGCATACACATACCTTTTATCCTTCTTTTATTGCTTTCTTGGGAAATTAAAAGGAAAACAAATTTCCCTTTCCAGATGTCTAATATTACAGCCTGGTACAAAACCGCAGAATCTACACTAGAGCATAATATTTAGCACAAAGACACAGAGTAAATTCCCTTAAAATTTTGCTATTTTATCTCTTTTAGACAACAACAGCAATCTACTACAGTTTGCTGTAGAACATGTTCACTGTGTACTGAGTCAATTGCCAGGGCCGCTAGGGACTAATCTATACTAGTGAGTGATAACATTATAAACACGTTATAAAAATGTGACACCAGGGGGCACTGTACAGAAGTCAATGGAGAATTGCATTGACAGCTATGTAATATTTTTTTCTTAGCGCTTTTATAGATCAGTGTAGATCCAGCCTAGAATTCTGTAGTAAAACATTGTGAATTGTGCAATCACAAAACACAAATTCTGCAATGGGAATATATTAAAGTGTAGAAGTTTTGCAATACAAAAAGTGTTTAATTTGCATGCCTCACAAAATGTGCAGAATTGCACAGTTGGGTGTTTCTGGCTATGTGACCTAAATTTGTTATGAGGATTTTGGGGGGAATATCTGGAAAAGAATACAACCATGAAGGGCTACAGTTCTTTTAAGGCAGTAGGATGTTCTGGCAGCAGTGGAGGGAGGTGAAAATAGCTGTGCTTCAGGGAAGAAGTTCCAACAACCAAGCAGTTATAGTTACAGGTAGGTCTGCCGTAGTCGAAACAAAATAAATTAAATTAAATTAAATTAAAAAAATTCCTTCCATTAGCACCTTAGAGATCAGTAGCACCTTAGAGACCAAGACTAACTTAGTTGGTCTCTAAGGTGCTACTGGAAGGATTTATTATTATTATTTATTTTTATTTAATTTTTTAATTTTGTTTCTCAATGTTCTCTTTTTCCTTTCCTTTTCTTTTTCGTATAGCTTCAGCAAAAAATGGCAGGACATTGACATGTTTTTCTCAGCAATCCTGAGGGTTAGGAACATGCTTTTTAAATGAAAAATTTTCCAAGTGAATTGTGGCTACCACCTTTTTTGTGTGTACTACTTATATACCCAATGTTAAAAACAAACAGAAACCTATATTATTACTGTCTGATATCTGAACCATGATGCCATCCTTTCCCATTTTCTTCCCATAATTCACATACTGCCATTCACATAAAGAAATATGTTTTGTTTTCTTTGTCTCAAATTCTCCTTAAAGAATTAGGGTCATCTGAGCGAATTTCGTAAGAGGATTTACATTTACATTTCTAGTTACTCATTCAAATTTCATCAAAACTGTATTTTTCTGTATTGATATAAAGGTGTCCGAAAGCACAAACACTATACAGTCATACCTCGAGTTGAATGTGCTTCGGGTTGAGCATGTTCGAGTTGCTCTCTGTGGCAACCCGGAAGTAACAGAGTGCATTACTTCCGGGTTTCGCCGCTTGCGCATGCGCAGATGCTGAAAATGACGTCACGTGCATGTGTGGAAGCGGCGAACACGACCCGTGCACGCACTGTTGCGCCTTGCGTTCCTTTCGGGATGCAAACTGATGTAATGGCTTGTGAAGCGTGCATTTTAACTATTAATTTTTATTGTACTATTTATATTTGTAGTTTTAGATTATACCCCCTTCAGCATAGAATTCTTATTCTGTTAGTGTAAAGGGCCATGTACAGTGATGGTGCTATATAAATAAAAGTCAAAAGAGTACTAATAATTCATAATCTGCACTTTTATTAAATAATATTTCAAGAACATTTCATCCATACACTGGGTGAAAGATACTGTTTGTTTCCCCTTTCCTCCAAACTTTATTTCTGAAGCGGCTACTTTAATTAATCATCAAAATAATTAATCATTTCCCAAATTATTATTATTATTATTAGCTCCCTCTTTCTTGTGGAAATTAAATTAATTGACCCTCCCCTGCCCTTCTCCCAACATTCTTGATGCAGAGACTTTAATTGATCATTCCTGTAATTATATTATATTTTGGGACTTGAGATTTTATTTTAAATTGTTAACTAAAAATCTTTTATCTGTTGGCATCCCTGCCAGGTGTTTATCCTCCATCAGGTGCTGAATATATGTTTATTGTCAACTATGGTAGCACCCTTTTCATAAAAAATGAACAAGGCTGTGTTCTGTGATGCTGTGTATGCCAATACTGCTTCTAAGGAAGTTATCAGCCAAGGCAGCAGGTGGATGCCGTGGTGAACAGAGAGGGCAGAAGAAAATAACATATAATCCCTTGAATTTTTTCCAAGACAGCTGCACAAACACTGCTGACGTACTTGGGGCAGACAGCTAATAACATGAATATTTGTGACTTGCTTTTTGCCAGAATTCTTTTGTATGCAAATTCATTTCCACAGCGTATACCAGGGAACGGGAATAAAAAAAAACCCTATAAATTTAAAGTATTATTTGCAAATGCCTTCATTGCTGCAAAAACTCCTAAAATAAGTAAATCAACAGTTAGACTGATATAACTTCATAAGGGGTTTGACTTTTGTTACTGAATTGTTGCTGTTTATCTTTATCATATTGCCAAAAAAAATCACTCAAGTGGTTGGTCAGACTAATAAGATTGTTTTTTTCTTTTAATGTCAGTCTTTCACCTTCATGGCCTTTATAATTATTAATTAAGGCTTATTTATTTATTTATTATTTCTATTTTAAAACTCACTTTGAATTTGTGGGTACAGAAAGGTCTGAACTCCTTTTCCAATCATATTTCGTGGTTGGTGATGGTGGAGAATTAGGGCAAAATACTACTGAAGCTTTTCCCAATGCCTTCCAGCTGGTGGCTCTCATTCTCTTCTTTCGCACGGTTCCTAGAATGACGCTGTGTGATGTAGCATTGTCCTGATGAGGGATTTGGGGGCAGCAGGGGAGCTCCCCTAGAATCCCTCTTCAGAGTAGCATGGGGCCATCTTGTAGTGTTGCTCCTGGAGGCTTGGGCGACTGGCAGCTGCAGGAAGGTAGTGAATTTAGCTCCAGTCCCCACCTGCCTCTCTCCAAAGTGGTGCAAATGCACACATGTTTCAGCTTCTATATTTTGGGAGAAATTGTTTTGCTTTCAAAGGCAGCCACATCAAGTTTGGCACCATAGCAAAGGGTTAAGGCTCCCCTGTTCCCACACCATAAGCTCCTAGTTTGCATCAACCTTCTCTCATCCTGTTGGCAATTTGGGAGGGGGGGGACCTGCGTTGAGGGCAGAACTGCATAGTTAAGGTCATGTCTAGTCTGGCTCTCCTTTACATCTGGTGCGAATAAAAGATTATCTTAAAAGAGTGAAGAATGGTCAGCATATATGTGGGACTGAAAAGCAGTTCTGCTTATTAAATTCTATATTGGATTAGATTTTTTATATATTAAAAAATCTGGTAGAAGTGTGCTCTATAAACAGGCTAACTGTGTACAGTATAATGAAAGGATGAATGTTAAGGTCAGGTAGTTGAGACAGCAAAAATTACACCTTGACTTTCTGCCTAGACTAAAATCTTACACAAACTCAAAATGGATCAGGTTTCTTTTTTTCTTTTTAATTAAACATTTTGAGAGCAACCTGGCAATACGTTCTGAAACAAGTGATGTAGTTATTATGCATAATACATGAATGTGTCACCTAGTTATTCTATGAGATTTCCCAAGTCCTGAGCGTCTTCATCTCAGAATAACTCTGCTGATCTGTTGCATCAGCCTACATTCTGACATAAACAGACCAAAGGAAGCGAAGAGGTTGGGTTGCTTTTACCATCAGTGCATAGTGAGAACTAACCTAAGGTTACCAGACGTCCCTGTTTCCCAGGAACAGTCCCTGGATTTACAAATCAGTCCCCATACAAAATCCATTGAAGTTGAAAAGCGTCCCTGGAGTCATTGGAAAAAATCTGGTAACCTTAAACTAACCTATGAAGGAAAAGCTGTGATGTGTAGAGTTCAGAGGACAAAAATAGCATCTGTCAGGGTTACTTCCAGATCCTAGCTCACAGAGGATCACGCTAGCCAGCGATCGTTAAATAAAAGTCTTTATTGAGTTACAGTCTCCATTCTCAAGCTGCTGCGTGCAACCCTACGTCTTATGCTTAGATCGGCGAAGCTCCGTCTGAGTCTCCGCCCCTTGCGCACCAACTTAATATCCTAGCCCTGCTCCACCTTTTCCGCCTGACAGTTCTCCTCTGGGTCCCTCTGCCCCCCTGGGTCTCTTCCTTCCGGGATTCTTCTGACGCTGACCCCCCTGACTCTCCTGTCTCCTTGCGCCGGGCTTTAGGACCTGGCTCCCTTTCCGGGCTGCCTACTGCGCCACCTTCCTGTGCATTTGAACTTGGCGCGCGCGCCCAACCTTCCACTTTCCGTCTAACCGTCACTTCGCTCCCCGATGAAGGTGTGGCCACTCCTGACTCGTGCCCTCCCTCCTGTTGCGAGCTGCCAGCGCTTGCTCCCTGGCGCTCTTCCTCTTTCCTACTCTCTGGCGGTGACGTTGGTCCCGATCTCCAACTGCTCCCCTCTGAGTCCCCTCTGGCTCTTTCTTCCTGGGGTGTCCCCCTAGTCTCCCCCCTTGCCCTGGCCACTGGTGCTCCTTTTTGTGAATCTTCTGATTCACTGGAAAGGCTCGGAGATCTCGGGTCGTCGTCATCACTCATCCTTTCTTCTGCCTCCTCCCCCTCGCTCTCTGTTTCCTCCCTTGCCCTCGCCTCTGCTCCTGAACCCCTGACATCCATCCCCCCCTCGAAGCCCCCTCTTCCCCCCTCCCCTCCTTCCGGTGCGGGAACTGGGTGCTGCAGTGTCAAAGGGACGAATGTCGGGTACAGTTCGCTTCCCGTGGCGGGCCTCCATCCGAAGTCTTCCGGTTCTTCCTCCCTGCTCTCGTCGACGACGGTCACCTCTGCTTCCATCTCTGTGCCGCCGTGCTCGAGACCCTGGTCGTCCCCGAAAACGTCCATGTCCGTCTCTCCCTCGCTTCCTTCTGGAGGCGTTGCTCGTCCTGGACCCTCCAGCCACTTCCTGCGCCACTGCTCCTCTGGTCGATCATCCCACCAATACGAGGGTTCTGAAGCAGATCCCGAGGGCGACCCCTCCGGGGAACGGGCGTCTCGTGTCGGTTCCTCATCCAAGTCGAACCCCCGGAACGTGCTGGCTGAAAGCGTGGGCGTGAAAAGCCAGTCGTCGAAAAAGTCCGCTGGCATTGGCCTATGGGGGAAGAGGGCATGAAACTCCTCCTTGAGCAGAGGTTCATCTAAAGCGTAGCCCGGCACCCAGCTGTTGGCACTGGCCGGGGTGCCCTCCTTAGCGAGAAGGTATTCTACCCCCTCTTCCCCCCATCTGGAGTCCAAAATCTCCGTGACTTCGTTGAGGCGCACCTCCTGTGCCACTCCCCGTTGCCTGGTTCCCTCTCGGAGCGGACTCGGCGCCGTTCCGGGTTCCTGAAACCTGTGCGGTGCCTTGTAGGGAGTGAGCACCGATCTGTGGAACACCGGATGCATTCTGGAACCCTCCGGAAGCGCCAGCCTGAAGGCCACCGGGTTGACCTGCTCTTCGACTTGGTAGGGCCCCAGTTGCTTATGCCCTAGTTTCTTCTTGGCCAACGACCTGGCCGGCACTGCGTGGGCTGCTAACCAGACCCAGTCTCCCACATGGATCTCTTCGCCAACCCTTCTGTGTTTGTCTGCCTGCACCTTGTATGCGTGTTTGGCCAGCTCCAGGTGCCGCCGCAGCTAATCGTGGACCTCCTGCAACTCCGACGCGAACGCATCTGCTGTCTGCGGCTCCCCCTCCACCAGTCTTTCCAGTCCCGGGAAGGTTCTGGGGTGCCTCCCGTTGTTGGCGAAGAACGGCGTGACCCCCGTGGACACGTGCTTCGTGTTGTTGTAGGCGAACTCGGCGAGCGGCAGGTAATCCACCCACGTCGCAGGCTGTTGATTCGCATAGCATCTCAGGTACTGCTGCATGATGGCATTGACCCGCTCCGCTTGCCCGTTGGTCTGCGGGTGTCTCGCCGACGCCAGGTTGATCTTGACGTTTAGGAAGCCCATCAGCTTCTGCCAGAAATTCGAGATGAACTGCCGCCCTCGGTCGGACAGAATAGACCGTGGCAGACCGTGAACCTTGAACACGTGGTCTATGAACAGTTTGGCGGTTTGTTCCGCCGTGGCCACCTTCACACACGGGATGAAATGTGCCATCTTGGAGAACAAGTCCACCACCACCAGCACGGCCGTCTTGCCCCTCGAGCTGGGCAGATCCGTGACGAAGTCCAGGGCGACTCTCTCCCATGGCTCGACCGGAGTTTGCAGCGGTTCCAACAGTCCGGCCGGCGGTCTGTGCACTGGTTTGGCCCTCTGGCAGGTGTCGCACCTCGCCACGTAGTCCGCGACCTCCCCTCTCATTCCGGGCCACCAGAAATCCCTGGCGACTAATTCCACCGTCTTCTCCTTGCCAAAGTGCCCGGCAGTGGGCGCGTCGTGCAGCTGATGCAGTACCTTGGCGCAAAGTTCGTCTCCCGGCACGTAGATGGCCCCTTTGCGGATGAGCAATCCATCTCTCAGCTGGAACCCGTCGGTCGCTGCCGTGCCCCTTTGCATCTCTGCCATCTTTGCTTGCGCGAAGGAGTCATTCTGCAACGCTCGTCGCACCGCCTCCAGGTCCACTGTCGCCGCCGCGCACGCCCACACTGTTGGTGCGAAGATGTGCATGGCGGCCGCTGGCGTGGCGTCCTCCAGATACTGTGGCTTACGGGAGAGCGCGTCCTCCATGATGTTGGTGTCCCCCGGGACATACTCTATTCGGAAGTCGAAGTTCGCAAAGAACTCAGCCCAACGTATCTGCCTCTGGTTCAGGAACTGTGCCGTGCGCCAGTGCTCCAGATTCTTGTGGTCCGTGCAGACCTGCACCGTGTGCTTGGCTCCAATCAGGAAGTGCCTCCATGCTTTGAACGCTGCATGAATAGCCAGCAACTCCCTGTCCCAGATGGTGTAGTTCTGTTCGGACTTGCTGAGCTTCCTGGAGTAAAACGCTCCGGGCCTCCAAACCCCCTGCGGGTCCTTCTGCAACAGGACTGCTCCGACGGCCCTGTCCGAGGCGTCTGTTTCAACTCTCATCGGCCTGCTGGGGTCGACATGAAGCAGCTGTTCCTCCGACGCGAAAAGACGCTTGAGTGCCTGAAAGGACTGCTCCGCCTGCGCTGTCCAGATGAACTTCTTTTTCTTGGAACTGAGCGTGTCCGTGATGGCCGCTGTCTGCATAGCGAAGCCTCTGATGAACTTGCGATAGAAGTTCGCGAAGCCGACAAACCGTTGGACCTCCTTCCGGTTGCGTGGGCTTTTCCAATCCAACACCGCTCGAACCTTGGCGCTGTCCATGGCGAGCCCCTTGTCAGACAACTTGTAGCCCAGGAAATCCACCTCCGTCACGTCGAATTGGCACTTCTCCAGCTTGGCGTAAAGCCTATGTTGCTGGAGCCTGCTCAGCACTTCCCTGACGTGTCTGTCATGCTCCTGCTGCGATTCCGAAAAGATCAGGATGTCATCCAAGAAACAGACGCACGTCTTGTAGAGGAGCCCCGCCAACACGTGATGCATGAAAGCTTGAAAAACGTGGGAGCCATTTTGCAATCCAAAAGGCATAACTCTATATTCGTAGGTGCCCAGGGGCGTGAACATGGCTGTCTTCCACTCATCTCCTTCCCGCATGCGAATGAGGTTGTACGCCCCTCGCAGGTCCAACTTGGTGAACACGCTGCCCTTGCGTACTTTTGCGAGGAGGTCGTCGATTCAGGGCATGGGGAAGTCCGATGGCTTGGTGACACTGTTCAAAATGTGGTAGTCCACTACGAGTCTTTTTTGGGGCGTGTCTCGCTTCTTCACAAAGAATACAGGACTGCCCCCCGCTGCCTGGGACTCTCGGATGAAACCGCGCTTCAAATTATGATCTATGAACTCTTTGAGTTCCTGCAGTTCGTCTTCAGACATGGAATACAGCTTCCCTTTGGGCAGCGCCGCCCCCGGCAGCAGGTCAATTTTGCAGTCATATGGTCTGTGGGGGGGTAGCTTGTCTGCCTCCTTCTCGCAGAAAACCTCCAAAAATTCTGCGTACTTGTGGGGAATCGCTTGCAGCGTGCCTAGCAGCAGCTGTGACTCCTCTTGCTCCCCTTCCTGCTGGGGCATGATGCAGTGTTCAGCACAAAAGGAAGAGCCGAAGGTCAGCTGCCTCTGGTACCAAGCCAGCGTCGGGCTGTGCTTGTCCAGCCAACTCATGCCCAATACAATAGGCGTGTCCGAGAGTTGAGTGACGTTGAAGCTGATGATTTCCCTGTGATTTCCAAGCCGCAGCACCATAGGTGGCGTCTGCTTCACCACTTGCCCCCCTAACAGCTCCCTGCCATCCACCGTGACAACCTGCAGGGGCAGCGTGGCAGGCAGCAACTGTATAGCGTGCCGGTCGACAAAGTCCTGCCCTATGAAGTCTGCATTGCTTCCCGAGTCGACGGTGATTGGCACGTCCATGGTGATTCCATTGGGTAGCTGGAGCGATGCGGTGAGCCTCACTACTGGCTTGGGCGGGAGGGGGTCCATGGGCGGTAAAATCTCTGGGGACTGCTTCACTGACACGTCTGGCTGGGCCCCAGTGCCTCTTCCTCCAGCCAGACATCGTCGTTTCCCTGCTGTGGTTCTCCGTGCTGCGTTGCTGCAGTCACCATTGCTGAGGCTGCAGTGTGCTTGTGGAGCCTCCGGGGACACTCTTTCGCCATATGCCCTGGATCCTCGCAGATATAACACTTCCTGTTCCCTCTAGGAGGCTTCGCTTTCACTGCTGCCAGTGCTAGGGCTCTGGCTGCTGACTGAGCCATTGCACTCCCAACCTCCATCGGTTCCACCCCTCCCCCTGTTGGAGGCGTGGATTGCGCACGCGCTGCTTCTCTGGGAAGGAAGGAGGAGCCCCTGGCTGGTTCGCGCCCGCTGCGCCCTTCGTCCCTGCTCCACGGACGTTCTTCCAGCCGCACCCCCACCGCCAGCGCCCTCTGAACGATCTCCTGCGTGGTCCGGGGTCTCTCCCCCCTCGCAATCTCATCTTTAACCGAGTTGTGCAAGCCCTCCCAAAAAAGGTCTCTGACAGGAGCCGAATCTCTGTCCCATTCCAGGGCACTGACCAAGGCGAAAAAGCGGGCATGATACTGCCTTACGCTGGCCCTCCCTTGCCTTAGTCCATGCACCTCCTTTCGGGCAAGATCCACGTCAATGCTTGATAAAAAACAGCCATCCATCGCTTTAATAAAGGCGTCCGCATTTTGGAGCGCAGGATCCTTATCTCTCCACAAATTGCGCAGCCATGCTTTTGCGTCTCCATGCAAATGGGACATGATGAACCCCACTTTCTCTTGTTCATCTCTAAAGTCTTTGTGCAGTAGTTGCAGTGCACACATTACGTCTGCTCTAAAGTTGGAGTACTGTTGCAAATTCCCATCGAAGTGCGAGACCAGACCGCCTGTGCGTCTCCCCAACCCAATCCCCTCTGATTTGGGTGTCTGTTGCCCTTGCTTCGTAAGCACGTCCAACCTGACCTGCAGATCCCTGTAGGCGGCAGCTGCTTCCTCCTCTCTCTTCCTGGACGCCAGCGCCTCGGCATTCAGTCGTGAAACTGCTTCTCTGAGTTCCGTTATTTGCTGTTCGGCCGTCATATTGTCTGCCGTTCGTGAGCTCTCTTGTAGGCACCCGCTTTCCCTCCTCTCCGCGAGGCCGTGGATGCCCACAATTTGATGAGACGGAGCTTACTGTCAGGGTTACTTCCAGATCCTAGCTCACAGAGGATCACGCTAGCCAGCGATCGTTAAATAAAAGTCTTTATTGAGTTACAGTCTCCATTCTCAAGCTGCTGCGTGCAACCCTACGTCTTATGCTTAGATCGGCGAAGCTCCGTCTGAGTCTCCGCCCCTTGCGCACCAACTTAATATCCTAGCCCTGCTCCACCTTTTCCGCCTGACAGTTCTCCTCTGGGTCCCTCTGCCCCCCTGGGTCTCTTCCTTCCGGGATTCTTCTGACGCTGACCCCCCTGACTCTCCTGTCTCCTTGCGCCGGGCTTTAGGACCTGGCTCCCTTTCCGGGCTGCCTACTGCGCCACCTTCCTGTGCATTTGAACTTGGCGCGCGCGCCCAACCTTCCACTTTCCGTCTAACCGTCACTTTGCTCCCCGATGAAGGTGTGGCCACTCCTGACTCGTGCCCTCCCTCCTGTTGCGAGCTGCCAGCGCTTGCTCCCTGGCGCTCTTCCTCTTTCCTACTCTCTGGCGGTGACGTTGGTCCCGATCTCCAACTGCTCCCCTCTGAGTCCCCTCTGGCTCTTTCTTCCTGGGGTGTCCCCCTAGTCTCCCCCCTTGCCCTGGCCACTGGTGCTCCTTTTTGTGAATCTTCTGATTCACTGGAAAGACTCGGAGATCTCGGGTCGTCGTCATCACTCATCCTTTCTTCTGCCTCCTCCCCCTCGCTCTCTGTTTCCTCCCTTGCCCTCGCCTCTGCTCCTGAACCCCTGACAGCATCAGTAGTTCTTTAAACAATATATTTCTGAGATAACTGTTGAAAAAGTATTGGTGCTAAGAACATATCAAGAAAATGGCTTTAAAACACTTTATGGCGTTCTGCCTGTAAAACTACGTAGACCCAACAGTGACCTGCACCTAGCCAATCTATAGCACATTGATTATGGAATTCATTGCTATGAGATGTGATGGCCATTCCCTTAGATAGCTTTAAAATGGGACAATGACTGGATAGTACCTCTAAATTCAGAAGCATCATGCCTGTGAATACCAGTGGCCAGGGAACACAAGCATCTGGTTGGCATTAGGAAACAGGATGGTGGACAAAATAAACCCTGGATGTGTTCTAGCAGGGCTCTCCTTTTGTTCATAGCTGAGAGATCATTTGAGAATGCTATGATACTGCTCTGAGCAACTCGAAGGACACATCACACAAATAAGTTCATACTTATCTTTTTAATGCTTTTAGAAATGTGAGTCTTTGTACTGTTGGGCAGTGACATATCTTGGTTACATGATGCTAATATGTTACTTGTATGTGACAATTTATGATCCTCTCAGAATTGTTTTCCTACTGCTAAAATCCCCCCCCCCATTTTAGTATTCATTTTCAGAATACTTCAGTGCGTTTGTTTGCATTAAGCAACATTGAAAAATAAAGATAATTGCAAACAACAGAGATTAATCAAGCAGAAAATTTTATAAACATGGATTTCAGAATTGAACATAATAAAAGGCTTAAAATGCCAGTAAAATTATAATATTTATTACTTTGGAAAGCACCAAAATCTCAATTATAAAAACAAATATAAAGTGATTATATGCAATTCATTTTCATACATAAAATATTTAACTAAACAATTTGCAATTTTGTTAAATGGGGAGGTGTTATGCTTTTATAGATCCATGAATGCGTTGCTCATGTTTTAAAACAATACTAACTAGACGTAACTAGTTCTATGATGTGACAAATATGAAGGGCTCTTATATTCTCTGCTTTCCAAAATGTCTTCCTTCTCACAAGTTTTGGTGCAGTATCACTGTAGTCCAGTAAGTTTCTGTTGTTTCTTATACTGATTCATTGCAGAGGGACTGATCGTTAAACTCCTCTCAAAATTGTAGCTCTGAGAGAGGAATAGAGATCGCCTACCAACTCTTAGCCCCCTTAATAAGCTGCTGCTCCCAGTATTCTTTGGGGGAAGCCATGTCAGTTTAAAGGGGTATCATAGCGCTTTAAATATATGGTGTGAATGTGGTCTACATGTGAGAACTGTATACCAGGTCAAGAAGACACAAGGGCTTCTTTAGTATATCATGTTCCACAGTTTGAATGCTTAAAATAGGATATGGAGTTGTTTCATAGGTACGATAAACCATGATTTCCAAAACTCCAGTGTTAACAAACATCTAAGTTGGTGCAAAAACCACACCAAGGTCACTTAGACAGCTGGTTATATGATTGTCTGCTATCTATAATTAATTAATTAAGTTTATATACCACCCATCATCCAAAGATCACAGGGCAGTTCACAGCATAAAAATCCAAAATGAGAACACAAAATACATAGGAAAACAAAAACAAACCAATATTCCCCCCCCCCCACAAATTTAAAAGGCCATAGAATGTTAATCAGCACATTTCAGAGAATTTTTTTCACCTGGCACCTAAAGACAGATAATGAAAGCGCAAGTGAGTCTCTCTGGAGAAAGCTTTCCGCAAATGGGGAGCCACCACAGAAAAGGCTTGCTCTTGTGTTCCCAATGTCAGGACCTTTTGTGGAGGAAACACATGAAGGAGGGCCTCCATTGATGATTGCAGGGTTTGGGTAGGTTCATATGAAGAAGGGGGTCCTTGAGGTATTCAGCCCTGAGCCGTTTAAGGCTTTTATAGACCAAAACCTGTGCTTCAGATTGGGCCCAGAAACCAATTGGCAGCCAGTGCCATTGAGCCACGATCAGTGTAATATGTCCAGCACACCCACTGCTACACCTGCTGATGTAAAGGAAAAGTAGAGCTGTGTGCCATCATATTGCTGACAATGTACTCCAAAATTCTGGATAACCCGACTCAGCAGTTCCATGTAAATGTTAAGCATTGTATGTGATAAAACTGAACCCCAAGGAAACTCATATTGAAGAGCACTCCCCAAGCACCAGCCTCTGGAAATTGCCATCCAGATAGGACCAGAACCACTGCAAAGCTGTGCCACCCATCCTTAACTCGGGCAGCTGCTCCAGAAGGATACCATGGCTGATGGCATTGAAAGCCACAGAGAGATCGAGTAGAATGAACATATTTCCCCTGTCTCTCTCTTGACAGAGGCTATCATACAGGGTGATCAAAGCAGTTTCTGGGCCAAAATCGGACCTAAACCTCAATTGCAATGGATCCAGAAAACAGTTTCCTCCAAGTGCGCCTAGATCTGGTCTTTGATCATTCACTTAAGAACCTTGTCTAAGAAGGGGAGACTGACAATTCAGCAGTAGTTATTTTGAAGAGTTGTCGAAACACATGTTCCTGTTCAGGGCCACAGGTGCACTTTGATGCACACAGGAAGAAGTACTTTTACATAGTCTCTGTTGAAATGAAAGGGTGACTTTGTAGGTTTGGAACTCCCATCTGCACAGTGGTACTTCCCTGCGCATAAGAAGCCAGTGGGTTGAAAAGGAGGAGGCTGCAAGTAAGACCATGGGGCACGGAAGTGTTCATAGCCGTATTTATTATAGATTGAAGTGCTTTTTTAAAATTTATAATGATGGTGTCCTAAAAGCATATGCTTAAGATGTGTGATACTTTTTAAAGTTTGATATCAATTCCATATGTTCTTATAACATGCTGTGTTCATGCTGCACTTGTCTAAACATGTTGATTAAAAGCAAAATCATAGTTTTGGTTATTGGGTTTGACATCATTGGAAAGATAAGGATTATGACTAAGCAGCAGTGCCTGAAGCAAAAGTTTAAATGAATTCTAAACATACATGGTGGTGTGTATATATATTTAAAGTGCATGTTTCAGACTGGGGCATCTTACACATAGCAGCTGAAGATGAACACAATCAAAGGTATTAAATACAGACAATCTCTCTCTTAGTGGTTAATAGTACTTATATTAAAATATCTGTCTGTTCCTATAGGCATGGAACCCGTTGTGCTGGAGAAGTAGCAGCTAGTGCAAACAACTCACACTGTATAGTTGGAATTGCATATAATGCCAGAATTGGAGGTAAGTGTAACTGTTGTCTATGATTAATGTAAAAACCTAAGAGCAGAATCATAAGCATGCTTGCTCAGAAATAAGCCGGACGAGGGAGAGAAAACACTCTAAAGCTAGACACAGTGCAGCCAGTCGATGGGATAAGGCTGCTGCCTCAGGCAGTGGAAGCCCTCAAGGCGGCACCCCACCTGCCCCACCAATTTTGGGTGAGATTTAGCGGTGTGTGAGTAAACTCACCTGAAATCAGTGCCGATGCTGTCAGTGGAGTTGGTGGCAGGGCAGCACTTCCCGTTTCATCTCAAGTGGTGAAATGGGACATGACATCCCTGGCTAGACATGAGATTTCTTCAAGGTGTATTTTGGATGGGGGGGAAGACATCCTCAGGGGCCATGAGACAGGGTCAAGCACCCACCTCAGGCAGCGGAAGTGGGAGAGGTGGCACTGTGCTCGCTCCACTGCTTCTGCTGTCAGTGCGGGGTGTGTGGCGTTGCTGCTCATTTCCCTGCCCCCAGATGGAGAAGCCAAGCGGCAAAGCTTTGAGGAGTGCCCCAGATCCTGCCAAGCTCAGCAGGAGCCAAGGCATTCCTTTGCCCCATGTTGCCACTTCACTCTCCCCCTGAGCAGGGGGTGGGGAGAGAAACTGAGCGGCAAAGTTTTGAGGAGCCCTCCGGCTCCAACCACGTTCGATGAGAGGTGGGGTGCAGTGGCAGTGGTGGCCATGGTGGGGGCACAGGTGGCCAAACGGGATGGGCTACGCTTGGTCAGGGGCACTGTTTCTAGAAGCACATCTCAAATGCAAAACCTATGATAATGTTCTATCATATATCCAACTAGTGTTGGAAATTAGTTCTTTGGCTAGATGGCTTGTTGACATGACCCAGTGAGGCAGTTTCCGCTAGTAGTACATGGGTTCAATCCACACATACTAAACCGACCTATCTATGGCTTAGCACGAACGAGCGTATGTCCAGTTTCCCTGAATGAAGGATGGAGCTACTCCGCCTTTGATCTTGCTGCTGCCCTACCATCCACACATGGCTAAGTAATGGTTTGGCTTAGCATTACGTACATGAGAACTGGGTTAATGTTTGCCTGTGTTGTTTTTTACAGCCCTAGTCCATCCAAATGTTTTAACAGCTAGATTGTTGCTTTGTTGCTGTTTCTGAAGTTGCAGTGGAATTTAAATTATTTGTTATTTGCTAGCTGAATCTCAGTTAGAGGACAATTCCTGAGTTATGGTGAACAAATTTAGATAGCCTATCCAGATAGTTACAATAATTTCTGTTTCTTAAGTGGGCCTAAAAGTCAGTGTTATGGGACATGCCTGGCTGCCATTAAAAATAGTGATCCTGTTTCTCCTCCTATAATTCCCAAGGATACAACATTGTGTTGCAAGTTGTTATCACACCCTGTGCTTCCTCAGTTTCATAAGCAACAGGCAATGAAGTGAAACAGGAGCATGGAATCGCATCTTCATGAGTTTTTTATGTTACAGGGGAATAGGATATACAGACTTGTTCTTTTTTGTAGTAGCTGCACATCCTCTGTAATTTATAGTACCAGCCTACCGTTCTTGGCTTAAAGTCAGTAATTTTAAGTGAAATTCTTTATTTCAACATTTTCAGGTGTTTTTTCCCCCCTTTCATTATTCGGCTCAATAATGCCACTTTAATCTTAGTATTTCAGCTAATACTGAAGGAAGAAAATAGCATTGTTGTTACCTAGCTAAGTTCTACATTGAGTAGACCCATTGAAATTAATGGACCTATGTTACTCAAATCTATAAATTTCAGTGGGTATGACAAATGTTGAATACAACCCATTTTATGAATAACAATAATCTGTTAAAACCTGTGAACAAACTTGTGCTTGATGTTGCCAGAACCAGATTTCACTGTCTCAAGCTTAACTGGCTGATAGACAATTAAGATTTTCCTGTCACCAGAAACCCAAAATATTTTGAAGAATGGTCTGTTATTGGAAAAACAAACAGTATGTTGGAGATTGACCGTCAGGGTATAACTATTTGAAATATTCAATGAAGAATCTTTTAGCACCTTAAAAAATAGCAATTAATAAAATATTATCAGAGGCTACAGTTATTTTATTTACTCTGTTTATATAACAGCCCATAACTGGAGATCTCCAGGAATCTCACAAAGGAGAGAGAGAAAATGTACAGCACAATAACACTATAACATATTAATTCAAAACACAAAACACAATTTAAAACTTAACATAAGAGGCTTATGTGTTATTTAAAAGGCCCAAGTGAACAGAAAAATCTTCACCTTGTGCTGAAAAGACCAACAGGATTCTGCCAGGCAATCCAGTTAAATAACGTCAAACTGTAGGCAAACAATAGCAACTACTTCTCCAAAGTGCACATGATTTGCCTGCATTGTTTTCCTGCATCTCCACTTAAAGCTTTTCTAGGCTGAATGCTTGGAAGGAACTTTTCTTGGGTCCTGGGCCTGCCGCTGCCAGACCAGACAGCGCAGACCAATGGTGTGACTCAGCAGCAGGCAGCTTCCTATATTCATAACTTGCTTGCTCTGATTATTTACATCCTTAAGATAAAAGTAAAAGGGTTGCGACCTGAATTAATGTTTGTTCTTTTTCATAAAGTAAATTTCACAGTGAGATCAGTATTTGGACAAGTGTGACCTCGCAAAGCATGAGCAGTTTTGTTTCGAATCAATTAGAAAGGGGGGGGGGGGCTTTTTCAATAGAACAGCCAAGCTTGGGTTAAGAACTGAATAAACACTCAAGCTAATTCATAGCAAAGATGGGAACAAAGCTGTTACGTTTTATAATTAAAAGATGCTAATTTGGTTTATAAATAGAAACATTTATAACTTGCAGGTTGTCAAGACATGGTATGCTGTCTGGTTTAAGTTGAATCTCTGCTCTGGCAGAATAATAGAAACTGCATTTTAGAAAATAATATTGAGAGTCCTCAGCTCATTATACAGTGGTGCCTCGCAAGACGAAATTAATTCGTTCCGCGAGTTTTTTCGTCTAGCGAATTTTTCGTCTTGCGAAGCACGGTGTCGGAAAAGTTTTGGAAAAGCTTCAAAAATCACCAAAAACCTCAAAAAAGGCTACCACGCCGCGTTCTATGAGTTGCTCCTCGAAGTCAAGTCGCAACTGTATTAACGGTGTTAAGAAAAAGGAAACAAACTTGCAAAAAACGCAAGACGTTTTCGTCTTGCGAAGCAAGCCCATAGGGAAATTCGTCTTGCGAAGCAGCTCAAAAACCGCAAAACCCTTTCGTCTAGCGAGCTTTTCGTCTTGCGAGGCATTCGTCTTGCAGGGCACCACTGTAGATCCAAATATGATGCCACTCTTTGAATGAAGGCATGTTTTATATAAGCAATGAATTGGATTCATGTATGGTTCTCCAAGCCTCCCCGTCTGCTTCTCTGTGTAAATAATCTCCTGGCAGTGTGCAGTATCTCCAGTGTCAAATGCCATCCTCCACCGGCCTGCTAAGTCCCTAGGCTAGGGTTTTGCTCTGTGTCCCATCACTGTCCAAAGTCCAGAGGGAAAGGCCCTTTTGGAAGTGACACCTACACAGCCTTTGGACTGTGCTGCTCCAGGAGGGCATCCCTAGCTCCTTCCCTGCCTGCTTTGAGGTGTCAGGGCTGTTTAGGCAAGCATATGAGCCAGATAATGGCTGGATGGTCTGGCACTTCTATTCTTCTGCTGATGCTTTAGCTTACGCCTTTGATATAGTGATTACTCTTATGTGATTTATTGTATTGTATTTTAAGTATTGTGAGCAGTCTTACATCCCCTTTATAGATAAAAAGGCAAGGGATATATTTAGTAAATAAATAAATGCCTCAAAGATAAAGAAACTGGAATTCTGTGGGTATATATAAATGTGGAGGAGGTGCCCATTTCTGAAGTGAATGCTAAATTGCAGCAATACAGAGAGGTCTGTTCTTGAATTATTGATTGCTGTTACTTTATCCTTGGTTACTGATTAGTTTTGCTATGGAGTGAAGACATTGCACAGAGTGTAATGAAGAGACTGCGAAGAGCCATGTGTTTGTTAATAAACATGGAATGCCTCTCCTGATGTGAATCTGCAACTGAGACTCTTCTCCACATCCCTTTTTGGAGGGAGGCATAGAAGAAGAAATAGGTGGTTAAATATGTGGTTAGTGGGTTGGAAACCTTTTGTGTAGCAAGTGACTAACAAGTTTAATAAATAGTTGTAGCAATAATAAATAAGGTCAAGAAACCATATGGTAAAAAACCTTCCCATATAGTAAATATATATATCTAACACTATTCTAAACTGGCAATCCCAGGGTGGCGTACAATAATAACAACACAATGTAATACAATACAAGCAAAACATACCACACCATAGGCCACTTCTTTTCTGAACACACTTCATCAGGGGACATCACTCAAATAAGGGCCTCAGTGGAATTCACCTTATATCTATCTATGCTTCAAGAATGAATCAAGCTAAGAATGAGTCAAGCTCAGTTAGGCATAGTTAGGCTTGAACATAGCGGGACTTACTTCTGAGTAAACATGGATAGGGTCTGTGAACAATAGACACAGGTACATGAAAGGAAACAGACAGCAAACAGAACAAACATCCTCACAAGGCCTGGTGTCAGGAGTTGTCCTTGTGGGGCAGCCCCCTAGCCTTGGGCTGCTTGGAAGGATTGGGGCCACCCTTCCTGCCTTCTTTCCCCTGTGCTGGCCATGCCGCCAACAGTGTTGCCTATACTACAGCCAGCAGCTGGTGATATTAACTAGCCTGCCCAAGCAGGCGAGTGAACAGTAATGTCTGTCCATAGATGGAGGGTGAGGAAGCAAGTGGTAGCTGCTGCTCCAGTCCTAGTGAGCGGCAATGACAGCTAAGTGCTGTTCACTTGCTTTCTCCCTTCCTCTGGGTGGCAGCTGCTGTGGTGGCTCCTAGCATCTGTCATCATCACCCACCTGCCTAGGGTGTGGAGGGTGAGGGGCAGCAGCAAACAGTGGTGTCGTGGGCACTGCTTGCCCTCTGTCCGATGGAGGAAGAGGGGGAAACACCAGCACCACCTTGGTGACAGTGAGGCAGGACATGGGGAGACATTGCAGAGGGACCTCCCCCCCCAAAAAAAAAAATTGTAAATTTTTATTGTTATAGAATTTTTCATATTTTGATATTAATCACATTTGCTTTAGAATGTTGTTGTTAGTTGCTTTGGGCTTCGTTTTGCAAGGAAAAGCAGGGCACCAATATGAAATGAAAGAGAGAGGAGAGAGAAATAGAAAATCTGGACCTAGCCCTATGTACACATACATAAGATGCATGTACATAAGAGGAAACAAAACCTCACACCGTGAGGTGGAACTCAACGGGCCTGCTTCTCACTGCCACTACTATCCCTGCTTCTTTCACCACCAACGGTCTTTGTGCCAAGGCCTGAGTGTGCCCTCCTGAGATTGAGAATACACCATTTCTGTCACCACCAAGAGAGTTTTTCCGGGTTCTGCCACAGAGAAATAATTCCACACTCTAACTACCTGGTTTAGCTCTCCAAGTGGGATTTGAATGGCAGTGGGGTGAAATGGTGGCGGTAACAGTAGTTACCTAGAGGGAAGTGCTGTAGACACTGCCAGCAACAGGAGATCACCTTCCATATCAGCAGGGAGATTTCAGCAGAAGGCATTCTAGTGATCCAGGACTCAGGTCAACAGCAGCTCTCCCCTTCCCTTGAACAGTCTCTTTAGCAAGCAGCTCAAAGGAACTTAGGGGCACCATGTGCTGGCTTCCCCACCCCACTTATCCTTCTTTTCAGATGGATGATTGGCATGTTCATCATGAACTGAGGCCAATTAAAAATGTATTATAATTTGTTTCCACACCATTACTTTCTGGAAAAACCCTTTTTTATTTTTTTAAAAATGTGTTTTGTTTGAAAATGGCCATTTAAAAAACATTAAATAGATTGGATCCTGTGAAAACAAGTAATCCAAAGACTTCATTTGAGCATAAAAATGCTCAAATGCTATTTATCTTTGGTTTATTTTGTTTATTAATAAAATAAAAAAACACATTGTCAAGCAGAACATGAAATACGAACAATAACAAAGCTTTTTGGCCCAAAGTATGTTTGAGTCAGTTAAAAACACCAACCATTTCCCCCCCACCAATGTGCTTCAATATGTCCATTGTCATACAATTTGCCATTTTTCTTTTCAAGGAGTACGGATGCTAGATGGTGATGTTACAGACATGGTAGAAGCAAAATCACTTAGCCTCAATCCCCAGCACATACACATCTACAGTGCTAGCTGGGGTCCCGATGATGATGGGAAGACAGTTGATGGACCTGCTTCTTTAACGCGCCAGGCCTTTGAGAATGGCGTCAGAACGGTATGTTTGTACACACACCTCCTCTATTTGTGCATTTGGAAAAGAAGAAAAATAAAGTGATATAGTAAGATAATGAAAAATAGATAATGTGGTACATTTTATGGTACCAGGTTTTGCTGAAACCAGGGGTAGGAGGAATCCATTGGTTCTGTTCCATAATTTTCCTGAAATAATTACTGAAAAATCCAGACATTATGAATTACAAATGAATTGCACACTGATTACATAGTCAGCATTCCAGAAACTAGAGGCCTCTGAGCATGCCCAGACAGCTTGGCATCATAGGAAACGAGAGTGACCTTGTTCAAAATAATCCAGTGTTGGGAGAAGTTCCTGCAATTAAAAATATTTGGCAGCTTGCTTGTCAGAGATTGGGTCCTCCATGTTCCTCTGGCAGAATCATTTTGGAGGAAAGAAGGTCTGATGTCTCTTGTTCAAGCCACACTGCGGGCCTGAGTGTATCTCAGCACATTTCCTTTCGTTCTGAAAGACGCAGCATGCACGGTAGCATGCTAGCCAACAGCAGGCTCTCACTCTGTGGCCTCCTCTGTCCTACCTGCAAAGGACTGCAGTCTCCATAGATTTCTAGAGAAACACTTAATTTCTAACCATAGTTTTCAGAATCTTCCATAGCTACCTTCACAAATAGTATTCATTAAGGGGTTCTCTTACTGTGACTGGCTGCATGGTTGCCCATGTCCTAGCATTAGGCATGTGTCCCGAACATTGGCATGAACATGTGAAGGGAAGCTTTCCATGAGTAGCTGCTTCTATAAAGGCTTCCTCATGACGGGGACTCTGTAATCAAATTCTGATAGTGTTGAAGGCTACACGCAAGCAGTCACTCACACCTAGGCCCCCTTCCCATAGGCATCTGTGCCAATATGTGGCTATCCCTGGGGCAGAGCAGGGGCATACTTGATGCCAGGGTCAGTGGCACAGCCCTGCTCCTCAGTAATTCTATGACGACCTTCATGTGCGTAGTACTTGAAATGGCTTACATGTGGGGCACGAAGGATAGAAGTAAAAACAAATGGATATAAAATCTCAGATAAAACCGGAAGAGCTGGGGGCTCCCTTTCATTGTAGTGTTTCAAAACAATAATGCTCTCTATTCATACATTTGCAAACTCAAATGAATGGAGTAGCCAAGATTGGAAGCGATTAAATTGCTGAATTTCAACATCATGTTTATATTTTAAAGGCACAGAGATTGCAAGCTCCCTTTGTTGCAGCAATCTGAAATCATTGTATCTTCTGTTCAAAAGAACAGAAAGCAAGTTAAGTTAGCTAAGTTTTTAAATTTTGAGAATCCTGTGTTTTGGGGGGGACCGATCCTATCCTTTTTGAAATCTGCATTTCAGGCAAAGATTCAACAGGTACCATTTTCCTTCATGACTCTACAGCAAATGGAATTGTTACTGTGGAAGCTCATTACTTAAGCCAGTGGTGGGGAACTTTATATATACTGTATTTATAAATTTTTATTGGATTTTACAATTTAACATTCAACACATTTATCATATAAAAGAAATGTGGTGGGAACTTTTGGCCCTCAAGATGTTAGAAGATTCCAACTCCAGTCAACCACAGCTAACATTGCCAATATACAGGGATGTTAGAATATTTAGTCCAACAACATCTGGAGGTTCCCAGTTCCACATAACTCACCCAGCCAAACATAATCTATAATGCTAAAGTACATATCCCAGCACATATTTATTGAGGCCTTTGCTATTCCTGTTGAAACCAACAGCTAATGCACAACTAACTCTGCATGGTCTTGGAATGCAAGTCTCTTAAAGATCTTTTCAATTCATTTTCTGGCCAAGTAAGCACTTCTCTTTTTGTTCCTTCTAGCTTAAACTGACTAATTCAACTCCCTTTTCACTGTATCTTTGGAAAAACATGCAATATGAATTGGGCTTCATGTTCCTTTAAATTCTGCCAGTTGGATTATAGTACTTGGATTTTAAAAGGAGCCAGGAGCAGTGTTTTCTAAAAATATTATTTTTTAATAATTTATTTGTATATTTTACTCATACAGTAAAGGTAAAGGGTCCCCTAACCATTAGGTCCATTTGTGGCCAACTCTGGGGTTGCGGCGCTCATCTCGCTTTATTGGCCGAGGGAGCCGGCGTACAGCTTCTGGGTCATGTGCCCAGCATGACTAAGCTTCTTCCGGCGAACCAGAGCAGCGCACGGAAACGCCGTTTACCTTCCTGCCGGAGCGGTACCTATTTATCTACTTGCACTTTGGTGTGCTTTCGAACTGCTAGGTTGGCAGGAGCAGGGACTGAGCAACGGGAGCTCACCCCGTCGCGGGGATTCGAACCACCAACCTGCTGATCAGCAAGTCCTAGGCTCTGTGGTTTAACCCACAGCGCCACCCGGGTCAAAAAAACTTGTACAGTATTGACACACTATTACACATGAATACTCAGAAGCAAGCCAAACTGAGTTCAATAGCTCCCAGGTAAATGTGTATAAGTGGGTTTGCGGTTTAGACTGCAATTCTGGGCACATTTACCCCTTACGCAGGACTGCACTATAAATTCAGATTTAAAACTTATCTCCATTTCCATACTCATCAATTGATCAACTGTTTTCCCCCCTCTTAATCTTATTTAAAACAACGATAAAACAACTACATACAAACAGAGAATCATCTCTGAATACTTCATAGAGGTTTGTCAAAGTGTGTATGCTAAAATCATCACAAATCTTAACAAACACCAAATGATACATAATAACCTCCATCACTTGAACTATTGTCCACAACTAAAAAGATATGCATTGTATTTATTTCATAGATGTATATTCCACCTACCTGCCATTATGAATTGTATCGTCCATTAGGTCCTTAGGGAGTCTCCCTTTCAGGCACTGACTCAGACACAGACCTTCTCAGCTTCAGCCCTTTTACTGCTCATTCCATCCTGAACTTTAGAAATCTTTCCAGAAATGATGCAATTTGGATGAAGCATTAATGCATGGATATATTAATGCATCCATTGTTTTATTATTCATTCATTGTTACTTCATTACTCATTCTTTATGTATAGCAGATCTGAGAAGGAACCACCACATTTCCTTCCAGATCTTGCACTTGGGCTGGTGCCAGACCTGGTGCGGCCACCTCCACCATTCATGACTAGAAATTTCTCACCACCACTATTAGGAGGCAGGAGAGCCCTTGATTCGCAGCACATTGCTGTCTAATCCCAGTGTCCTCAATGGGTGTCCAGCAAGACCTTCCCTGGTGCTCTTGAGAGGAGCTGAGCCCACGGAAACAAAAATTGTGTGCCTTGAGGCTTTTTCTGCTGTCTAATTCTGGATCTGTGATTTTTACAGGTCAGTCCATGGAGACTGATGTATTCTTTGATTTGATGGTGTTTTGGGAAAGATCCCAAGGGAAATTGTGGAATTTTTTTTTAACTTTTATGCTCTTCCTTTTCCATGTCCCGTGGCTACCAATTTGTGCCTAATAGCCACAATGTTTTTTGTGTGAGAGTACTCTCTAGTGTGGAGTGCCATCACTTCTTCTGTTGTTGCTTCACATGCCAGCCAGTTTGCGCTGGCACCCACAATGCTTTTATCAAGATATAAGTACTGGTCTAAACATTTACACCTTTTTTTTTTTTAAATCTCCATTGGATATGGTCATATGTACTAATTGAACTATTGCCAGCCGCAGAGCTAAGTCAATGTTTTCTGCAACAGAAGCCTTGCAACAGAATTCTGCTGTTTGTATCATCTGTACGTTTAAACAGGACCCAATAAATTATGGTGACAGCTCAAGTCAGTAGATTTTCTCTGCCCAAGGGACATGGTTCTTGTCTTTCAAAGGAGCTCTATTTCTTTTTATTTATCCTTGCCTTGAGGTTTTCATAAAGAAAAGTAGGAAGTAAACTTTAATTAGCAGTTTGCATTCGCAGAAGCGGTAGCATACCTTATAAAGAGAAAATAGCCAGGAAACTGCAATGCCGGGGAGTTTGAACATGGAAGACTCCATGTTTTTACTCTGTGAGCAAAAAGTACTTTGTTGTCAAAGGTAAAGTTGTAAAGCATCCAGGAAAAGCCCCCCAGTTCTGGTTGGTTCTGTGAAGAAACATATTTGATAATTGGAGTCTCCTTCTTTGGAGGTCTTTAAGCAGAGGCTTGACAACCATATGTCAGGAGTGCTCTGATGGTGTTTCCTGCTTGGCAGGGGGTTGGACTCGATGGCCCTTGTAGTCTATTCCAACTCTATTATTCTATATATTAAAAGCTCCTATGCAACTGTGGCTATAGAATACTATCCAACTTTTTCAGTTCAATAACTGGGCTGTGCGTCTTCCATGCTGCATTCCTGGGCGAGTCACGTGACCCATGCCATGATCTCACCCTGAGAAAGCACTTTTTGTGATATTGCAGCACTCACAATGGCCGCCATGAATTTTCTAAAAAATTCATACATGGCTAGCTTGTTACTTTCCTCCTTCCTTCCTATTCCCTTTTCGTGCCCAGGCGGAGACCCCCCCCCCGACCCCAGGGGACACCCAGGTGGAATAATGGCTGGTGGCAACGTGTTATGGGATAAAAATTGGCCGCAACTTTATTAAACTTTCAGATGTAGGATGACCTTGGCTTAGGCATTGGGCATTTATCTCTCCCGGACTCCAGCTGGGGAATCTGGGGCACATCAGGGTTAACCAATCCGATCTGGGGATTGGGCTGGCTCTGGAAGACGTATGTTGAAGCAGAGCTCCCCCCCCCCCATTTCACCACAACACAAGGGAGTGCACTGACAGCCTTTCAGCATATGGCCAGTGACTCCCCTCAACACAATCCGTTTAACATGGAACCCTGGGATCGCCGCTGCATTTAGGGAAAGTAGACTAAAGGATTCCACCCAAAGCCTATAACCGCCAAAGTTATGATGTTTTGCTATGAGGAAGGCGAAACCTGCCAATGAAGGGAAATTCCTTCCCGGTCCTTCAACAGCAACCATCGTAAGACCATAGCAGTGCCTGCATACCTGTAAAGAAGTTCACCTGCAATAAAAGGCCTAAACGAAGGGAGGTAGGAGACTGAGAGCTCCCATGTAGGCTCCACCCCCTTTTGTGCTTAAAGAGCGGACCCAGCCCTTACTTGGCCCGCTCCCCTGGCTACGCCTCTCCAGTCGCCATTGGTTCTTTGAACTGAGGTTTGGCAGGAACCTCAAGGTTTGCGACTTGGGGAAGCAGTCCAGGAGTCATGTAGGATGGGGGGTGCTGCGCGCAGGCACACAAAGGGCGCCCTCTCTTTGTTGTGGAGAGCGGTCATTTCCTTTTATGCCATCTACTGTTTCTCATTTATCTGTAAAACTGCTCTGGAAGCTCAGGCCTGGGGCCAAATGTGGCCAACCCTCTCGGGATTCTCCGGAAGCTCTGTATCTTCTCCAGGGCCCACCCCACAAAGGCCCTGCTCCACACCCTCCACAAGTCCTTTGCCTAGTCAGAATGTTTCCTTCCTGGGATAACTTCTCTTGCTTCCCTGGAGGAAGTGTGCATGAGCGCATAGCCATGCAAAGCATTGGTGGGGAACCTGTGGGCCTCTAAATGTCACAGGACTGCATCTCCCATCAGCCTTGACCCTTGGCCTGGCTGGGGCTGACAGGAGCTGAAGCTGCAGTATAGCTCAGTCAGTACAGTAGGAGACTCTGTGATCTCAGGGTTGTGGGTTCAAGCCCTACCTTGGGTGAAAGATTCCTGTGTTGCAGAGGGGTTGGACTAGATGACCCTTGGGGTCCCTTCCAACTCTACAGTTCTATGATTCTATGAATCCAGTATTGAGGATATAAGTAAGATCCAGAATAAACAAAAATAGTTATGATAAAAATTATTACGAGTTAGGGGGGACCACCAGCTTGTCCCTTTATACCCTACTGCTGTGATATTCTAAAGAAAAATAACTTACTTTAGTTTGCTGAGACTTAAACTTCATGCTCTGTGATTTTTAGAAAAAATTAGGATTTCACTTCTGCATTTTAATGCATCATATTTGTGAAGTACTTCCACACAAAGTGTGCTGGTTGTCCATGACTGATGCTCATTGTGAGGACATTCTGATATCATAAAGTCAAATGTATAAATACCATGTATAAAATACCATGAACCAGATGCCTAGTGGGTTGAGCTACAACTATATGACCTTATTTTGGCCACCCAAAGACCAGAGCTGATACTTCTCAAAATGTCCAGTGTGCAGCGTCTAAGAAAGGTCAGAGTAAACAAATGGAACTCTTTCAGGACCCAAGACAGTTCACAGCATAAATTAAACAGATACCATTGAAAACATGCAATAAATGTAAATATTGAAAACCAGTTTAATAAGTAACCTATTAAAAACAGCATTAAAGACCTTAAAACCATTTACATGGATAGCTCAGTTGATTAGAGCCTGGTGCTGATAACGCAAAGGTTGCATGTTCAACCTCCATGTGGGACAGCTGCAGATTCCTGCACTGAAATGCTTTTGATTCACTGGCTGCATTTGAAGTACTTGTGTGAGTGTTAATTCTTCCCAGCAAACTTGTGAGTAACTATTACCTTAACTGCTTTTGTTGTGCTGCATTGTTAATAGGGCTCTGAGCTATTTATAATGTTCATAGTGGATAAACTTCTGTATGCTTTATGTATTTGTGGAAAATATTCCCCAATATACATGTTTTTAAAACCATTGCTATGGAAAAAACTCACAGAGGACTGAGGATCCTTTTGCAAATGCTCACAGTGATGCGTGATATCACAACGACAGAGCTCTGAATCACATATCCTTGTTTAGGGGTGCCCCCCTAGACATGGTGGGAACAAACAGATTTCTTTTCATATGTCTGCACTGTCTGCATATAAAGGAGGGAGCAGAGTTGAAGGTGCATGTAGAAGGGGGGCACTAAATCTCCCCTCTCCCTCACCTTATCCCCCCCCCCCCGCACCTGCTGCTCTGGCCTCCTTAATCTGTTGTTTCTTTATTGCACTGATATACCACCTTTCCTGCAAGGGAAATATTGACACCAAATATTATCTGATGGAGCCTGGGCTTCCCTATTTTTCCTACCCTTGGTGGGTGTGAGGCTGTTCCAACGCCTCTCTCAGGCTGTTGGTGTTCCATAAAAGAGCTGATGGCTCCTTAGCCTGGGTTCACTGACTTCTCTGATTTCACCTACATTTCTCTTCTCCAGTAACAGAGGCAGAGCTAGGAGACAGGGAAGCAGAAACTCCCCTCTCACCGACCTTCCCTTCCGCTCTAGGAATTGGCAGCTGTATTGCAGCTGTTAACACTTGTGGAACCTCCAAGGAACCTCCAAGCAGAGAGCGAGGAGAGGCCCTTGGCTTGTGGGGTATGCATCAAGTGGGGCAAGGAGATGGCACTTACGCTGCACCCAGCTGTTGCTTTTCCTCTTCAGGTTGCGTGCAAATTAGCAATTCTGTTTTCAGACCTATGGTCTGGTGGGCAATCAGTCCTAACCCTATCACAATTACTCAGGTGGGTTTGTTGATTTTCAATGGGACCATGGCCTTCGCTGAAATTATCTCAGAGTTGGAAATCAGTTCAAAGAGTCAAAGTACATCTTACAGTGGACCACTATTAATTCATGGATATGATTTTACCTAGCATCGTTTTAGAAATATTATGTTATTTTGACATTGTATTTACAGAAACTATAGCCAAAGCCAAAACGTCAGGTTTTTAGAAAATTAAAGCTATTTTTGTGGAATAGGTTTTTAAATTATTTAGCTAGCCAAATGATAATGCTGTACAAGCTGCATACTTAGCAGGGCTAGCTAGATCTGCATACTCATGAAGTACTGCACAGCTCTAGCATAGCATATCACTCTTAATGTAATGGAGAATGGGAGGACAGGCTCTGAAACTTAAATCAGACACCTTGGCTTTTTGCCTGGGTCGGCACAGTGGCCTCCTTCTTGTTCCCAATACACCATTCTCTTACGTGAGCTGGACGAGAGCCAAAATGTTTGATGGACATTAATGATCAGATGTTGTGCTGCTGAGTCTCTTGTGAGAACTCTGCTTGGTGCCTCCCCTCTCATCATCACTGCCCCCTTTCATCTCTCTCGCTTCACCAACTTTGGCATTGGAGTGTGTGTTCAAAGTGTTGATAGGAACAGAAGGCGCTCTTACAACCACAAAACAACTGTCAATCTGCTGAAGGCAGAGGAAGGATTTTTAATTATTCAGAAATAAGTTGTTTTTTTAATAGAAACAAGAGTCCAAAGCATCAGTCCAAAGGGTAACAATTGTATTTTATGAATTCTAACTGCTCAGTAGGCTGTGGTCCTAAGTACTGGATGTTATGGACATTTTCCAACTAAGTCTACTTAGTCCTGCTTCCAAAGTAAATTGTATGTTGTTGTTTTTAGTCTTGGCATTGGTTGCCTTCCATGAAATAAGCTTCCTTTATTTCCCCATGAAACCTATAGGCATGGGATTTGCAAGAAAAATTTTGTGCGTTTTTCTAAACCCTTTCATTGGGCCGTCTTAAGGATGACCAAAGAATGTTCAGTGAAATATTACAATACTGCGTTTCCCTCTATATTGTTTTCTATACAGAAGTAATAATACCCACCCACCTTATTTTTGTCAGTTCACATATACTGCACAGCTGAATTGTTGTTGTTTCTTTTGTCCCCCTTCCATTTTCTGTACCTTCTGCAGTCTCAAAATCACTGTGTGATATCACAGGAGGCAGCTTTTTAATTACTTCTATTGCCTGCTCATCTTGTTATTGGCATATTATGGAGAGACACAGACAGTGGAGAAAAAGTAGATGAATCAGCCACTCTGTCCATTTCTATACTGCTCTCAGGTCCAATTACTCCATGTTCAAGATACAGTGGTGCCCCGCAAGACGAATGCCTCGCAAGACGGAAAACTCGCTAGAAGAAAGAGTTTTCCGTTTTGGAGGTGCTTCACAAAACGAATCTCCTATGGGCTTGCTTCGCAAGACGAAAATGTCTTGTGAGTTCCTGTGGGTTTTCCCCCCTTTCCCCCCCTTTTTCCCAAGCCGCTAAGCCGCTTATCAGCTGATCCGCTAAGCCGCTTAACAGCTGATCCACTAAGCCGCTTATCAGCTGATCCGCTAAGCTGCTAAGCTGCTAAACCGCTTATCAGCTGATCCACTAAGCCGCTAATAGCGCTAATCCGCTAATAGCCGTGCTTCGCAAGATGAAGAGACTCGCGGAATGGATTCTTTTCGTCTTGTGAGGCACCACTGTGCAGGTTCTCCAGTTTAAATGTAAAATTTCAATTCACTGTCTTAGAAGCTTTTGATAAATGACGTTAAATGAGTTAACATAAAACTGAAGTAAGTGTACTCTGGAATCCCCGCTTACATGAGGGGTCTGTTCCTGGCTGCCACAGGTGTCAGCCCCTTCCATTCCACCCCGTTCTGCCCTGCCTCCTTTTGGTGCTGGAAAAGTGCACATGTGCACAGTTGAGCACAATTTGAACACACACAAATTGGGAGTTGTGTGTATACAAGCACATTCTTGAAGAGATAAATATGGTTTTTATATATAGGTATGCACACATTTGAGCATTTATGCATTTATTATTATTTATTTATTGCTTTTCTCTAAAAAGCTCAGGATGGCGTACCATGGTTTCCCCCCTTACACAACACCCCTGGGAGGTGGGTTTGCCAAAGAGGCAGTCACTGGCTCAGTATCACCCAGTGATCTTCATGGCCAAATGGGGATTTTAACCCTGGTTTCCTAGGTCCTAGTCTGACATTCTAAATACTGCAGCACAGTGGCTTCTGGCTGGGGCATGCATCAGTTGATTCCATCACAGAAGAATTCATGGAATGTACTGTAGTGTTCAAAATGATTAAGGTACAGTGGTACCTCGGTTAAAGAACAGTCCAGTTTAAGAACGATTCAGTTTACAAACTCCGCAAGAGGGGGGTGACCATTTCGGGCACCAGAGGCTTGGGGGTGTTGTTAAAGCATAAAGCAGCATGCCACATATTCCATAGTTAAAAGACACACATACCTAGTAATAGTCCCAAATTGTTTTCCCCTTTTCCATAATAGATTTTGTATCTGTCTCTTTTCCCCCTGGGTAGAAAGGCAGCTATGTGCAGGAGGTGAGAAAGGAGTTAAGCAGCTTGCCACCATTATTCCACTTAAATATGCTGCCTTCACAGTTGCTTTTGGTTTTAAAAATGTCAGGAGCGGGGGGGGGGGGGAGAGATGTGTGCAATTGCAGTCATGTCTAATTTAACCCTAAAAATGCAAAACTTGTGCCATTAAATATCATCTATAAGTACAGTAGTAAGTTAAAATTCTGATTTTGAGATACAGTAATTAATTTTGAGATAATTAATTAAAGGGGTCAGGTACCATTTCATAAAATTAATTTTCTACTTGCCCAAACTCGCATAGAGCAGAATGGGATTCTGATTCAGGGTGTTTGAGTTTGTTGGACTTTGAAAATAAATAAGTGTATTGCCTCTCTGACATTTGGAGACATTATTGGGTGTTATCCAACTAAGTCACAGAGTAGACCCACTGAAATTATTCAGTGGGTCTGCTCCGTGACTTAAGCAAATTATCACCCTTAAAAAAATCTTTATCACAATCTACGTTGAAGATATTTAATACAACCAAATGTGAATATAAGGTTGTTTTCAAGATCTCAGAGCATCTATCTAGTGACAAAAATGTTCAGAAATACTTCTCTCTTGAGGAGGAAAGCTAGGCTACTACTACTACTAACAGCTTGAACTGTTAGCCAGAGTGAAAATACACAATATGTGGTTATGTTGCTGACTTTATTGTGTTTGGGAAAGTAAAATGTCTTGCATTCCACAGGTTCCGATTTCAGATTCCAGCCAGCAGCAGCTTTTGTTTTCTTATGTTTGCACTGTTAAATACTAATTATAGCTCTTTGGGGAATAGCTTGAAGCTGTTCTGGCTGTTATTCTAAAGAAAAGCAAAATTCTGAGTTACTACATAGCCTGTTATGATACTTCAGCATATTCATGCCAATTTGTGCATTTAAAATCCGTCCTCTGCAACAGTCTAGAATAAAAATGCTCCTTAAAATCCTGGACAATATTTTTGCTTTTTAACTTGGCACCTTTCTCATTTTCCCCTCTATTAAAAGCAAAATAATAGCAACCTGATTCAGATACATTCATACCATTTCTTTTAAATAAAATTTATGAAGCTTGCAAAAGCTTGTCTTCTGTGACTATAGATACCAGCCAATAAATAGCTGTGGCAACACAATTTACTATGAACCAGAAACCATTAAGCTGACTTTGTGCAGGAATAGAGACTGGGGGGACAGGGAAAAACCTAATGTACATTCTGGGCTCTATACAACATATGAGTGTCTTAAGATCCTCTTTCCCTTCAGTTTCACCAATAGGTTCTTGATGGTTGTTTCAGGGTTCTTAGCATTTGAAAATTGTGGCGGAAACAGGATATAAACTGCTTAACTAGCAAAACTCATTGCCAGTATTTCTGGAAGGAACCAAAAAGTGGTATAAGCCCTAGCTAATTAGGCCAGAAGAAAAATTATCTCTGAACTCTGCAGAGCTGAATAATACCAAATACAATAAGAAACACTCTATATCCAAGAGATTATATTTTGGGATTTGACATGGCAATATGTGCTTCCAGATTTGCCTGTAGATAACAGTTCATTCCCTCCAAACTTGCATTCAAGGCCAGTGAGAAATTAGCACCAGTCAATCATGGAAAATGTCTCACTGTGTTAATAGCCTGTTGATGGAAGAAAAATGTAGTTTAGAGTTATACAGTGTTGACTTTAAGTATTTGGTTTTCATCACATCACCTAAAATAAAATTAATAAACTCTTGCCTAAATCAGCACCATCACATTTCTCTGACTGACAGGTATACTGAATGTGAACTGAAGTTAGTTAATGAGTCTTTCTTTACTTTTCCCCCCTTCCCTTCTTTCTTTAGTCAGTTCAACAGTAACCAAATTGGCTGGGAGAAAGAAAACTAAATCTTAAGTGGTAGGAAATATACAGGAAGACAGAATCAGTGACCTGGAGAGATTAGAACAGGAGAAGCTGTGGGCAACAGCAGGCAATTTGGTACTAATAATTTTGTAATCCAAAGAGAGGAAATTAACCACACAGATAGCAAAGACAATAGAATCCAAACCTTTGGTTTTTTAAAAGGTTATTTTTCATGTCTTTAATTTTTAAACGATACATTTGTGAAGAGAAATTATAGATGGTAATTAGTATGAGATCAGAATGTAAGAAGTGGTCTTTCTTTAGAAATAGCAAAGATTTTTAATCGTTCCTTGAAAGAGATCAGTGAGTTGAAAAACAGATCATAGCAGAGAGCTGTGAATTAAAATAATTCCACATTCACATGGAAGATACAAATGCTCAGATTTGAATGATGAATTGGGAATAGTATGTGTTTTCTATAGTGCTAATTGAATTGCAATGCTTAATTGTGTACTGTACCTCATACACAGAAACCTCAGTCCAGCTAAAGTTAGAATCATAGAATCATAGAGTTGGAAGAGACCACAAGGGCCATCGAGTCCAACCCCCTGCCAAGCAGGAAACACCATCAGAGCACTCCTGACATATGGTTGTCAAGCCTCTGCTTAAAGACCTCCAAAGTAGGAGACTCCACCACACTCCTTGGCAGCAAATTCCACTGTTGAACAGCTCTTACTGTCAGGAAGTTCTTCCTAATGTTTAGGTGGAATCTTCTTTCTTGTAGTTTGGATCCATTGCTCCGTGTCCGCTTCTCCGGAGCAGCAGAAAACAACCTTTCTCCCTCCTCTATGTGACATCCTTTTATATATTTGAACATGGCTATCATATCACCCCTTAACCTCCTCTTCTCCAGGCTAAACATGCCCAGCTCCCTTAGCCGTTCCTCATAAGGTATCGTTTCCAGGCCTTGGACCATTTTGGTTGCCCTCCTCTGGACACGTTCTAGTTTGTCAGTGTCCTTCTTGAACTGTGGTGCCCAGAACTGAACACAGTACTCCAGGTGAGGTCTGACCAGAGCAGAATACAGTGGCACTATTACTTCTCTTGATCTAGATGATATACTCCTATTGATGCAGCCCAGAATTGCATTGGCTTTTTTAGCTGCTGCGTCACACTGTTGGCTCATGTCAAGTTTGTGGTCAACCAAGACTCCTAGATCCTTTTCACGTGTACTGCTCTCAAGCCAGGTGTCACCCATCTTGTATTTGTGCCTCTCATTTTTTTTTTTGCCCAAGTGCAATACTTTACATTTCTCCCTGTTAAAGTTCATCTTGTTTGTTTTGGCCCAGTTCTCTAATCTGTCAAGGTCGTTTTGAAGTGTGATCCTGTCCTCTGGGGTGTTAGCCACCCCTCCCAGTTTGGTGTCATCTGCAAATTTGATCAGGATGCCCTTGAGTCCATCATCCAAGTCGTTGATAAAGATGTTGAATAAGACCGGGCCCAAGACAGAACCCTGTGGCACCCCACTAGTCACTCTTCTCCAGGATGAAGAGGAACCATTGATGAGCACCCTTTGGGTTCGGTCAGTCAGCCAGTTACAAATCCACTGAGTGGTAGCATAGTCAAGACCGCATTTTACCAGCTTCTTTACAAGAATATCATGGGGCACCTTGTCGAATGCCTTGCTGAAATCAAGGTAGGCTACATCCACTGCGTTCCCTTCATCTACCAGGCTTGTAATTCTGTCAAAAAACGAGATCAGGTTAGTCTGACATAACTTTTTTTTTAGAAATCCATGCTGACTATTGGTGATCACACCATTCCTTTCTAGGTGCTCACAGACTGTTTGCTTAATGATCTGCTCCAGAATCTTCCCTGATATTGATGTCAGACTGACTGGGCGATAATTATTTGGGTCCTCTCTTTTCCCCTTTTTTGACTGTATACCTTTCCCCCTTTTTTGACTGTTAGTTGAAACTAGCTTATTCCATTGGTTTCCATGGGACTTAAATGGAAGAAATTGTATACAGTCAGATTAAGTAGCCAAAGCATATCAAAATACTTCCTTCCTTCACTAAACCTTTATTAGGCATTGCAAATATAAGCCATCATAAAACATCCATATATAAAATTTTAAGATATATACAAATAAACAGCCATGAAAAATATGTAATAACAAGGAATTTCATAGGAGTTTCTTCCTGCTAAATAGTGCCATTTACTTAAATTACTTACCTGGATGAAAAATCTAAACTTACCAGGGAAAAGAACAAATAGGTTTTTCCAAAGGCTGCTCTATCTTAGACCATTGTCTCATACTTACACATTTGGTTGAAAAATATAGACTTCAAAACAAGTCTAAGATTTATTCAGTTTTCACAGATTTTCATGGTGCCTTTGAATCAGTTGATCATGTGATATTGTGGAAGAAGCTTGTAGAGTTAGGAAGCAATCAACACTTGCTGATCTTAATACAGAATTTATATCCCTGTAACATCTGCCAGATCAAACACAATGCCAAAGGTCACCTCAATTCCAACATTCCTAATACGAAAGATGTAAAACAAGGGTGTATTCTTGCCCCTTTTCTTTTTAATTTATTTTTATCAGATCTTCCAGAGCATGTTCAAAAAATAGAATCACATGCCCCCAAAATCAATCAAATCCCGGTCCCACTGTTACTGTATGCAAATGATATGGCCTTATTATCACTGACGACAATAGCTCGGAAATGTCTTCTATTCTCTCTGGTTTCCTATTGTGAAACCAATAAACTCTCAATAAATTATGAGAAGACAAAAATTCTGGCCTTCTCTAATTCTTGGAAATTTGAGAAATGGAAAATAAGAGGACAAGAAATCCAGCAAGTAAAAATGCACAGATATCTTGGAATTTTATGCTCTCAGAGATAATAAAGGTACACTGCAAATCCTATATGAATGATCAATAGCAATTAAGATGTAAATTAGATTTTAAACCAGAAATATTTGTTCCATTGTGTCTGGGCCAGTTCAGGTACTTAAAAGTAGGCAGTTTCCCACCATTTGCTCAGCTCACCTCCAAGCAAGTTATTCTGGGGGAAAGAGGGCTGCAGTGGTAATCAAGCTATATATTGGTTTCAGGGAATATTCTATCCTGACCCCACATATGTGGGAGGAACTCATTTAACTCAGTGGGACTTGTTTATGGGGAGAAAGGTATGGGATTGTGCTGTAAATAGCACCCCCCCCCAAAAAAAAGAGAACAAATAAGGTATACTTACATGCTTACTAAATTGCATTAACTACCCTTTCCCTACTTATTTCAAATAGGGCCGAAACAGCTTGGGTTCCATTTATGTTTGGGCTTCTGGAAATGGTGGAAGGAGTAAGGACCATTGTTCCTGTGATGGCTACACCAATAGCATCTACACGATCTCCATCAGCAGCACAGCTGAAAGTGGGCGGAAACCTTGGTATCTGGAAGAATGCGCATCTACACTTGCCACAACTTACAGCAGCGGAGAATCCTATGACAGGAAAATAGTATGTAATCTTTTCAACACTATCAAAGCATGTCTTTAACTCATCTTGTGGGAAAGGAAAGTATATCAACTAAGGCTTTATGCAGATGAATATATTTTTTGAGCTAGAAAATTTTGCTCAGAACACCAGGCACATTCAAAGGAGTAGAAAATCAGTACTTATATTTCTCAACCACTTTGTGCAAGCAAAAATTGGTTTGCACAAACAAGCAAAAACTGGTTTGCACAAAAGTCAAATAAACAAAACGAAACAAAAACTCCTGATCATCATCCTATTGAAGGAAAAATTCCTGTTCAGTTCTTTTACTATTTTTCCATCATCCTTAAAAATTTGTCCCAACATTTTCTCCTTTTCAGTCTCTTGCTACTTACTAATAAGGAGTTAAGATCAGCTGTTTTTCAAAATATTGTCTATCATTTCTTCTAGTAATCTGGGATATTAACCATCTCTCCTGGAAATTTTGCTGTTTTCAAATGATTAATTTAAAGACAAATTCTGAGGTAATTCATCATTCCAGTAATATTTCTATTCATATCTACTTTTTAAATGTATCTGTGTGTGGCTTACTTCCTTCGTCTCATTGATTAATAATAATAATAATAATAATAGGAAAACAGATTATTCAGTTCCCCAGTAAATCGTATTCCTCTGATGAAATTTCTCATCATCTTGTTGTGGGTCCTTTGGTTCATGGTAATATATTTTATATCTTCCTCCTCTTGTGCAATACTGATGTTTCCCACTTCCTGTTTCTTTGGAAACATGATTTAATTTAGAGCACATTGCTTCCTGAGAATAGGTAAGTTAGTCGGTAAGGCTTTCTGATACATACCATGTGAATCTCTAACACACCATACTTAGAGTAATTTGTGCATTTAAAATTATTTAATAATAGTACAGCTAAAAGTGTTGGTGGCCTTGCTGAGAGTCCCATGCGGGGTGCAATGCATAGTCAGGCTTTCTCATAGCAAGTGCTTCCATAATAGCTGTTGTAATATATTGTTGTGCCCCATCCTAATCTCCCAGTGGTGTGAGATTCAGGTTTCCTTCAGAATGAGGCACAGGAAAGACTCTGGTGTCTTTGTGATATACGGTTTATTTACACATATGTGCAAGTTGATCCTACGATGGAGGGGCTCAAAATGGAAATCCAGCCTGCAGCTTTTGTTTCTATCTTCTTAGCTAACATAACTCAGTTCTCAACTTTGGCCTTTTGTCTTTCTAACTAACAGACAGCGGGGGGGGGGAGGGGCTGCCCATTTATCCTCTGACACAGAACCACTCCCTGTGTGGGCCGTATATAGTGGGCCATTACATGGGGAAAACTTCTCATCAGAAAGACTGAATGTTAGAATTAATGAATTATGTTTAATTTGTCTGACTATACAGATATATACATACAGACATATTGGAATTGGAATGAAAACAACATTAAAACATGGAAATTGCATAATCAGTGTACAAAAGGAAATATTTGTGGGGAGGGGACTTGTGTGTGGAATTATTCGAATATTTCAGTAAAAACGAAGAAATAAATTGACAACATTCAGCAGTAGTTACAGAACTCCTGTCCTAGGAGTTGCCTTAATTTTTTTCCCCTCTTTGTGTTTCTTTTATATCTTTCTAACAATCCAGCTCAACATTTCATAAGCTAAATGCTTCCCATACATGAGCCTGATAATACATGTTTAAATATACCAATTATACTTACTGTACGTATTAGTGAGGTATATGTATAGATTTCCCACATTCACATTAGAGTTGGTTCACACAAGGATGCTCACTTGATGTGATGATTCCTGCAACAGCAAGTTCTCACATGAGGAGATGAGTCTTTCACAGGCCAAATGCTGCAGTTCAAAGCATCTCACATCACCTCAAAAACAAAACTTTTAAACTTCAGCTAAGAGTCTTCAAGTACTGAGTAATACATGCATAAGAAATCAAGTGATGTGCATTTACACATAAGCTGGTCCAAATTTCAGAGTTTTACACAGTAGTAAGTACTGGTTAAGTACTTAATTTGTTCCAGAGGTCCGTACTTAACCTGAAAATGTTCTTAACCTGAAGCACCACTTTAGCTAATGGGGCCTCCTGCTGCTGCCGCACCGCCGGAGCACAATTTCTGTTCTCATCCTGAAGCAAAGTTCTTAACCTGAAGCACTATTTCTGGGTTAGTGGAGTCTGTAACCTGAAGGGTCTGTAACCCGAGGTACCACTGTATTGCGTATTCAGATTCAGTTAACAAACAAACAAAAAAAAAACTCAGTTTAGCATGTTGTTTGCCCTTCTATCATAAAGTGCCACAATAGGAAAGAAATGATTCCTTCAAGATTCCATTAGGGTTGTATTTTCACTTTGAGGAACAACCAACTCGAAACCTTTAACAGGTTAATAATGTTACAAACATTACAGGCTCAAGAAAGAAACATGAAATCTATGGTGATAGGTTTAAGATCAAAACAGTGATAATGTGATTAGCAAGGGAACTATGTTTGACCTGAATAATTGACCTTTCCCAATAGCATGCCTTCATAATAGCTGCATAGAAATGCAGTTTCTCCCTAATATCAGAGCAAGTCACTTGAAGAAACGTGTTGCAACTTAGTCATCTAGATAGGTGCAGGTAAGCACAAAACTGCTCATCCTGAAAATTCATAATGAGACCCTTAAAGAGTGCAACTGAACATCAAAAGCTGGGGGGGGGGCAGCAGAATTAGCTGAGGATCATACTGCCTGATAGACTACAGCAATCTTCCTCTCCCCAACCCCTTAGAGATTCGTACATCCTAAATTGGATGTAGCATCCCTTGCCTGGCAGCAAGGCTAGAATGGAGTGGCTAGACATATCTGAAGTCATGTATCAATTCTTGATGGCACCCCATCCCAGTCCCGCTCCTTGGGAACAAAGTTATGTGAAGGCATAGATTGTGCTTGCTGATAGCCAGTGTTATCCATGCCTGCAAAGTCCTTTGAAAGGCAGCCGGCCCCAGCTAACAGATGGCCCTGGGGATGGATGGGCTGTCAGCTGTGGCGTGTAACCCACAGCCAGGCCTCCTTTAGAAGGGCAAAATCCCAGTTCTGCTCACAAAGCAAACAAATAATACTATTTAGAGGTTCTAAAATCATTAACCACACAACCATTGTAGTATTGCAGGAATGTTGCAATAGGAATGGCATGTCAGGCTTCTTTTTCCACATTTATTAGAAAGATTACACTTGTTCTGAAATCTATGAAACTATGCTGTTTTGGTCATGTAAATTTATATAGTGCCAGTCGTATGAAATGGTTATTTGAGTTCAGTTGAAGTCATTTTACCTGGCACGTTAAAATAATTGCCAAGCTCAAACATGAGATAGCAGTTGGGATAGCATATGGAACAGGCGGGTTTAATCAGCTGTGGTTAAAAGATGGAGAATTAGTGCAGTCCCTGCCCTCTTGAATGGACTGACATCTTTCACACACTCATCCTCTTTTTATGTCAAATTTATACCCCTGCCAAACGTCACATTTCTACATTGTGATTAATGAGGTTGTTCTTCAGTGGTCCTGGAATCTCAAACATCATTTTTCTTCTTGAAGGTTGCTTGCTTCTTGGTGGTCCCACTCTTCGTTTTTGAAGATGGATACAAGCTGTCCCTGACAAGGCAATCTTAGCAGCAACCATTCACCGGGGGGGGGGGGGGAATCGTGTTAAGCCTTAAGACTTTCATCTAAATATCTTAACTGCTGTTGACCTAAAATGGGACATCTCAATGAGTTTTCTTCAACATACTTGCCAAGGAAATGGCTCTTTAATTAGCTGAAACTCAAAATTGTGATTGATTGTATGTAGGATTGTTGCCCACAGTTTTAGTTCTACTGTAGATCATGTATGAAATCTACTAAAACAAACAACTGGGGGGGAAATCAGCTTGGATCCAGGACTTGCCCACATGGAAGCTGCTCACAAAACAGGCTTTCCCATCTCACGGCTGCAATCCAAAAACAGCCAACACCTGTCCTGGGAATTGAGGAACTGAGGAAAACCTTGGAAGAGTCTAACCAAGCAAAAACAGCTTGCACAGCTCCCATTCACACTGATCCTGCATGAAAGCCTGTTTTTTTACAGAAGTTAAAGTAAGAGGTTGGCATCTAGCATGGGATGAAGAAAACTGCTAGAGCTGAACATCCCAAACCAGTTGCATGTTTCTCTCTTTGGTCATGAGGCTAGGCCTGCACTCCCTTTCTCTGCTAATTTCTGAAACTGACCCAACAGAGTTTTCATGTGCTATAAGCGCTGAAAGGCAACAGTGTGTTTCTCTTTTTTGAATGGCTTCTGTTTCTTAGGTGTTCCTTGTTTGAGGGCTTAAGCAACACCACAAGCGCATGTGATTCTGTTCTCTATATGTTTACTGCAAGAATTAAGCAGCACTGCTTTCCAGTCTCTCTGAATAGTGAATTCAAAGGCATGACTGATAACTGTCAAACACTTAACATTTATTTTCAGCCTTTATAATTTGAATAGAAGGAAACTTAATCAGCAGACAAATATGAGTACTTGTATTAAGGTTTTGTTGTTTTGCATTGACTTACAATGACTCCCCTCTTAGGGTTGAGCCTGCCATGGAGTAAGGAAAAGCAATCTGTTTCAGGCAGCACCATGAGGATGGGTGGCATCTGGATGATGCAGCAAGACTTCTTAAAGTGTTATTGCTAGTAGGAGAGTCACCATATGAATTCTTCTTAATGCAGAACCACATCTTGGGCTAGTAAGGTAAAGGTAAAGGGACCCCTGACCATTAGGTCCAGTCGTGGCCGACTCTGGGGTTGTGGCGCTCATCTCGCTTTATTGGCCGAGGGAGCCGGCGTAGAGCTTCTGGGTCACGTGGCCAACATGACTAAGCCACTTCTGGCAAACCAGAGCAGCGCACAGAAACGCCGTTTACCTTCCCGCCGGAGCGGTACCTATTTATCTACTTGCACTTTGACGTGCTTTCGAACTGCTAGGTTGGCAGGAGCAGGGACCGAGCAACGGGAGCTCACCCCATCGTGGGGATTCGAACCGCCAACCTTCTGATCGGCAAGTCCTCGGCTCTGTGGTTAAACTCACAGCGCCACCCGACCCCTTATCTTTACCCTTATCTCCCACCACTACAACAGCTACCAGAGGGTGGTGTCATGGAAGGGGACTTTTTCAGTTGTGGCCTCCCAGCTATGGAATGCTCTCTCAGCTAAGCCTGCCTGGCACAAACTTTTAACAACTTTCCAACACCAGGTTAAGTAGATTGTTGCAGGTTGTATGGTCCATATACTTCTGATTGTTTCACTGTTGCTGCTGTTGATATGATTCATGGGATTGTTTTTGTTAGTAGTTCGTATATGATGAATGCAAGTTTTTTTTAAAAAAAAATTAAGTTTGTAAACAACCAATAATATTTTCTTTTATGGGGTGTCTATTTAATCAAATAATAACAGCAACAACAATAATATTTCTTGCTATGGCCCTGATTAGAGTCAAACTAGTATGCCATTATTTATGAAGGATAGCTGTGACAAAGTTTTAGAACTCAGGGATATGTCAAGCCCATGATATATAGATAGAAGTAGTGTTCTTATACAGTGGTACCTCGGGTTAATTCGTTCCAAAGGTCCGTTCTTAATCTGAAACTGTTCTTAACCTGAGGTACCACTTTAGCTAATGGGGCCTCCTGCTGCTGCCGCGCCGCTGGAGCACAATTTCTGTTCTCATCCTGAAGCAAAGTTCTTAACCCGAGGTACTATTTCTGGGTTAGCAGAGTCTGTAACCTGAAGCGTATGTAATCTGAAGCGTATGTAACCTGAGGTACCACTGTATTGCCATTATTTCTTGAGTGCACCTGAATGCAGTAGTATTAGACTTGGCGTGGGGTATTTGTTTTATTCCTGACAACTGTTGAGAAAGTAAGAATTTTATTTTCACATAAGTTTCTTCCCTGCATATTGTTATTCTGACTTCCAAGCTTTTTTTAGCACATACATAATTCAGTTCCTATTGTATGTCACCTTCTTGGCTCCCTGTTAACTTTTCTACTGGCAATTGCATTTATCTTTCCAATCGGCATTCCACATTATTGTTTTAGCAGCTTTGTACATTGTTCCCTCAGGCTATTATATTCCTGAGGATCATTATGTCTACTTGAGTAGCCAAGGCACAGTACCCAACCTTTCTCCAAGCAGCTTATATCCACGCCTAGTGTGGACTGCTTTACTCCCCACACCCTATGTTTTGGTAACTTTCTTTTCTGTAGCAACTGATGGTGCAGGTAATAATGATCTTCAGTTCATTTTTTGACAAATACAAAACTTAAGCAGGGTGGAGTTTAATTTTTCATGCAATGTTAGCATACAATATTGAAAATTAATGAACTGATAGAACTCAGTAATAAAACCCATTATTTTAATGACTTTCAATTTCACCTGTTGCTTGAAATTTCAAGGCAGCTAGTTTATCCTCTTGCTTTAAAGAATTCAAACCAAAGACTGTTTTTTTAAAAAAAATTAAACAAAATTCTTCCCAATCAGTAATTAAATATATTTCACATGCTCATAAGTCATTTGAAACATGTTTTTGAAACTTTTGAAACTGAAACATGTTTTTGATTCCTACAATCTTGTGAACCGCTCTGAGATCTTTTAACGAAGGGCAGTATATAAAACTAAGGAATAAAAAAATAAATGAATAAACCATGCCATCAATTACATACTCTCCTTTTCCCCAGATCACCACAGACTTGAGGCAGCGTTGCACAGACAGCCACACGGGAACATCAGCATCGGCACCTATGGCTGCAGGAATCATTGCACTGGCTCTGGAAGCAAAGTAAGATTTGAGTGATATGAACAGTCATTAAGACATTAGCCTTTGCACATTTTTGGCTTTTTGCTGCGTTTACATCGAGATATTTGGAGAAAAATTAAGACATGTGGGCATATGCCTCCACATCAAGATGGATTTGGACTGTAGTTATATTCTAGTAGACTCTCACTTGCTTAAAGTTAGTTTATATTTAGCCACTGCTTAGTGGTTTATCATAGATCAGTGTTTCTGGCTTGTGAACTAAAAATATGCAAGTGGCACATACAATCAGCTTTTATAGTTACTATCTTCGGTTTCTTACAAAATAAAGCCAGATGTGGGACCATATTTGTGTGCATGAATGAGAATTATACCTAGTTTCTGAGAATATTGGTTTGTATCCAGACTTAAGTAGAGTAGTCTCACTGAAATCAATTGGACAGATTAGGTGTGACATCCATTGAGTCTATTCTGGGAATGACTTAGATACCATTCAATGTCTCTACTACAAATGTTACTGTTTGGCTGCAACATATCACTTATAACCAATTGTACTTGCTTGCATTTATTTTAAATATTATTTTAAACCACAGTTTCTAATCAGTGTACAATAGGAGTACAGGAGCAATTCTAAAGGGCTATAGCATAAAAGTAGTTAAAATTAACCATAAAATTGAAAAACCTGCTTTAGCTTGTTTTGTTGTTGTTGTTTATTTAATTTATACACTGACTTATACCCAGAGGTCTCAGGGCGGTTCACAGAATAAAATCAAAATATAAAACCACAAAATACATAATAAAAATAAAAACAACCCAATAACCCCCCCCCACACACAAAAACCCACATTTTAAAAGGGCATAGGATGTCAATCAAATCAACCAAAGGCCTGGTTAAAAATGAATGTTTTTGCCTGGCGCCTAAACATGTATAATGAAGGCACCAGGCAAACTTCCCTTTTGTTGGTTTCACAAGACTGGAAACATAATTTTGAGCCAGCATCTAGCACTTGTCACATTGCTATTGCTGAATTTACAGGGCATGAGTACGGGATTATAAAAAAGACATAAGAATTTGAATAAGGGACAATAAGAGATGGTAATTGAAAAGCTGATACTGTCTTAAGTAAAGCAGTGCTTTTGTTATAATTAGATTGTTACCAATACAGTACTTGGGAAAAAGTTAATACAGTAATATTATCTGCAAATGACTTTTCTTGTCACATCTTAATCTTTGTTGTAAAACATAGTTTTTTCATAACTGGTGCATACACACACACACAAATATATGATTACTTATTTAATGAATTGAAATTGCCTCTGATTGTTTGAAAAGTGAAGCAAATTACTGTAATATCTGAAACTATCAAAATATGAGACCACCCAACCCATAAATCTGTGTTACCAAGGGTCTGAAATCCATCACATTGTTATGTGCGAGGAGGCAGGGACAATTGGCTCTTGCTGGTGTTAGTATTTGCAGAACACTTCTCTAGTAATAGCCAAGACCAGTTTGAAGGGCAGGATTCTTCTCCCAGCATACTGCGGAAAACAAACGTTGAGATGGGGCTGTAGGCTTGAGGCTGAGAAAGGGAGAAGAGGAGGAGGAGGAAACAGCTGTAGGGAAAGCCCCATAACATTTGGTACTTACCTCAGGAGCACAGTAAGGCATCAATAGGCAACAAAGAGGTTAGCTCCCTCCCTCTGCCAAAACAGAGGTCCAAAATGCTGACAGGCTAACCAGGTGAGTGGCAACCTCAATTCCTAAGTGCTAAAGGAAAGGCTGTGGGGTCGATATAGGAAGATATTACAGTGGTACCTCAGGTTACAGACGCTTCAGGTTACAGACTCTGCTAACCCAGAAATATTTTCTCGGGTTAAGAACTTTGCTTCAGGTTGAGAACAGAAATCGTACAGCGGCGGCAGCAGGAATCCCCATTAGCTAAAGTGGTACCTCAGGTTAAGAACAGTTTCAGGTTAAGAACGGACTTCCAGAATGAATTAAGTTCTTAACTCGAGGTACCACTGTATTGAGGTAAGGAATGCTAGCAATTCTTACTTGTGCACAGGACTGAGCCTAGGAGAAGCGTAATAAATGTAAACACAGGAAGACAGAATAAGTCCATAGGCTCAGCCCTGTGCACAATTAACACAGAAATTACTATTGATTAAAAGATTACAAAATGGGTCCCCAAATGCATATTTGGGTTGGGGTTAAATGTGGAAGATACCTGCCTTAGATGAAGAAAACTGCATCTCTTCTGTCAACAAGGCAGAACCTGTAAATAATAAATCATATTTATCTAACTTGGAAATATAGCCTGAACTTGATCAAAATTAAACCTTGTTCTGGGATTATTTAGATGCTTACACCTGAACCGTAGCTATGGGAGGTTTTTTGTCCCGGGTGAAGCCTCCAGGGGGCACCATTAAGGCTTCCAGCCTCTGTGTGTGTGTGGGTGTGGGTGTGGGTGTGGGTGTGTGGTGGGGAGTGCCAAACTGAGTCTTTAACCCAGATGAAATACGGCCTATTTTCACCCGTTTACAATAATTACCCACTTGTTATAAATCCAGAAAAACGCCAGTTGTATTTCACACAATACTTTGTCTGGCATCATGCTGTTTCCCCCCCACAAAAATATTTGGTTGACTGGGTGGTATTCAATAAAGTTTTACTCAGAGTAGACCCACTGAGATAAATGAACATGACAGGTTCATTAATTTCATTGACACTACTGTGAATAAAACTTTGTTGAATACCACAGCCTGAAAGTCTCTTGTTAGGAAGCTGATATATAGACCTCATCCACATGTCTTTGTTCCTGATAGTCACCCCAGATTCTAGGTCCAAGTACATGTCCTAAAGATCTGCAAAGTCTGGCTGAGTCCTGGCAATGGTGTAATATGATTTTGTTTTTTAAGTTTAAGAGTGTGTTTTTTCATATTAACTGATGACAAAAGCTGTAGCGCTGAGGTCTTTCCACACAATCCAGTCTGGATTCAATTCTTTGAATGTTTTCTTCCTAATGTGGGAGAGAGTTCACTGTCTAGACTACTATTCAGCAAACAACCAAAGGAAAAATTCATCAGTAGAAACCCCCCCCCCCGAAAAGCCTTACAACTTTTTTTTTTACAACCGTTGTTTGATCACACTTTGATATGGAAATTTTTATATACACTAAGAGCTTTCCCACTGTCAGTAACTATAACTTGCATTATATTTCTAGAACTCAATGTAGTAATAACTGAGCTTCGTCATGTAAACATTCCGGATGGGAATTCATAATACTGATGGATATAATCCAGTATAATTCATAATACTGATGGATGAATCCCAGCAGTGTTGCAACTAATGTTAAACATGATCTCATATATTTTCGACCATTATTTGAGAAAATAAATAGGAGTAGAGGCAGCCAAATGCTCCATAAATGTTTTGAAAATTCACACCAGGGCTATTTAAGTATTATCTGCAGGGAATCTCTCAAGAAATCAAAGTATGTTTCCTTGTTTGACTTCTTCTAAGTAGGTATAGGTCAAGCATGGCCTGTTTATAGCATTTTGCAAGCAGACTGTGAATATCTCCCAATAGATCCACACCTTGAGTACCCACTGAGTTCTTCCCTTGCCCTCGCAAGTGCTCATCTGGAACAGGAGAAAGGAGAGGCTGTGAAGCAGATGCTCCAGCTCCACACAGGAGGGTCCTTCCCTTTTTGTCAGTGGAAACTGATGTGGAAACTGGTGGGGCTTGTAGTTCCAGTCCCTTCCTCAGTGGGACGTAATGCTTTGCTGTGGAACTGGAGTGCTTGCTGCTACACCTGCTCCTTTCCCTTCTCCAGCCCCAGATAAGTGGGCCTTGGGGAGGCAAGAGGGGGGAGAGGTTGGTGCTGAAGGCCGTGGCTGATGCTTTGTGTACCTTCGTTCATTTTGGACATGCTCATTTGGAGCAAACACCAAAGATCAAATTGAGTGGCACTTTTCACTTTTTCCCCCTTTAAATTGTATTCAAGAATATGTACAAAACAGAGCTAAGATAGCCAGTGGGGAAACTACTTGGTTTTGGCAACTGCACGGCAAAAGCAAGGCACACACCAATATTTATCCCTTCCTCAGCCTTCATATCTGATAAGATGCAATGCTGATACCTGAATACAGTATACAACCAGGACTTACATAATTAGCAGCAGGTGTGTGCATCACCAAACATGAACAAACAACTCACATGCAAACCAAAGAAGAACAGGGTGTTACATAGCACAGTAAATCAGAACATTACATTGGAACAATTTTTGCATCCAATTCTGTTACTCTCTTGTACAGCCCTGATGTAGATCAAATGTTGTCACCACACCTAATCCAATGTGACTGATTTTCTCAGACAGAATGTTATGGTATATATAAAGGGTGGTGAACCTTTTCCACCCTGAGGGCCACATCCCCTTCTATGCAGCCTTCCAGAGGCCAGATGGCAGTGGTGGGTGGAGGCAGAAGAGGAAGTGGGCACAGCAACAAGTGCAGATGCTGCCTTTCTCCTCCATGCAGACAACCAAAAAACACCAGAGCTCAATGGCACATTCCAGCCAGGCAAAAACAAGAGGGTGGAAAGTCAGCAGGGTCATGGAGTGGGGAGCAGCCTGGAGGGGGGCATATTTGGTTTCCCACTCCTAGTATACATGCTGAAGTATAATGTCTGGGGATAATGGAAAAATGTGGGAAATTGTTGCTTATCTGTACTATCAATGAACTATGGCTTAGGGACAAGGTTCTTAAAAGTCTTAAGAAATTGGAAGGCACACAGATGTATTAATTCTCCATAGAGTATGAAGAATTTGTTGCTCTCTTAGCTGTAAATTATATTCTTAATGTTCTTTAAATTAGAATGTGAATTTTGGATGAATCACTGGATTTGGATTTATCTTAAGCTGCACAAAATACTGGAAGTTGTTTGGGTGAGCCTCTGAGTGATGGGTAATTTGTGGAACAGCCAGGCAGCTGTGTTATGTTCTGCTTATGACCTTTTGGGGTGGAGTTTTGTGGAAACTGTAGAGGAGGGAAATGTCTTGGAATACAAGTGTTTTTTAATTTCTTTTTTTCTTAGTCTACTGGCAAATTAATTAATTGGACAACAGAGGGGTTGCAACATAGAAGGGTTCAAAGATGTGAATAAAATTAGCTTTGGCAAAAATGTAAAATTCTATTGTTATATAATACTTGGAAAGTCTCTTAACTCACTATCGGATGCATGTTTACGCAGAAGAACTCCCACTGTGTTCAGTGAGCTTACTGCCAGGTTAATGTGCATTGGATTGATGTCTAAGGCTGTAATCCTATACAAACTCACCTCGGAACAAGTCTCATTAAACTCACTTCTAAACAGGCATGTATGGGATTGTTCTGTTACTTCAGTATAGCATACTTTAGAAGAAACCCTCTTGTTGATTTTATTCCACCTGCTTCGCTGCAAACCACGAGGTAACAGCCCAGTATACTTTCTTTTATTTTGAGCAGGAATAACAGAGTAGAAAGCATGGTGGGGCACCTCCACTCACCTGACCCCTTGTTGGTCAAATAGCTGCTGCTTAACCGGAGGTAGAGGTGGAGGAATGCCAGATTGACTCCACAGGTATACTGCACCAGCCCTGCCACTACCTCATGCCTCTACTTTTTTGTAAGCAGCAGCAACCAACTAGAGGTCAGCTGTGCAACAGTGCCCCGCCATGCCATCTGCTGCTGGAAGCAGACAAGGAGCATTCCATTCAAAAATGTTGTTCTTGATTCGTCTATATTTTTTGTTAAGTTGTAGGTGAACATATCAGACGACACAGCGATTCTTCAAACAGCTCTTGTTTATTCAGAGGCCAGAACAGAACTGAATTGAGGGATTCAGTCAGCCTGCTTATATAGAGCTCCAGTACCATGTAACTGTAACAATTTTCTAAAACTATCCAATCACTGAACGTCACTTTCGATCCCTTATTTGCATAACTATGTACAGTATCCCCCTGCTGGCCCAGGGTGAGAACTTCAGTACATAACATTTTCAATGGAGTAAGCTCCATTGAATACAATAGGACTTGCTTCTGAGTCTACTTTTTGGAACTGGGTGTTTCTTATGGGCACTGATGCAAAAGCAATTGTACTCAGTCTGCTCAGCTCCCCTTGCATTCTACGTCTTCTGCCAAATGCCTCACACTTCATTTTAGGTAGGTGAGGGGATATAATTAACTATATTTTATTCCCCTACAGACTCACAGACAAAAGGATCCACTTACCACTTGTGGTTAAAAGTGTGGAGCCGAGCAGAGTTTAAATCCCATTTTAGGCAGTTTAATTAGAAGCATAAGAATTAGCTGTTAGGCTGATCTCCCCTTTATTACCCCATTTATCAAAGAAACATGCTGCAGACTGAAATGTAAGTTTAAAACATATCGTTTACTCACAGTTGAGTATTTGTATTTAGCAGTAACTGCATTCAAAGTAACTGAAGGTAAAATATTTGTGTTTGCCGCAAAAACAGCTTCAGGCATGTGCCTGATGCTAGAGCAGTTGGGGGCACACCCTCCTTCTTGGCTGGCTGGAGAGAGAGTGTGGGGGAAGGAAGGAACGGGAAATACTTCTTTGCTGCTTCTTTCCTCCCGGAAGAGGAGGGGGAATATTATCACATAGAGCCTTTTCTACCATTTATGTTTCTGTGGTCTGAGTCAGCCTATTAGCAATAGAACTCTATGGTCTTAACCGCTTCACATGCTAACTAGCAAAAAACATTCATTGTTAGATTTGACTGAATAGCTCCCACACTTTTAATATTCTGCTTTGTTGTTTTTTCATGGTGGCATTTGGAAATAGTCTGCTTATCCCAGCCCTCTTGAAATCACGTGTACCTTCATATTCTGCTGCTGACATGCTTGTACAAAAACATCTCTCCTTAGGACAGATGACACCAGCAGCCTAAGGATTCATTTTTGAACCTGCCCATTTAATACACAGTCTCTAGTCTGAATGTGTGACCCTCTAAACAAGATGAACTGGTTGTTGCTGCTATTCCCAAGTAATTGAGCCCTTTGGTCAAGTAACTGAGCCTATTAAGTTTGCACAAATAGGGACCGGACCTATGAATAATTCAGAGGATAGGGTGAAAGCAAAGAACTCTTTATTCTTCTGCCCCTTCCTTTCCTTTGAAAAAAAATTACCCATTCCTCCCCCCCCCCAGTTCTTTCAAAAGAGAACAAAAAATTCTTTCCCCCACTCCATTTCACCATGCAAAAGAATCCTTTGAAGGTGAAAATTGAGATCTGAGGATATTCTCTGTTAGGTATACATCCTGAGACCTCAGTTTACGAACCCTTTTTTGGCCCAAGGCATCATTTTGCAGTTGCAAGTGTTAGACACAATTCCTTAACTGTGGGGGGGGGGGGAGGCAATTGGACCACCTTTTACAGGTTTAGATTGATACGCTAGGTGATTTGGCCTCAGTTCGTCATGGACTGGTGCGTCTAGATTAGACTACTGCAGTGTGCTCCATGTGGAGTTTGGAAATTTCAACTGGCACAGAATACAGCTCCCTGGTTATTGGTGCAAATAATGACCATATGACACCATTACTGAAACAGTTGCACTACTTACCAATGAGGTTTGGGGCTCAATTTCAAGTTCTGGTTTTAGCTTTTAAATCCCTATATTGTTTTGGACCAGATTACTTGAAGGACTTCGTCATCTATATTTTTCCATTTTATGATAAACTCAAACACAATCTGGTTTACACATAAAAATATGAAATTACAAAATTAAAATACTTAATAAAACAAAGCATGAAAATTTTATGTAAAGTAGCACAGCAGACGTATGCCACATTATGCAAATGTAAAGGCAATCAGCCATGTTCTCCAGTAAGGTGGGGACTTTCTCCAGACATTGTTTGGAACAGAAGTGAGCTAATTATATATATTTTCCACTTCTAGTTTTTCAAATTTACTATCTTTATAAATCCTTCGGGGACATCCTGAAGAGTGAGGGCAACTCCTTGTGAGCATCGCATGAGGAAGATTTGCCATTTGTTTTTTGGCTGATGGGTCCCTATTTCACCCCCCCCCCCAACACCCCTTGCTCATTTTTATTAATTCTAAACATTCTGGAGTACACAATCCAAAAGCAGTAAGCAAATGCTGATGAGACATTTGGGGATTCTTTTCTGGTAAAAAGATAGTTTGGTTTTTGAAATGTGGCCAGTAATCTATCGGTATTGGTTATTAGTCTTGCTAATACATTTTTTTTTCAGCTTTCAAGAGGCTTAACAAGAGGTTAACAACTATCTCTAGGGAGGTTAATTGAGTGCTGAATCAATTAAGATTAATGAGTTTTTTTCTTTGAGTCAGTGATTCGCCTAGGAAAGGATGCAACTTTGATATATTTTGTATCTTTCTAGAAAAAGTGCTATTTTTCTAGAAAAAAGGTGCCAGAACTGAACAAAAACCCTGCATCTACTTTATTCTACATACCTTTAAAGGGGGGCTATCCCTGCACATACCACATAATTCTGAGTCAGAAAAAGCAACATGTGAAGCAACTCTGAAAATCATGTGAGTCGTGGTGGTGTTAAAGGGCCAGTAGTCCTGAGACTCACACATAGAAGGGAAACAGCATTGGCAAACAACACTGTACATCTGTGTTTGAAATTAACAGATCCCTTTTCTTCTAAGGCAGCTACCATGCTCCGTGAAAATGTAACCCAGGCAAGGAGTAGCCTCGGTACTTTGGATTTGCCCCATGCTCCATATATGCTGAGCAATGACTTCTGTGGAGAGTTACGTTCTGAGAGTCCATATATTCAGCCTGCAAATTTAATCAAACTGAAGTTCATTAATTCCTTTTTTCTGGATCAGAGAAATGCTGTGGATGTAGTGTATATTGATTTCAGTAAAGCTTTTATCAAAGTCCCCCATGATATTCTTGTGGAGAAACTGGTAAAATGTGGGTTGAACGAGGCAGCTGTTAGGTGGATTTGTAGCTGGTTGACCGACCGAACCCAAGGAGTTCCCTGTCAACTTGGGGGGGAAAGTGACAAGTAGGGAGCCACAGGGCTCTGTCCTGGGCCTGTTGTTCAACATCTTTATAAGTGACTTGCATGAAGGAATTGAGGGGATGCTCACAAATTTGCAGGTGACACCAAACTCGGAGAGGTAGCTAATGCCATAGAAGGCAGAATCAGAATTCAATATGTCCGTAACAGATTGGAGAACTGGGCACAAGCTAACAAAATGAATTCAGTAGGGACAAATGTGAGGTTCTGCACTTAGACAGGAAGAACCAGATGCACAAATATAGGATGGGGGACACCTGGCTTGCTAGCCAGTACATGTGAAAATGATCTAGGGGTCTTGGTAGGCCCTAAGCTTAACATGAGACAACAGTGTGATGCAGCAGCAAAAAAAAGGCTAATGCTATTCTAGGCTGCATCAACAGAAGTCCAGATCAAAGGGAAGCAATACAGTGGTGCCTTCGTTTGCAACCATTTTGGATTACAACCACGTCAAACCTGGAAGTGTGTGTCCCTTTTTTTGGATTACAATGCATTTTTATTTTTGGATTACAACCCCCTTTTTGGGGGGGAGGCCCCACTTGTGAAAGTGTGCCTTGGGTTACAACCTGTTTTGGTTTACAACCAAACCTCCAGAACAGATTATGGTTCTACACCAAGGTACCTCTGTAGTACTACTCTATTCTGCCTTGGTCAGACCACACCTGGAATACTGTGTCCAATTTTGGGCACCACAATTTAAGAAGCATTTTGACAAGCTGGAACATGTGCAGAGGAGGACAACCAAGATGATCAAGGGTCTGGAAACCAAGCCTTATGAGGAATGGTTGAGGGAGGTGGGTATGTTTAGCCTGGAAAAGAGGAGACTGAGAGAAGATATGAAAGTCATCTTTAAGTGGTAGGTCCATTGTGTGGAGACGATGGCTATTTGGTGACAAAGAGAAGGTGGAACTACTCAGCACCTACTTTGCCTCTGGTCTTCACCCAAAAGGAAAGTGATGACCAACCTGGTGATAACAGGATAAATGATGTAAAGAGGAACCTGCAGCCCAAGATAGGAAGAGAGGAGGTAAGCAAACACCTGCCTACTTTAAACAGGAGGAGATATGAAAGCCATCTTCCAATATCTCAAGGGCTATCACATGGAAGAGGCAGCAAATCTGTTTTCTCCTGCTCTGGATGGTAGGTCTTGAACCAATGGCTTCAAGTGACAAGAAAAGAGATTCCGACTAAACATTCAGAAAATCTTTCTGACAGTCAGAGCTGTCGACAGTGGAATGGTCTCCCTCAGGAGGTGGTGGACTCTCCTTCCTTGGAGGTTAAGCAGAGGTTGGGTGGCCATCTCTCATTTATGATCTAGTTGAGATATCTGCATTACGGGGGGTTGGACTAGATGACCCTTGGGATTGCTTCCAAGTCTATGATTCTTATTCCCTACACCCAGTGCTCCAGTGCAAGAGGTGTTTCAAATAATTAGAGTCCTCCTTTACATCAGAATGCAGGATAATGATCCTGGTTGTTAACAAACAATAGTTTCAACTGACCACAGTTTTCCAGTTTGGGTGTAACTTGGGAGTAATCCCAAATTTGAAAGTAGAAGCCTCTTTCTCCATTCTCCGCCTTGTGACTGTGCTAAATGAGACAGGGGGAGTACATGAACCCGAGGCTCATTCCTATGATGCTAGAAACTCTAATTTAGTTCTGCATTTGAAACAGCCCCATATATTACAAACTAAATAAATACAAGAACCTTGAACCTGGCCTGACAACATAGGGATAGCCAGTAGAATTTTTTTTAGCACTGGTGTTACATTCTGGTGGTTGTCTGTCCCCGCCAGCTGTTTAGCTGCAGCATTTTGCACAAGCTGGAGCTTCCCGACCAGGCGCAAGGGTGGCCCCACATGGAGCGATAATCAGCTCTTGAAGTTACAAATGCATGAATCTCCATAGTAGCTCTAGCTGGTGAGAAGGATTGATCCAGGAGACTCTCAAAAGAACAGCAGCAAAAAGTACAGTAAATGCTTGAATTTGCAAACCTGCCAGAACCCAATTTTATTTTTTGAGAAAATCGGTCACAGCACAGCTAGGCCCTCAGTTCATATGCTGCCCATGCCTACTTCAAATGTCAGGTGAAATATAGTTATTTAAATTAAGAAAATTTAAGTTGCATATCTAGTAATTTAAACAGTAAGTAAGTAGTTAACATTGGAGAAATTAATCAAAATATATTTGTTAATTAATATTAGTTACAGTAATTTAAAACATGACTGTTGAGCATGCAGGAGATTAGTAGGCACCACAGTGTCCTCTAGTGACAAGAAGACTTAACGACAACTCAGGTACACACAGTGACAAGGGGGACCCTGGAGAAGCTGGAGGAGCCTGGCTGTTCTTAAATAAGGACCAAAACAGAATGGCCATCACAGTGGAAATTATTGAAAAATAGGACTCTCTCTTGTACTTTCACCAAAAGGAAAAGTTATATGTCTCTGTTCTGTGCTTTGTACTGCCAAATTCAATCTATGTTGCATTAGTGAGATTTGTTTCAGGGTGGTCTTGCTCAGAGTTTTTTAATCCATGCCCTTTTGCAGCTATGGTAATTGGAACACTGTATTTTAAAATGTTTGTGAATTTGCACATATTACGTTTGTTCAGGTTTATTGCCACATATACAAATAAGTTATGTTATGCAGTCAAGAGTGTTGATTTGCTTTTCATTTCTTGATTTTTTTGGTCAAAGGGAAAGGGGAGGGGAAACCTTTGATCACAAACCAGCTCATTCCCATAAGTGTTTTTTCTCCCCTTGTGTTGGGCACATTGCAGGTATATTTAATAAGAGCATTCACTAAGGAAATTATGTTAAATAGTGGGTAGACATAGCAGACGACGCAGTGATTTCTCCAAAGCAGCTCTTTATTTTGTAAGCTGGACAGAACTGAACAGCAAACAGCTCAGCTGGCCTGCTTTTATAGGCAGCCGGCTGTCAACATTGTAGCAACAACAACAACCCAGGGTTTCCCGCCTAAAGTAACTGACGTGGACCTGAGTGAAAACTATATACACGATACTCCTGGTGGCCAGGGTGAGAACTTCAATATATAACAAATTATTGTTTGGATCGGGTTTAATACCACATAGGAAAGAGAAAATATTTTATTAAAATCTTGCATTTGAACACATAAACATTGTTGGACAAAGTGAGGCTTATGCTTTAATTTTTGGCATTTGTGTTGCTAGTTTGTAGCAACAAAATATATATTTAAAGCAATAAGTGATATCTCCTATGTACAGTGGTACCTCGAGTTACAGACGCTTCAGGTTACAGACTCCGCTAACCCAGAAATAGTACCTTGGGTTAAGAACTTTGCTTCAGAATGAGAACAGAAATCGCACACCGGCGGCGCAGCGGCAGCAGGAGGCCCATTAGCTAAAGTGGTGCTTCAAGTTAAGAACAGTTTCAGGTTAAGAACAGACCTCCGGAACGAATTAAGTACTTAACCCGAGGTACCACTGTATTTTATTGCAACATTTCCCCTGGAAATTATTAACATCGTAAACTTAGTATGCGTATTCATGGCCTCATTCTGTTTCCAGTCTGAACCTGGCAGAGAGTGGGAGCCCCCATCAATGAGTGCAGAAGAACTGGTGGAATCAATGTCCTTTTGTTGCCTAGGGGAATCCTAGTTTTACACAAAGGCTTTAATGTTTGCATTAATTTTTGCATGTGCATTGATTCCTCATACTTTCATTTCTAGTTCCCTGAATCTGAAGTTTATCATCTTGATTGTATGCATATAGCTAAAAGCGAAGTGGCACACTCTCCTCAGCAGTAACACAAAGCACTTATTTCTCCTGACCAAGTTGAATTTTGAAAATCTCACAGATTTAATCTACAGCAGAAAATAACGAATGGCAATGCTTGCTTTTGTATAACATATCTACACATGCAATGTTTCAAAAAGCTAAACTCTTTGTCAGACCATGTTGTCTGGAATATATTAAAATGGATTAGGAAAATTACAAATTCAGCACTGTAGTTTGAATAGCAGGCGCATAAAGTTATACTTCTTTTGTGTCTTCCCAGAATATTCACAGTTCACCTTTTTGAAAGTTTGATGATTTGGGGAATGTTTCCAAGCCACTTTTATTTGTATTAGTGGGAACATGAGAGCATTTATACACCAACAAAGAGGCAAGCAGTTATAGATAGAAATTTGGCAGGCAATGATGAGTACTTGAGCTTTCATTTCCTACTTTTATTTTGTTTAATTTCCATATTTGTGAAATCAAGCATTATTTGAATCTTCTATGGTACATTTTATTGTTTAGTTGTAGGATTGGAATGCATATAATATTACCATTATTATTAAAAAATATTTGAGGAATTGCATGTGAAGTATAGTAGAAAATCTTTATGTGTTTTATTTTAAAGTGTCCAACAGCTGCATTTGTCCCAGTGCTATAGGTTAATTCTGTTGTAGGAAGAATATGGGTTCCGTTAAAAATTGAGCTGGACAAAAAAACCTTTTGAATTATCTGTGGGAATTGGATGGTTATTTTGCCTGACAACTTAATCTCATCCATATTACTATTTCAATTCTTTTTACTGCTCAGATGCTTCTAGACACTGGATTTATTTTTTCAATCCTTGTGGGGGTTTTTGTGGGTGATCGACACATTGATGTAATAACATGAAAGTCAAGGATAACCTGGACATGAACTATACTGATTGCTGCTAATTCAAATGTATTAGCAGACTCAGCAAAGGAAAAGGGCAGCAAGACTAGCAGTAGTTGCTCACAATTCCATTGCTAACAGAAACCACAAATAGACCTGAAAGCAACCATAAGTTACCTATTATTTCAGTGCTCTTGGACAGATAAGTAGTCTTACCATTTAGACACTACAGAGTTAAGCATTCTATAAATTGTTTAAATAAATAAAAGAAACAATTATTTTCTTCTGTTAGTTTTTCTAGAGATTAAACCAGCAGGGTTTAATGAAGCCACAAGCCTCTGGAGCCATGCTATTCACTTTAGATGGGAGCAAAGGTCAGGGTGCAGGGAAATCTCGTACCAGTCTGGAACACTGTAATGTGGTGGCACTGAGGCCGGCATGGCCCCTACTGCTCTCTGTCCCCAGAATGCCCCATTATGGGATTTTCTGCAGACTCCACATCAGCAGTGTGACACTGGCATCGCTCTCTGGTCAGGGGAGATCATTAAGTTGTCCTCCAAGACATCAGCAAGTGGTTGATGGGGAAAGTAGTTTAGGAACCACTGGTAGATGAGATAGATAGATAGATAGATAGATAGATAGATAGATAGATAGATGATAGACAGATGTTCTTCCTGTAACTATGAACCACTTCATGCTTGTAAAAACTTTTCTGCCCTGAAAATTATGAAGATTGAAATTTATTGCAGTCTTTTAACGCTGTATATTGGCTTGAATACTTTGAGAAAGGTTTCTGTTCTCTGCTTTGAGACACTCTCCCCCCTCCCTCTCCTCCTTGGGCTTTTCTTATTTTTTTGTTGTAAAATGACTGTTCACTGTCTTTCCCTAGTCGACTACTGACATGGAGAGATATACAGCATATCATTGTAAGGACTTCACGGGCAGGGCATCTGATTGCTAATGACTGGAAAACCAATGGGGCTGGTTACAAGGGTGAGTATTCCCTTCCTATTCATCATTGCAAACCCTTTTTTCCACCTTCCAAAAGAGAAAAATCTCATACGCTTTGCCTGCCAGTTAGAGCTATTCTATTCTGATTAATAAGATAAACAAGACCATGAGGTTAAACGTTGGGGAAGTCTGCCTCCATGTGGCTTTACCAGCCACTTGTATCATGTAGCTATGCCATATGCAAGTTAGAGGAAACCTGATTGGAACAGTTAATATAGGTTGATTTTGGAGGCAAAAATGCTCTTCAGCTAACTCTTAGGCTGGGAAGCCTAAATGTGATTTTTAAGCCTGATGTTTAGCATAGTATTTACAACATTATGATTTTTTGAAAGTAGTGATCAAAACAACCCTTACCTAGAAGTAAGTTCCTTGAAATCAGTTAGACATATTTCTATATTATAAATTTAGGATCATGGTATAAAACAGGGATAGGGAACCTGTGGCTGCCCAGATGATGGACTCCAGCTGCCCTCAGCCCTGGCCACCACGGGCAATGGACAGGGATGATGGGAGTTGGAGTCCAGCAACTGCTGGAGAGCCACACGTTCTCCATCTCTAGTACAAAGGAAGCTAACCAGCACATAGTTCCAAGTTCTAGTGCACCAACAAACTTCAAGATGTAAACTATTAGCTGTATGCCACCATTGTGCCAAAATAATAAATGTCATCATTTACCACATTTGCAGAAAAGTTGTTTTGGTTTTTTTAATGGTAGTCCTGGGGAAAATATTTGCCAATACAATATTACTAAGCTTATATGATATTTCCTTTATGCAATTTGTATGGATATTTAATTTCTGAATAACAAAAAGGCATATGCAGTAATTTAAAAAGGAAATATGACCCTTTCACCTTTGGTTCCTGAAAACAATAAAACTAAAATGGGCTGCATGCAAGTGGTGGGTGAAGTCAGGCAAAAAAGTGGGTGGAGCAATAGACGGGACTCTTACCTTTGCCTGGTGGACTACAGTCCAGCCATGCAAACGTCCTCTATCCAGGCAAGCAGCAGGCATTTCAGGACACATTCCAGCCTGCAAAAAACAGGCCAGGAAGGTGCAAAGCATGGCCAATTGGGGGAATGGCCTAGGGAAGAGACATGGCCGAGGGAATGTCCTGGGAGCTGGGTAGAGAGGCCACGAGGGCCACATTTGCTCCCCAGGGCTGAGGTTCCCCACCCCAGATGTATGTCATCAGGCAAGACTTGCCAGCTACTTTTCTCTGGGCATATTTTTTTCATCTGTGCCCTATCTTGGCTCGGTATCATAAGCACAAAAATAGATAAAATGGCAGGGCCGGAGGAAAGTACACTGTGCCATATTATGTGGGATATTGAGGCACTATTTTCATGTGGGATTCATTCACATGCTGGCAGATTCAGATTGCACAAAGTTGATTTAGAGTTCTTGGAACAACAACCCCCCCCCCAAAAAAGGACCCAATCAGACCTTTTGCAATAGGGGAATTGACTGGAAAATGCACTGTAAAGAGTGAAGTAACAATTGCTTAGCACAGCATCATATAACCCTGCAAACAAATCAGAACGAATGTTCAAAAAACAGCCGATGTTGTCTAACCAAGCAAACTTTGTGCAAACATATCAGGATGAATAAATAGGTTGTCAGGAATCAACCAAATTCTTTGCATCACATTTTGTTTTCTGTATGTGCTCATACACGCTAATATCTAGAATACTATTTTTGTCATGTTTTCTGCCATAGTGGCAGTAATTTATGAAATCTATTGTATTTTACAGTATTTTTCAATATGTATAAGAAGAATAAGAAGAATAAGAAGAATAAGAATATCTTTATTGTCATTGCCCCCTTATATGTGAAACATTGCAATATTCATATGCACTTGCAGTAATTCTGTGTCTTTTATTTTAAGCTGCTTTTGGAGCCATCTGGTATATGTCAACCATATTTTAGGGTGGGGTTCACACACACACACACACACACCACTGCCTGATTAATGCCATAGATGAAGGGATACCAAGAACAGAATGTGACCTAACAAAATTGTTCTATAACCTCATGTTGGATTTGGAAAAGGGGAAAAACTAAATGGCCCCCATCACTGTGGAATTGAGGAATCAACTTTAACCCAAATAAAAAGAATAGTTTTAAGTAAATTAGTTTGGCAATGAAAGCTGAGCAATGGTTCCAATAAAACTGTAGCTCTCTCTAAACCTCTTGTTAGTTTTGGATCAAGGAAAAGCAAATGATTTAGATTAAATAACAATATCCAACTTTGAATTTGATGTGAGAGGGGGGAGAATTGCACACTGCTGTTGGCAAGAATGGATCAGTACTTTACTATTGCACATGGCAATATTTCGTGTAATATTTCACTATTGTCCTCAACTACAGCCAAGAATAACAATTAAATGCCTGTTTTTCATAGAATGAATTACTCTGATCAGACTGAGTTTCTTGTAGAAATGTACCATCATTCTCTTGATGGCTGAAACATATTTCTTCCATGACATGTTCTTACTAAGGCTTATTTGAGAAATTAAGGAAGCAAGCTTCTAAAACTGATTTAAGCTGCAATCCTAGCCCCGCCAGCCTTGGAGTAAACACCATTGAATTCAGTAGGACTAACTTTGAGTAGACATGATTACTCTTGGTTACACCTTCCTAGGGATTCTATAGAACACCGTGGGACACTTCTGGGAAAACACGTTTAGGATTTCACTGTAACACAGGATGCAGGAGAACTGCCTTTTTCTGTGAAAAAATGAATAAGAAGCAAGTAGGGAAAAGGAAAGAATGCCTTTCTTTTGAAATCAGAGGAGTAAAACAGCAAAAACCTGAAGGAGTCTCAAACTCAACAAAGAGTCAATGAGAGCTGGCACCTGAAAGTGGGTCAACGTGCCTTTTCAGTGGGCTGATTAACTTGCTTGCATGGCAACGCTGTGCCTCAGAGCCGTTGCTCCTACCGATTTCAAGCCAGAAAACAGATGGAAAGGGCTAGAAATGCGCCCATTGCTCCCCACAGGAATGGGAGATAAATGCGTGTGTGTGCGTGTGTGTCTTTATATTTGCTCCAGCTATGCATGTTGGAGAATGGGCTGCTAGTATTCACTATGACTATTTAGCAAACAGTGTTTTTAAATTCCCATCAGCCAAATGAATTCTAAGTATTCATTTTTTCAGCTCAGAAAACTACATTTTTATTTTCTAACTGCTTATTTATAGTGTGCTTTAATAGAAACAGAAAGCTTAATAGACTGGAGTGTGTCCTGCAAGGCTCCTTTTCAACCTGCTACTTCACCTCATACAACTTTTTGAATCATTAATAAAAGCTCACTCTTGCAAAAACAAGGGAACATCCCTTTTCTGTCCTTTCTTTGTAGGCCTCAGAACTATTGATCTCTGTCTGCTATAGCTTACAACCCTAGGCACTAGGTCCCAGGGGCCCTGCTTGCTGTGGTTCACACATTTTAAATGTGGGGGCCAGGCACCCACAAGCGCAGCACAGCTGGGCATGCACGCCATGGGGCATATGCACACAGCATCACCAGGCCCCTCTATGTGCACACGCTATGTCACCATACTCTGCTACATGCACGAGGGATGTCAGCACGCCAGGGGTGTGGTGACATGGCACACATGCCCCACATGCCCTGTGGTGTGCACACACACACCGTTGACATCACACAGCCCCAGGTACCTGCAGTCTTCTCTACATCAGGCAAAGACCTGTTTGTTTAGAGGTCATAGACTTTTCAACATAACTTTAGCTGATGTTAACTGCTGATTGGTTGAGTTTTTATTATCTATCCAGGATGACAGTTTTGTGTTTAGCTGCTTTATGTGTAATTTTAATATTGTGTGCCACTCTGGCAACCCTTTTGCTGAAGAAAAGTTATACAAATAAATAAATTAGCAGTAATGGTATTCATAGTATTACAGCTGTTATCCCATGGGGATTCAGTGAATCCCTTGTGTAGGAATAACCCAAGCAAGACTAGGGTCCCTTCTTGGATTAAAGACTATCTAGATAGTCAAAACCACTGGAGTTACACCTCCCAGCACATCTTCAAAGTTTCCTAAAGATCCTGTAACCTTCCAGGACTCTACTGAGAAGCAATGCTAGCACATATACTAATTAATGGTTTGTTGGGGCAAGGACATAGTTTATGGGGGGAGGGAGCAAGAAGCTGATCTGCTTTTTCCCCAAATCAAACATCTCCATATCCCTGTGGCAGGTTTGTGGTCTGCAAAGCACCAGTATTTCAGGCAGGGAGATATGGGTATCCAGTCTCCTTGTGCCATACTTGATATCCGGTGGTATGGAGAACAGATTGGGGACTTCTTTTTCATAGCAGGAACACTGACATATGCAGGAGCACCAAAAAGATGGAGGGACTTTTCTTGCTCTTGGCAACTAAGTGAGGTATAAGTGAGGCTTTCAGGGTTTACAATTGTTTGTGGCAGAGGAACATAGCAAAAGTCAAAGAATGAGAGAAATAATCAAGCAGATGCCATATAGCTTTTTCCTTTTCTACTTCATGCTAGCAATCTGACAATACTTCATTGCACAATTGTATACTGGAGGTGAGGTGAAGCTGTGAATTCCCCTTGGGGTGGCCTGAGTCCAGATGGGGCTGCCATGATGAGCTCCTTCACTTCAAAATGTAGCACTCCATCACTGCCACAGGGGACCATTCTGTGTAGTCTAGAGAAAAACTAGGCTTCAGGACTGCACAGTTCCAATATTCTTTAAAGTAAGTGGATATTTCCCTCGTTTACAATACCTAAACAGTCTAAAAATTTACTTCTTTTGGAGAGTCAAGCTAGTTGAGAACTGGATCAGCAGTTCTCTGCCTTCCGCATGCTTCTACCCTGTTTTTGTGAGTCACAGGTCACTTTGCTACTTGGCTCACAATGAGATCCCTTGCTACAATACTCACGTTGATGTAAAAGTACACCTGAACATAATAAAGACATGTATTTAGAGCAGCAGAGAGGCTGCGGTGGCCTTTGGTAGCACAGAAATGACAGTATTTCATCAGCCTTTTCAGGTAGAGTTTTGCAGTTCGTGATAAATAAAAGTATATATCCCACCCATTATCTTTCCAAGAAGTTGTTAATGCAATTGCATTTCTAACATGTTACCTGAAAGGAATCTTATAGCACTGCCAGAGGCTCCTGAAATTGATAATGTCAGGTTCAGCAACAGTAGCAATTCTAATTTAAACATATAAAAATGGATAACGTTTTAATGGTGTGGTCACATGAGTAAGCACATCTTTTTTGTCAAGATGTAGGGGATTAGCTGTTTTATCAACTCTGTAATGATTTCCCAAATTGCTGTTATTTAGTCTGTGAAAATGATGGGCCTGTCTCAGTACCTGGAGCTGCTAGCCAAATCCATGTGATTGGGGCCTTTGAAGTGTGAGCATCGCAGACAGCCAAATATCAGCTGTCTGGAATGGCTGCACATGGACGTCCGTAATAGCACCACCGAGGCTGTTTTGATTTGGCGGGCAGGGGTCTAAATTTCTTGTGTGTATGCATTTTTGTTTAAAATGGCAGGGCACATGTTAATGCTACTCTTTGTTCATCACAAAAATAAAGTTCTGAAACATTAAGTGTACTGTCTATCAGCCATGGGAAGTTAATGTGGGTACTACAACGTTGGGCGGTAATCTTTTTCTCAGGAGTAAAAAGATAGACTTATTAAATAAAATACATTCAAAATCAAGTTCCCAATAGGAAAGTAGCTTTTTCTACCCATAGCTTGAAGAGTGTGATGGAATCAGGGTGCTAGCTTAACTACATATGCAATTCTAACATGGTTTAATAGATAATTTCCATCAACAAATGCTTAAAATTAACAGTAAGGATTACTGAATTGCCTTGAAAGTTATGAGTCCTAGAGCACATGATAACTGTGCATGATACATTATACAGCTAACATAAGCAAAACTCAGCTTCAATAAAGTGAAAAAGAGCTTACAGTATAAATCTATACTATAGTCTATGCTGTATCATATTCAGAATTCCACAGTAGCGAGCACCATGGTGTTTGTGGATTCTGATTATGGCTTTTACTCCTTATAACATTCCATCATTTCATTCTAAAAGCTTGGGAAAAGCACGAGCTAAGGTGGGGCAGTGCTGCCCAAAGAGACTCAAAGATAATCTGGGTCACACACATGTGCTCCACCAGGCATTTTTCTATTGCTTTCTGGTATTATAGAATCTCAGGTGTAGGTCTGGTTGATGCATCCAAGCAGAAACATTGCCGTTCTATAATTATCATTCTGCAAGCCACACTTTTCTTTAAACACTATCTCGGCATGCAGCCACATACAGAAATGTTAATGAGAACCAGGTGATATCCAAAGATTGCAGGCAGTCACTTCTGTGATCTTAGTTGCAATTTTTCCAGCTGCCACAAACTCTGTAATTACATTACAATCACATGGGGGAAATTGATTGCACATGTATCTGTGAATCAGACCCATATCTGACTTCGCCAGTTAACAATTGAACAATGAATTTAGATATGATTGGCAACTATATGCAGTATGGTTCTTGGCAATTAGGCGAGGGAGGAGAATTAAGAGGAATGTAGCAGTAATGTGTGTTGCGTTCTATGAAAGAGCATAGAATTACTTTGTAATTGTAAACAATTCTGTTTATGTTTTGCAGTTAGCCACCTATATGGATTTGGATTGATGGATGCTGAAGCCATGGTGATAGAAGCAGAAAAGTGGACAACAGTCCCTCCACAGCATGTGTGTGTTGAAAATACAGATCGGCAAATCAAGTAATGCTTGTTGAAGACATTTGTTGACACATATTCATGCATATATATTTACTGTGGCTGTACATTGCTGCTTGTATTTGTTTGGTTTTCTGTAAGATAATCCTAAGGCAATGGTTCTCAAACATATTTTTTTTCCTACTGGGCATTTGAAGATTTCTGAGATTCTTGGCGGATCACTTAATTTTGTGCTTGTGTTTTACAAATCAAAGCACATATATAATAACTCATATTTTTAATTATTATTTCAGTGCCAACATTGTCATTGAAAATATCGCCATATTATAAAAATTATGGTCCCTAGGCCAGGGCCTTGTTAGCCTGTGAGACTCACAACAAGCCAATATGATCAAGTGCCAAGTCAGCAATTGGCTTCTCCTCTGGGTGGTAGAGATGCAGAGAAAATACCTTCTCAGCTGCGGTTCCCCAACTGGGGAACATTCTCACCTGGGAGACGCACCTTTTTACATTTTAGGCACCATGCTGTGCCATTCCTTTTCTTCCATGTGTTTGATTGTTGACCCTAACCTCTTTTTTGTAGTTCTGGATCTATTGGTTAGCTTTGATATACTAGATAACAAATTATATCATTAATATAATATGCTTTGTGTTTAATAATAATATATAGACGTTTGAGATGAATCCATCTAGTGACAGCACTCAGTACACTTCTACCTCACAAACATTTCTGGGTTTGGGTCCAAGATCTAAGCTCTCACTCCCAGTCCATGTCGGCTCTGGCTATATGATCAGGGAAGTCTGTGCATGTGCAGTCTGTACCAATACATGTGCTTTGCTCAGACCTGCAGTTGAATTCATGGAAGTCAGGACTAGAGGAAAATAGGTGCAACATAAATCCCTGCGCCCTTCTGTACATGCATTCACTGAGCTCACACAGGGAAAGGGAGGACTGCAGCAGGAACGATACCAGGTGTTTTTTGAATAAAGAAATATATTAAGGATATTTGTGCTGCTGTTCTGTGAATGTCAGTTTATGAAGTTTCCATTCAGACTGATTTTTTTATTTTAATTAAATCCTTTGTTACTTTGATGAATACTGTACGGGTGCTGTGCCCATACACAGCGAGGTCCCTGTGGGGCTCAACAGACTGCTTCTTCACAGCATTGTGCTCCCTATGCATTCCATGCAGACACAGAAACAATGCCCCAGGATATTATGAGCAATGGCAATTTTGTACATAATTATTCTGCAGTCCTCCCTTTCCATAATTCAAAAGTTATTTGTGGTCTGGATCTCAGGTTTCCTGTCTCAACTTTTCTGTCTAACGTGGTATTTATCAGGCCTAAATCTAATAATTCCAATCAAATTATAATGACAGCCTCATAGAGGCTTATAAAAGCCTGAGCCAAAAGTAAACTAGAACATATTTGGCAGAGAAACCAGTTTAATAATGTATAGAGCTTCTAACACCTTGGGGTTGGTTGCTGTTTCTACCCTTCACCTCTCCAAGCCTGCCTTGCCTTGTTTTTTGGTGGCCCTGGCTATAACTTTTGTTTTTGACAAGCTCACTTCCAAAGATAGTTACTGATTTACATGATATGGAATCTACCGTACATCAAAGTGCATGTATCTTTAGTTGTTTCACAATATCAAGCTGTGTGTGAAAGTTATCATTTGGTTAACACGGTTGTATGAACCAGACTTCAGGGACACGTATGGTGGCTTGTGACTTAAATGAATCATCTCTCATTTGTGCTTTCAGAAGAGGCTACTCGTACAGCTCAAATAATTTTTAATAGAAAAATATGAAAGACAATATAAATTGTTTTCTGGAATCTGGAACTTCTGTAAACTAATTGGCTTTCTTGTTAACTGTGGTGATGCTTATCTTTTAGCCTGTAGTACTATTTAAGTGAGGGTATAATTGATTTCATCTAATGAATAGAATGTTAAGCTTACCCGGGCATGTAAAAAAAAAATCCTGCTTAAGCCTATTTCAGTATCACCAAAATTCAATACACAGTTCAAGGATAAAAGTGATTTATAACAAATTATTTGTAGTATTCACTGGAGACCATGATTATGTTGGTGTCTTTGAAACAGAACAATACGACCAGATAATATTCGTAATGGACCAGATAATGGTGTCCGTTCAATATACAAAGCGACAGGCTGCGCAGATAATGCCAATCACCATGTCATCTACCTGGAACATGTCGTTGTGCGCATCACTGTCACACATCCCCGGAGAGGTGACCTGGCAATTTATTTGACTTCTCCTTCTGGAACAAAATCTCAACTATTGGCTAACAGGTATAATAATCATATTCAACTTTCAGTCCAATCAGGGTTGACTGTCCAGGGTGTACCCAATTTAAATAAAGGCAACTGGAGAAACCGCTTAGATATGTATTGGAGAGAATAAAAAATGAAGTGGAATTGGAGATCTGCTGCCACTGTTAATATCAGCAGTGGCTAGAATAAGGCTGTAATCTTTAGCGTTGGGCACAATAGATTTTGACAAATCCTTGAGGGATGAGATCATTGCAGAATACAGAGGAAGTGAAACAAGATCAATATTGCAAGACGATGGTTGATGGAGGAATAGCTGCTAATGACGTGCTGTTAAAGTTGTCCTTCGAAAATAAGGATAATGCCAGAGTGGATGTTCCAGCCTATCATGTCTGACCTGAGTGTTTCGCACATGATACTATGTTGATCTTGTCTGTCTTTCTTGAGCTCTGGTGCTGATCAAGAGTGTCTAACAGGATATTTTATGGACTCTGATTTTTACGAGATTGTTTTCTGGGGTAAGTGGACAAGTGGCCCAAGAATCCTTTAGCATAATCAGTTGGTTGGGTTTGAGTCAATGAAATGATGAAAAGGACTTGTCTATTAATTTTAATGGTCTGGCTAGGGCTATTGTTGCTTTAGAATTAATACTGCATAATGTGAGGACTTTTTCAGCTAAGTCTCCAGAGTTGTTAGCTAGTGCTCTCACATGACCAGGTCATGGGTGAACTTTTGTCCTTCAAACTTCAGTGGCACGCTGTGCAAGCCCAAAATTCTGCACCCCTGCCTCTCGCCTTCCATTCTGTTCAATTCACTGCATCATAGTTGCAACACCCTTTGGCTTCCCCTAGACTCTGCGCCCAGTGAAGCACAACCCACTGCACTGGCCTAAATCCACCTCTGAGCAGGTGACACTTCCACATGTGCAACTTGCCAAGTCTCCCAACTTGGTGCAAGTCTCCCAAGTTCTGACAATTCCTTCCTCTCTCTGTTGCATGTCCCACAATGATCTGGAGAGTCTCTCAACTGGAGAGCCAGTGTGGTGTAGTGGTTAAGAGCGGTAGTCTCATAATCTGGTGAACCGGGTCCACTTCCCCGCTCCTCCACTTGCAGCTGCTGGGTGACCTTGGGCTAGTCACACTTCTTTGAAGTATCTCAGCCCCACTCACCTCACAGAGTGTTTGTTGTGGGGGAGAAAGGGAAAGGAGAATGCTAGCCGCTCTGAGACTCCTTAGGGTAGTGATAAAGCGGGATATCAAATCCAAACTCTTCTTCAACTGTTAGGATCAGCTCTAAAGGGTGCACAGACGTGCATGGGGAGGAGGGGACAGGACAGCCACATTATGCATGCAACATGCTGCATGAAAAGTTTTGGATTGGAGCCTCAGTTAGCATACTTGCTTACAGCACCATCATTTCACTACTAGCAGAATGTCAGATTTTATGATCTTGCTTTGGTATAGCTGTTACATTTGGCCTAATCCGCTGGCACTGCGAGCCTTAAACTACATTTTGTTTGGCTCTGTCCAAGTCTAGAAAGGTACATAAAGTTCAGCCTGCAACAAGTACATAAATTCAAATTGAAAACAATACATGGTTAAGTATTGGTGGAAAAGAATTATGCTCATGACTTCTAAGTCAACTTTAGAAGTGTTAAACTTTGCCTGTAGCATACCCTATGTTTGTCAGGGGTAATTGGCAGGTTTTATTTTAAGGTTATCCTAAGTAATATTGGAAAGGTAGGTCATCAGTGTCTCCCACACCCCCCATGCTTTCCTTTGAAGGACTGCAATACCTCAAGGACCCCTCTCCCCATATAAACTGACCCAGACCCTGTGATTATCATCTGAGGTTCTTCTTTGTGTCTCCATGCCATAAGAAGTTCAGAGAGTGGCCACACAAGAATGGGCCTTTTCTGCAGTGGCTCCCCTTTGTGGAATGTTCTCCTCCGGGAGGTTCATCTGGCGCCTTCATTATACATCTTTAGGCACCAACGAAAACATTCCTCTTCAACCAGGCCTTGGGCTGATTAATATTAAACCAAAATGTGTTTGGGAGGATTTGTTTTGTTTTGGTTTTGTTCTAACTATTTATTTGTGCTTTTATCTTGTATTTTTTTCTTGTTAACTGCTCTCAGATCTTCGGATGAAGGGCTGTATATAAATTTATTTTATATTATTGTTGTTGTTGTTGTTATTATTATTATTATTATTATTTCTGGTACGCTCTTTTAAAAATGTCTAAAAGGATGCAAAAATAATGTTTACAAGGTTATTTTCTTTCTAAGTAACTGAAAATAAATGTGGTGGTCTGTTGCTGCAGTTGAAAATGTGCATCACCATTGTTCTGTAGAAAATAGCTTGTTTGAATTCAGAAATGCAAGGAGGATAGGATAAGCAATGCTTGAAAACATTGTTGCATGTTGTTAGCCTCAAGAATGCCTTGGCAGCAGATATCCCCGCTCCTTGGTCAGTGCTGTGTTGCTACTGACTCAGACACTTTTTTCAGACACAGTGAACCTTGGAGACACATGATTAATAGCAGCAATTCACATGTTTTTACTGAAGTCAGAAAAATCATTGATTCATCATTAATCTTGTGGGTTTGATTTGGAAACGATTATTGAGATTGCTTGAACTGCAAAGATCTATTTAACACTTGAACTCTTAAAACATAAACAAATCTTCATTGTGCATTTTATTAGACAGTTAAGCTATTATATCAGACAGTGTTAGGGTTTTGTCTATGAATACTTCAATTTTTAATGGTGGTTACACATTTTAAAAAAACACCTTAAGCTAGTGAGAATGATAGTGTTTGCTTTTAGGTATTGGTTGGATTCTGTTGTTATTTGCTGGAGTCTTTGCATTGTTTGTAAAATTTATGACAGTTAACACCTCCCTTTTCACGTGGTTAGACTGGATATTCAAGGGACAGAACAGAAGAAAAGTAGAGGAAAACGCAAGCTTAGAAAGAGACAGGGATCACATACTTTCAGTGTGACTCATAGAATCATAAATTTGGAAGGGACCTTTAAGACCATCTGGTCCAGCCCCCTGCTCAGTGGAGGAATTCCAGAGCAAGAACGTCTCCAACGCTTCTCCTTGAGGAGCCGTAGTGGAGGTGGCCCAACCCCATCCCTGGGCAATTGGTTCCATCGTCCACGTGCTCTTGTTACCAAGATGTCTCTCCTGATGTTAAACTAAAATCTACCCTCCTATAGCTTAACCTCAATAGATCTAGTGCTGCCCTAAACTATGGTTTATTTAGCGTAGTATTGTGAGAAAATAACTTTCAGCAGCTAGCAGCCCCAGTCGCAAGAAATGGAACATGCCATCTTCAGAGGCGATATACTTCTGAGAATCCGATCCTGTGGGCAGACAGGAGGGTGGGAGGGCTCCCACACCCTGCGTCTGAGTTTCCTCAGAATATCTTGCCAGCCCCTGCTGGAGTCCATGGAACTTTAGATTGATCCAGCGTGGCAGATACCCTGACCAGCCACTGAATTACTGAAAGCTCTTGATCAAACTGTGAAAGCAAACAAGCAAAATGCACTGTTCTCCCCTTCAGCCTGTTGTTTTTTTATGAGATGCTTGCTTTCCACTGTTCCATTCTATTTTTTTCAGTGAAAAATATAATTCTAGAAAGTATTCTACCCATTTTTAATGCTCTATAGCCTACGCCCCAACTTCTCTGTCTGAACTGGATGTTGATGAAACCTCCAAAAGGCCCTGAGTGTTTCTGTTGATATAATTGACAGAAACAAGTGCTGTTCCAATGTATTAGCATCATTCCAGGCAGGCAGGCAGTGAATAAAAAAATAAATAGATTCTATGGCTCTGGGGAAATAAGTATTGCTGAAGACTAGGAAACAACAGCACCAGTAAGTAGATGTGGGAAAAACATTTACTTTTGTTTCTTTCAAACTGCAAAACAGTATGAAAAAGACACATTTTTTAAAGAAGAATAGCTATTTTGCAATGATCCAGGGCCCTATATTTTTATTGTATGTAAGGCAAAATGCAAAATACCGTTAATCAGGGGAATTGACACAGGTTTGTGGTGCAAATTTGCATAAAAATTGCATATGTAGTTTCTGAGCAAATTAAGATAGTGTGTGCTCAGGACTCACTAGTACAGTCGTACCTTGGTTGTCGAACGGAATCCATTCTGGAAGTCCATTCGACTTCCGAAAACATTTGACAACCAAGGCATGGCTTCTGATTGGCTGCAGGAGCTTCCTGCACTCAATCGGTAGCCACGGAAGCCATGTCAGACGTTTGGCTTCCAAATAATGTTTGCAAACCGGAACTCTCACTTCCGGGTTTGCGGCATTCAGGAGCCAAAACGTTCGAGTCGCAAGGCGTTCAGGTTCCAAAGTATGACTGTACTTCGCAGCAAACCAATCAACCTTGTAAGAAATGTAACAAAAGCTTCGTGTTGAAAGAATTTTTATTATTTTTATTTTTAAGGAGCAGGGGCCTGAGATGTGGGGCCTTTAATAAAGAAGAAGGCATTGAAATTCAATATTGAGATTACTGTTAGTTTCCCTAATTTCACTGTTCAAGTTTTATAATACTCAAGGATTATAAAAAAAAGAAATCAATTGTCAGCAGCCCAAAGGTCTCAGGTTTCAGCAGTCCAAAGTTTTCAGTGTTACAAAATAAAGAGATTTGAGCAGTTTATATAATATTTCCCAAAAAAGTGGTGAAGGAAAGTGTGACAGACACACCCACACTGAAGATGGGTAACCTGACTGCTATTATAGGTGTGTTATTTGATAAATATTTTCCTGTATTCCCACAACAGAGGTTTTTTATTAACCGTGGTAGCGTTTACTGTATGTAGAGGGGAACTTGTGACCAATTAAATCTCAACCAGCGAATCTAAATAAGGATGAGGCACTTTTAGAACAAAACAAGAACTTTATTTCCTCTCAAATAAGTTATTGCCTAGTGGTTACTTTTGAAAGTCAGAATACTTTGTTTAAAACAAACGCTTGTTACAGAGATATTTTAGATAATAGAATTGAAAGGGACTCTGAGGGTCATCTAGTGCAACCCCCTGCAATGCAGGAATCTCCACTAGATCAATGCATGACAGATGGCAGTTTTGGGAAAGGCAGTCTGGGGGTGCCATGTGGAGTGTGTCAGCTCAGCCCTGCAGAGCAGTGGCCTTGCTTGGGTTCCCATCAACACATGCACTCCCACTTACACGCACGCCAAAAACCGCCCCCAGAAGGGGCAGGGTGGAATGGGGCAGGGGTGGAAGAGAGAAACCCCCACTTATGCATCTCCTGTAACAGAACCCCAGTATAAGTGGCTTCCACTGGGAAGCCCCAAAAAGAAGGTGGTTTGTCAAGGGAGCCGTGGACTCAGCAAGGTTGAAAACCACTGTTCTATGCTATTTAATATTTATATGAAACTCTTGGGAGCTGGCATGTGAAAATTGGGAGCATGGTGTCATCAGTGTACTGATGACATGCAACGCTATCTCTCCATTCCATCAGAATCAGGAGAGGCTGAGAAGGTGTTGGACTCGATGGGAGGCCAAAAAATGAAGCTGAATCCTGTTGAGATGGAGGTGCTATTGGTGGGTAGTTCCCAGTCTGGAAATTAGGTGTACAACCTATTCTGGGAAGGGTTGCATCTGAATTTCAAGCTGCCACTGGAGTGCTTATGTCCTACTTAAGCTGGACCACCAGCTATAGCTGTTCCTGGTCCAGGATAGGCTGGTCTCAGTTGTCCACGCTCTGGCAGCCTCCCACTTTCATGTCATGTCATTCCTCCCAGGCTCTTTTTGTAGCATCCTATAGAATCATAGAGTTGGAAGGGACACCAAGGGTTTTCTAGTCCAACCCCCTGCAATGAAGGAATAACCCTGCATCCATTTCTCCTGGAAGTTGAAGACAGGAACTCCAATGTACATTTTAACTGGATCCATTACTGTAATTGGATTTATGGGCTTGCCTGGTTTCTTTAATAATATTACTTTATATAATATAAAACATTTGTGCAAAAGTATGTTCCTATGTGTTCTTGTATTTGTATTTTTATGTTAGTTTATATTATTACTGGTTTCTTTAAAAGGTTATTTGACCATTCCATGGAAGGGTTTAAAAGCTGGGAGTTTATGACAACTCATTGCTGGGGTGAAAAAGCAGCTGGTGACTGGATTTTGGAAATTTATGATACCCCGTCACAGCTAAGAAACGTCAAGACTCCAGGTACAAATTTTATAATTTTGTTAGTGATGTGCATTTAGGTTCCAGTGATAGAAAAGTTTCGTAGTAGTAGTAGTAGTAGTATATTTATCAGTCACTTTTAAAAAAACGAACTCAAAGCTACTTACAAACACTAGAAAGAGATATAAAACTTTTTAAAATAATTGCACTTCCATGTTCCTGTTTCATTTGGGGTGACTTCAAAATCATTTTTCTGGTACATTTCATTTTAATGCATGTTTATAAGTTTTGGTAGCTGAGACACTGGGAGGATAGTAGGAGTAGTAGAATGAAAATAGTTGAATACAATAGATGTGTATCCTATGCGGGGGTTTATGTTCTGCGGATCACGGCAAATCATGTATAGTCAAGACACACCGGGTTTAATGGTGGGCAAGATTACCAAAGTCTTTTTTCCCAGATGCCTGCCCCCTTTCCACCCTCTTTTTATTTTGTGTGTGAGTAAATACAGATATATATATAGATTCACCAAACATGTAAAGCTTGAATGTGACAAGTTAAATGTGTGTAAATTGTGGGCTTACTGTATTCTCACCTTGGAAAATAATGACAAATTTTCCCTGCCATTTCCTTCCTTGTATGCCACTCAGCTCTAATAGAGGTTCAGCTATCCTCCCAATCCCCTGGAATTCCTTGGACTCTCTAAATCTTCTCCGGAGGGTTCTCCAGCCCTCTAGAGCAGGTTTAAGAGTGTGGGGTACTGCAGGAGGGGGGATAGTAGGAAATTGCTTGCATATGTGGCACTGGAAAACAACTGGGGCATACATGGAAGAAGACTAAATCAGAATCTCACTCAACATTGCTTAATGGACATTTTAAGGCCTATGTAATTGTGGTGCCAAGTAATTTCTTTCCTGCACTAATACTGCCATTGTTGACAGGTTTTTTCAGGTGGGGAAATGAGCAATTTTATTTTTTGTATTGGTGTTATTAGTATTAATTATAACTATTAAAATGTTTGTTACATTTTTTTCTGTTTACAGCTCAGACTATGATACAAATATAGAAAATAAATTTAGAAAAAGTATTTTCCACATCTCATGTTTTTCATATGCCTCACCTAGGTAAATTGAAAGAATGGTCCTTAGTACTTTATGGTACTTCTGTTCAGCCTTATTCCCCAAGAAATGATTTCCCAAAAGCCGAACGAGTACGCTCAAGTCCAATAGAAGACCCTACAGAAGATTATGGGGCAGATGACTATGCAGGTAATATGAAGCAGAATGTTTCAGATGTGTCTGCCTCAAATATGCCCACCAATATACTAGTGTAAAAGATTAGCAGTCCCTTTTTCTCTTGCTTTTACATAATGCTATTAATGTCATGTCCTGGTTCAAGAAACCTTGGATAGTGACTCTGGCTAAAGATCAGTCAGGGTCTGGTTCAGAAATCCAAAATTCCCCACAATACGTATTTCCAGTTTTGATTTATTTTATTTTTATTATTTACTTCCAAAGCAAATACATAAGACCAAATAGTTTCTAACAACTCCTTTGAAGTAAAGACAAATGGTGATTTGCTTTCTCCCTCCCGCTGCTTTCGCCAAAGGTCCATGCAATGCGGAGTGCAGCAAAGTGGGATGTGGTGGCCCAGGACCAGACCACTGCAATGACTGTCTACACTACTACTACAAATCTAAGAACAACACGCGGTAAGACAGTATATTGCCCCACAAAACTATTAGATTATACTGAATGTCTTTAACTTACTTGACAAACCATTTTGTATCTTAGCAAAATTCTTATTCACGATACTTTTACATTTTCAGCATCAGTAGGCTTCAGAGACTTAACTATATGTTACATGAATGTGTGCCTATTAAAGCACATACAGTGGTGCCTCGCAAGATGAAATTAATTCGTTCCGCGAGTTTTGTCGTCTTGCGATTTTTTTCGTCTTGCGAAGCATGGTGTCGGGAAAGTTTTGGAAAAGCTTCAAAAATCACCAAAGTCTTTAAAAAACCTCAAAAAAGTCCTCCTCAAAGTCAAGTCGCAACTGTATTAAAGGTGTTAAGAAAAAGGAAACAAACTTGCAAGACGTTTCCGTCTTGCGAAGCAAGCCCATAGGGAAAATCGTCTTGCGAAGCAGCTCAAAAAACCCTTTCGTCTAGCGAGTTTTTTGTCTTACGAGGCATTCGTCTTGCGAGGTACCACTGTATTAAAAGTGATTCAGGGTATTTAAAAAAAACAAAACCTGCAGCTTTAGAATGTGAAATTTGGAGTAAAGAAGTAGGGGGAGGTAATATATTATTTCCTCACTTGCTACTACTTTTCTCCAAACAGATACAACACATCACATGGCTGGGATGGGACTTAGGACCCTCATTTTATGGTAGTCCCGATCTTTCCTGGAGCAAAGTTTCCAAAGCATGTAGCTGGTAGACTTCCATTTGATGCCTTGGCCATTGACCTACAGTGTCTCCTGGGGCTCTATTCTGCTTCCTTGGGTGAAGCCATCCAAGTTTTGGGAGTTTGGGGTCATCAGTATGCTGATGGTGTCCCACTCATATATCTCCTTTCTATCTCAGTACAAGGAAACAACTGAAGTTGTGGGTCGGTGTCTGGCTCCGTTACTGTCTGCGTGATGGTGAACAAATTAAAGTTTAATCCAGACAAGACTGGAATGGCAGATCAGGGAATAAGGGTTCAACCATGCTAGGATTTGCTTACACTGCACTTGAAGGCTCAGGTTCATAGCTTGAGTTTTCTTCTGAATCTATTCATAAGTCTAGATCTCCAGATTTGGCAGTGGTTTTTGGACAGTTCACACTGGTGTGCCTACTATACCCATTCCTATAGGTGTCAGATCTGGCCTTGGTTATATATACATGCCTTCGTTATATATAATTGGAATACTCTTTGAACAATGTTTGGAACTTTACCCAATTTAGATTTCTGGAGCCAAACTGTTAACTGGGGGAAGTTATGTAGGGAGCATGTGATTCCTAAATTACTATTTCTGTTTCTGGGAACAATTCAAAGTGCTGGTTCCAGCCTAAATGTATTGAGACCAGTTTATGACTTTCCCATACAAGCCTGCTGAGAGATCTCCAAGAGAGGCACTGCTCTCAATCCTGCCAATATCTGAGAATGAGGAGGGACATGAGAAAAGACCTTTCTACATGGTAGTTCCTAAGCTGTGGAACTCCCTCCCTAGAGATGCCCACTAGGCGCCATGTCAGATGTCCTTCAGGTGACAACCTGTTCATTTTGACAAGCCTTTGGCTTTGTGTCTTTACTAGGTTTTATCTGCCCACCATTTTATTTTAGCTAAGAATCATGGTTGCCTTACAAATGTTTTATTATATTTGTATTGATATTGATGATATTGATGTTACTGTCATTGGTTCTATATGCAGAAAGAGAGGATACAAACTGAAATACTTTTAAAAATGTTAAGGAAGGGGCTTGGCAAGATAAAAGCGAGTGAGGAATCTTATCTAGACACAATATTCAGGTGTTTGAGCCTTCATGTGATTAGGGTTTGGTAAGGGGAGGATGGGGACACACCTGGTAGGCCCACCATCTCTGATGCATGGATGTCAGTCGGTCTCTGAAGATCTGCAGAAGGACGCCTGCTCCACATGCCGAAGGTCCCTCTGTCGTTTTTAAACCTGATCATACAAGAGCCTACAGGCCTGCTCTAGGCCATTTGCCTTCTAACAAAGTGGAGGGTAGCAGGACCGGTAATTGGGGTGTGACAGTGGAAGCAGATTCAGTGAGCCTGCCTTCCCTTATCGTGTCAGGACTAGGACAGGGCTTTGGGCACAAATGAGCCTGGCTTGCTTTGTGCCATCCCGGTTGTAGTCTCTGCTTCCATAAACAAGAGGAAAGCCACTCTTTTAATCAACGCAGTTGCTTTTTTCCTGCCAAATTCATTGATAATTCTGACTCAGTCTTTTATTATCTTGTACAATGAAGAATCTGTGTTCCCAACTGTCCTCCTGGTCACTACAGCGCCGACAAGAAACGCTGTAAAAAGTGCTCACCCAACTGTGAAACATGTTTTGGAAGCCACAGTGATCAATGTAATACCTGTAAACCTGGTTACTATATCAATGAAGAGTCCAGGAATTGTGTTACCAGCTGCCCAGATGGGTTTTACCTGGATAATAGTAAGTATTTAAAAACAAAACCCTGTTATAATATTGGAAGTAATTGGAAAACTTCAAGTTGCCATTAATGCATATTCAGGCTGATGATATTTATTAAACCACTACATACTGCCTTTCCATTTCAGTTTGAACTCTCAAGGCGCATATCAGAATTCTAAAAATACCACTGAATAAACACATAAAAATAAACACATAAAAACAGATAACAGCAATAAAAAACAACAACAATCCTAATATAAAGGAAATCTGGCATAATACAGTCAGACATCAGGGACCACGAAGAAATTAATTTCAGTTCATATTTAAAGGTGAATTTCTAAAGCTTGCGCTTCCGGAAATAAAATGAGAACCAAAACACAGCCATCTTTCAAAATTCGTGCTAATCAAAATTCTCCAACCAAACGATGTCTACAAATATGCATTTATTGAGACGAAGTTTGAATAAAAATTAGCATATTAGTGGAAATAACATACTGAACACAGTGAGACTGAGTTCTAGGTAAACATGCGTGGGATGTTCGTCTCCCTTTTTATGCCCAGGGCATTTCGTTCTACAATGGCATTGCCATTTCTGGTTTTCCCCATTGTTTCTCTTCTTTTTCATATTGTTTTTGTAAAACATACTGATTTTAGTTCCTCAGTCAGGGTGGTTATCTTTATGTCTGCAGCACTGATGCCAACTATTCAGAAAATAGGAGCTTTTACACACACAAGAAAGTTCCCCGTGATAATGAATGTCTACAATCTACACTTTAATTCTGTACAGCATCATGTACATATTTTTAATAATAATAAAAATTATTACATGGATATGTATACAAGAAGTTTATTTCTACAGGACCCAGTGGTTATGTGCTATGAAGAACAGCAAATAAAGTCTAATATTTTTTATTTTTTATAAATGTAGCTTGTTATCTTTTGGCATTACTGAAAAGGTTTACTACAACTCAATGAGAAAAAGTTTACAGAATTGACCCCATGTATTAAAATCATTTATATAATCAGATAATAGAAATTATTTGAATGTTAGTACTTCAGCAGCACAGATTATTACTGTATTGGCCTGAATATAAGCCTCACTTTTTCCCCAAATTCTGACCGTGAAAAGTAAAAGTACAGCTTAAATTTGCAACCTTACAAAAACTGGCTTTTATGATATCGCTGCTGAAACAAACATACTTGTAAAATGGAAAGGGTGTGAGTGCCTGCGGAATTTTAAGGGAACTGCCTATATTCGGGTATTGTCTTTTTTTTCTTTTTCCCCCTTGAATTTTAAAGGTGCTGCTTATATTCAGGTGTGGCTTATATTCGGGCCAATACAGTATATTTTATTCAGCTCCTATTTGTGGTATCACATTAGGAATAGCAATAAGCAAGGAGACAAAATATATTATTGCATGTAATTGAACTGGGTTCTTTTCGTTGTGTTCCTTTTTCTTTTCAGATAAGATTGTATGCCGTAAATGCAGTGAAAACTGTAAGACATGCACTGAATTTCAAAGCTGCACAGAATGCAGACATGGCCTAAGGTAAGTAAATGATAGATTGTATTGAACATGGTAGCAAGGAAAGTTAAATAATATTATTTAACCTTCACATTACAATCTGATGAAGTGTAATATTCATTATATGTGCAATCATGGCCAACACTGAATTAAAAAAAATGAAAAGCTGAGGAAGATGAAAGCTGTGGTCCGTTTAATATACAGTGCCTGCATTTGCATGTCAAAGTGGGCCTCAAATCATGGCTTCCTGTGAATGAGCAGCATGTTAGCACATGCTCTTGACTTGATCCTGTTTCATTCTACCCTTCCTAACCAGGAGCCTTGATTCCCATAATGAGCAAACCAAAAGTTGTGGTTTGTTTCTCTCTAAACAAACTTCAGTGGTAAGCCAAAGTTTGTTCTTGTATTTCCAATCATGGCTTGTTTGGGTTTACACATCACGTTAATGCAAGGCCTGTAATTTGTTGCTGCTGGCGCCAGGACAAGCAGAACACAATTCAGCAGAGTGCGGCACTAGCATGCTACTCATTCATGGTATAAGTGCGGGAGCGGAGAAAGACTTGCTTGCAGAAAGTCTCTGTAAGCAAGTCATTTCACCAGACTGACCCTGTACTCATGGCGTTGTACTGAACACAAGTGTTCCTCAGAGTAGATGCATTTGTTTGAACAGTAACAATATGTTAACTACTGCCAAAAAAATTCATACAGAAGTGCCACATGCTAATCAGCATTTTCTAATTCTGCTTGTGTATCTCTGTAGTTTACAAGGATCCAGGTGTGTCATCCGCTGCGAAACAGGAAAATACTACAATGGCAGGGACTGTGAGCCATGCCACCATTCCTGTGCTTCTTGTGCAGGTACCTCTGATATCTTTTCATCAAAGTTCAATCCCTTTTGCGATAAAAGGGGGGGGGGACATTTTCTGTAGGCTATTAGCTACACTATAGCACTTCTTCCGGTGCTAGGACCTTTCTGTACTTATACTTGACTTCATTTTTTAAGTCTTTTTGAAATAACTTTTCATTAAGTACACAATCCTATTCAATGTATTTTCAGTAGTCATTCATACTTCTATGTGCATAGTATAATACACTTCCATTGTCTCTATGCTCTGCTGCAAATTTGTCAATATGTTACCTTGCTCTGTTGACTTCTGAGGTCCAGGAGCAGACGCTTGCATAAACTGCACCGAAGAGTATCTTATGGAGAATGGAAGATGTGTGCTGGCTTGTAACAATGGCTACTACTTTGATCACTCGCTAGAAAATGGATACAAAACTTGCAAAAGGTAAAAAGTATTCCTCAAAAACCAAATGCATCTATTTAATATGTAAACCATAACTAATTGCAGAATATAGTTCTGGCATATGATACTATTATTTAGTGAAGTATGACAATCAAGCAAAACCTTCAGACATAAATTTAATACTTGCTTTTCTTGTGAGCTCTTTGTGTAATTCTTGTATTTGTAAGATTTTATTATGTGCCAGAAGATAAGTTTTATGCATCACATTCATGTCCAGGGATAGAAAAAAAGAGCTGGCAGTGCTTTGGAAGAAATGGAGACTTTTTTTTCTCCATAGCCAAATTAATGCTAGCTTTTCACCAAAGGAGACTTCAGCAGTCAGCACTATAGGGTGATGTAGTAAATTACTAGACTTCAGGAAACTTACTCATCTGGCTCCAGTGCTCAGCAGTCTTATGCTATTCTCCTTTGGAGAAGAATTTCCCAACTATTTATCTCTCTTCTACCCACTCACCATTTTCCGTCTTCTTTCTTTCACGATTGTTTCACAAGATAATGTATATAAAGTGTTTTGAACATCCACAAGAGCTATATAAATGCTTATTATTTTATTCCATCCTATTGTCTTGCAACGGGCCCATGAGACTCCTTTCCACTTTTAAAGTGCCTTGGGGTTCTTTCACCTATATACAAATGCTATTTATTTGTCATCTTGGTGACATATTCCACTTTCTGTGCTTAGCTTCAGCACCTCTTGATATGAAATGAAGGAATCAAACAGTTTTTGATACTGAGACAATGTGATTAACCATATATTTAACTTACTGTCTTTTCATTAAGATGTGATGCCAGCTGTTTTGGGTGCAGTGGTCCTGGAGAGAAAAACTGTACAAGTTGTCCAAATGGCTATATCTTAGAAACAGGTCTCTGCACAGTTGGTCTAGTCTGTAAAGATGGTAAGTATTTTTACCTGTTTCTGTCTTTTTCCAGATTCTTCACATCTGTTTCATATTACATAGCCGTAGTAGACTCAATTAATTATGGTTTTCAATTCACAAGAATAGAATGCATGTGCTACTATTTATTTTTTTCCATTTGTAACATCCATAACTTTGGCAGCTGTTTACAAATATTTAGCAATATTATAAACTAAAAGCAGTCTGGGTGGTAGGGATATTCTGCAGCAGAGGAACTGAGCCTTGCTGGGCTCACACCAGCCAGCAAAAAAAGTGAAACCACATCACACACACTTTGTTGTTGTTTGCCTTGCCCTTCCACTGAAACAACGATTCTACAGAGTGGAAGAGGGAGAATCTAAGGCAGAAGAATCACCAAAGCTCTCCCCTTGTTTTTTGGGTGCCTCCCTCATTTCCCCTTCCATTCATTCCAATGGGATCTACTCTTATTGTCCCTGGAACTACAGGATTGTATCCTAAAGTAATAATCTATTTTTATTTATCTCTGTAAATGCCATGATTCACAAAACAAGAAGCAGAATCCATGAACAACATTCCATAAAGTAGTAAATGTACATATGGGAGAGGCTGAATGTTATTTTTTTAATTTTTGGAGTCTTAAAGGGAGCTATATAAGGGGGTAACAAATGGGAAATGGGGACTGCTGGGACTGATATATTTTCTGAGAAATGCACATTTCCTCTAATTAATAAACCACACTCTGGTCAAATACTATTGTACAAATATTTTGTACATTTTTCTATATATTCATCCATTAAATTATAGGTGCCCCGTGTCTATTTTTACTGCAATATAGTAGAAAAATAAGTTATGATAATGTGACTACTGACATTTCTGAGTGTCATCATCTACATAGTGCCTACTATCCCTTTATTATCGATTTTAATTTAAGAATGTGTTTTTTACCCAAAGACTGTTTATGAGTAAACTATCATTCATTGAGTGAAATGTTTTTCCCCCAAAATACAAATGTGCTCCTCAAAACACATTTGGAGATCTTAGCGGGGATAATGCTGGACAACTATATATATTTGATTGTGAGGGTCCATCCAAATTCCAGTATATATTTCTGCACTAGTCTAAAAATTGAAGGACAGATTTCAGAAGACAACAAGGGCTAGAGGATAGAATTTTGCATACTATTAAAAATACCGTATTTTTCGCTCTATTGGACGCACCGGACCACAGGACGCACCTAGTTTTTAGAGGGGGAAATGAAGGAAAAAAATATTATCCCCCCCCAGCCCCAAAGAGCAACGGACAGGCTGCATGCAGCCTGTCCACTTCTCCCAGAGCTTCACGGGGCTGCAGGGGAAGCCCGGGTTCCCCCACCAGCCCCAAAGAGCAAAGAAGCCAAGACAGCGTGCGGGATCCATAGCCGCGCAACCTCTCCAGCCAGGAGCTAAACCTCTCCAGTGCAGCTAAAGAAGACAAGGCAGCAAGCGCGATCCATCCCGCTCACTGCCTTGGCTTCTTCTTTAGCCTTGCGCAGCATCTTTAGTCTTGCGCAATGGGATGGATTGCGCCCGCTGTCCACCGGGGCTGGACTAGATGACTCCTGGGGTTCCCTTCCAACCCTGCAATTCTATGACCTCGGAAGGTGTTTGGGGTCTCCACCACTGGAGGCTTTTAAGCAGCGGTTGGGGGACCATCTGCCTGGCGTTCTTTAGCTGTGATTCCTACATTGTGAGGGGGCTGGGCTAGATGACCCTTGGGTGGCCCTCCCAACTCTATACAGTCCTACAGTTCTTGGCAGGAGATCCACAGCCACTTCACACAATGCCCACTCCCAATTTTCATCTGAGAGACATGTGTCTCTCAGTACCCCCCTACCTGCCACACTTCCCCCACCCCACTTAAGCTGAGGGAATTCCTGCCCAGAGAAACTCCCAGCAATCAAGGAGGAGGAATCTGCTGCAGCCTCGAGCAGCGAAGAGGATCCATGGTCCCCTTCCTTCTTTCCTCCGTAGTTGCTTTGAAGGAGGAAAGTGGGAGAGGAGCTGCTTACACGAGTGTAAGCTGCTCCCCTCCCACATTGCCGCTTCAAAGGGAGCCCGGGAGGAGGGAATCTGCTGCAACCTCCAGCAGCGAAGAGGATCCATGGGTCCCCTCTTTCCCTCCTCCGTGGTTGCTTTGAAGGAGGAAAGTGGGAGAGGAGCTGCTTACACGAGTGTAAGCTGCTCCCCTCCCACATTGCCGCTTCAAAGGGAGCCCGGGAGGAGGGAATCCGCTGCAGCTTCCCCCACCTCCTGCAGAAGCCGCGCGCTCTTTAAAGGGGCTGTGCGGCTTCTCCTGGCTTTTCTGGGAGGTGGGGGGATTCCCCCACCTCGTAGAAAAGCCCGCAGGAGCCGCGCAGCCTTTAAAGAGGGTGCCGCTCTTGGGGGCTTTTCTCCCAGAAGGGAGAAGGGACTGCTGCAGCCAGTCAGTCCCTTCTCCCTCCTAGAGAAAAGCCCGCAAGAGCGCAGGAAGCTTGTGTGCGGCTCTTGAGGGCTTTTCCCGCCTGCCTCCCCCCTGCATTCGCTCCATAGGACGCACACACATTTTCCCTTGCTTTTTAGGAGGGAAAAAGTGCGTCCTATGGTGCGAAAAATACGGTATTACTTTTTGCTAAATGGGTATCCTTATTCCGTCAACTCCCTGTGCTACTTTCTTCAAGGCCTCAATCCCTTGTGCAAAGATAGTGTATAAGACAAAAACAAGCCATCTGAGAAAAGCAAGCAAATTGTGCCTCCTTTCACATATTTCACACTTTTTAGACTATGCTGTGATGCACAACCCAGAAATCTTAATCAAATGTTTACTGAAGACTAAGCTTATAATAGTAGGAAAAGTACTGGTTCCTGTAAACTATGTCCATTCTAGTTGACTTTATCAGCATTCAAAGTAAAGTGTGTTGGAACAAAGTTGCACAATGGAGCAGCCCATTCCTGTGGATTCTGTTAAGTTCACCGCAGTTTTGCTATTCCTTTTGATTAGGGGAGAAAAGCTCCATGGGAACTCTAAAGCCGTTTGACAAACAGTGCCAGAGTACTAGATTTCCTAGATTACTAAGGAAGCCTCAGCTGATTGGCATGACAGAATAACATATTTTAATGGTGGCTCGTGTGTGGATTGCCCCTTGTCTTCAGATCCCCAAGCCTTTCACCCACAATCACCTGCTTCTTGTTCCCCGTTTCTGTGAACCAGCTGCTTTTGTGTCTTACCAACATCCCCTTATCCTCCACTGTGGGGCTGTGGGACTCCTGCTGGCAACTTTCCCTTCTAGCTCTGATGACTCCACTCCCCTTCCCAAGTGTTTTCTCCCATTTCATGATTTGTATCCAGTGACAATTTCCTCCAAACTGAAAATTTCACCTTTCCAGATTCTACCTCACATTCTGCCTTCCCCTTCCCTAGATGCTCTTAGAGCCACTTCACACTTTACTCAAGAGTCATCCTTTTTCTCCAGTTCCTGGGATCAATGTTAAAACTATTGTTCAGCTAATTTTAATCTTTTTTGCTAGGATCAGTGAGGAAGCTTACAGTGCATCAATGCAGATACCCTCTATTTGGATATAATTAGCATATTTAGACAGTCTAAATGGGTCATTTGTGAATGATGTGAATAGAACAAACATACACCACTCTAAAAATTACTGATAAACTGAGATTTGGTCAGTGCTGTTTTTCTAGAAAAGTAGGTGCCAGAACTCGCCATGAATGTCAGTGTTGTGTTTGGTTTTAAAAAGCTCTTAGTCATGCTCATGAATTTCCATATTAATGTTTCCATATTTTTATAAGCTCTTCTGGAAGAGCAGAATATAAATACTAACTATGTAAATGAAACTAGGCTTTAGCTTGTGAACCTTTTTTGTGCAAAGTATTTTGACTTCAAGTTGTGCCAGCCACCTGCAATAGACAGCTTGCAACCTCCGTAACAACACATGGAAGCATTACTGAAAGTAGGTTTCTGTTCTACATACAGTAGTACCTCAGGTTACATACGATTCAGGTTACAGACTCCGCTAACCCAGAAATAGTGCTTCAGGTTAAGAACTTTGCTTCAAGATGAGAACAGAAATTGCATGGCGGTGGCAGCGGGAGGCTCCATTAGCTAAAGTGGTGCTTCAGGTTAAGAACAGTTTCAGGTTAAGAACGGACCTCTGGAACGAATTAAGTACTTAACCCGAGGTACCACTGTACTTCATATTGATTGCCACTAATGCTGAGCTTTAAGAAAACAAAACTCCTGTGAAGACCTTTTATTTTTCAAGGATGGATTACTTTCAAGTATGATTTGCATTTTCTCACATTCTATAGCTCATTTTTTGACTTTGTCACAAGAAATTCTAAACTCTTTTCCCCACTCATGCACAAGGCATAAAACTGCTGAAACTAAGCAGCACTGATATACTGTAATGTTAATTTAACTGGGTGAGCATTAGAGAGATGCGCTTAATATTCTCCAGTTCTGCCAAAGTTTGCAAGTGTGGAGCAAGCTTCATCGAGAGAACACCAGCTAACATTTGACAGATAGATGAGAGAAATCAAGAACTTCAGCCATAGAAATACTGTCATAGTTCCTGTTTGCTTCTTACTGTCCAGGGAGAAATCTCAACCCTATATGCACTGGAGAGAGATAATAAAAAGTGAACTAAGGTGCAACGCATTTATTTTAATAATGAGATTTCCATTACAGCCTGAGTGAAAACATTCATTCTTTCCAGAGACATTTCCAGTACAATACAGTTCACTCATTACTTTTTACTCATATTGTGGGAAGCAGGTAAGAGGGGGCGGGGTTTGTAGACCACACCTAAGGCCCAGACCAGATTAAGATTTCTCCAGAAAGTAACAAGTGAACAGGCCCATAAAAGCTTTTGATTGTCACTGGTTGTTTCCTAACCATAAACGCTTATTTTTGGAGTAGAAAGGTTTAGGAACAGGATTAATGGGTGATATTCAACTAAGCTTTACTCAGGGTAGGCCAGTTGAAATTAAAGAGCATGATTAAGTTAGGTCCAGTCTAAATTAAACTTAATGAACTAAATGAAACTTGGTTGAATACCACCCACTATTCAGTACAATTTTAAATTATGTAAATATTCTTGGGATGTGGTTGTTTATTCAACAGTATTCATAATACTCAATAAATACCTTCCACTGTATTTTTCACTGTTTTCTAATATTTTTCTTTCTGGTCTCCCCCCCCCCCCTTTCATGAATGGATACAAATCACTCCTTCCTGGAACACAATATTTCTTCCTGAAAACAAATGCTGTCGTGACTGAAACTCCCTTTGGTGAAAACACAATTTCCTATTTGTTACCTGCTACCTGCTCCTGAATGGTCTCTTTCATCAAATTTGCCTGTCTGACAAATTAAATCTTCCTTCACTTGATACCATGCTGTTTAAAACTCCAACTTCTCTTCACTCTCTTTGACCTCTGGAAGCAACGGAAGAATCTTGGGCCGAAGGAGGCTTCTGTATGCTAGTGAAAAAGAACAATCTTTGTCAACGAAAAGTACTTCAGCAACTTTGCTGCAGAACATGTACACTAAAAGGCTGAATTGGCACCTCTCCAAGTTCTCTTGCTCCTGTAGACTTATAGATTAATCCATATTATTAAAAATGAAAAAAAAAGCAAACCACCTTTCTCTCTCTCTTTCTCTATCTCCCCTTTGGGGAGAGAGTGAACTGTATGTTGGAACTTAAAATAGAAAACTACAACAAGCCTACCTTTCTTAACCGGGTGTTTAGAACAAAGCATCCTGGATCACAGTGTCAGTATGGTATGACCAAAGCATTTGATGCCAAAATTAAAAAATTGATTTCCTATCAACTTAAGGATATTCCTGCATATTTTTTTCACATTCTCATTTCCTTTTTCCTGGTTGTTTCCCCTTCAAGATGTGTAGAGTGTTTCAAGAATACAACACAAGTTTACAAGGATTAAAACAGAACAAAAAACATGTTTGCATTAGTCTTTTTTGTGCTTATATACTCAGAATGTGGAAGAATGTTAGGCAATTAAGCAATCCTTAAGAGAATTAGAAACAACCTTCAAATCAGAGCTATGCTCAACATCCACTGCAATATTAGAAGACTCTAACACATCTGCCTATGGTTTCTAGTCGTATCCTATATTGTGTGTTGTTTGTTTTAATTATACTGCATTTGTTACATTTTGCCAAAAACATTTTAAGGTGTAGCCATGTTAACTGGTATATTTTGAAAGCTGACATTTTTGTCATAGTTTTATTATATTTTTAAAGGTGCAAAGTTCTTAAACATTCAGGGCTTTCTTCCTGCTGTGAATAAACTCTGAAAGGTGCAGAGTCCTGTTAAGGTTTTGATTTTTTTAAAAAATGTAGTTTTCATACTTGAAACTGGAATGCACCAATAATCATGAATAATAATATGGATCCACTCTTTTAGACATGGGGCACTACTCAGATGACCAGCACACAAATCCAGAAACCCTTTGCATTTATGTGAGCTGTGATGTATACATGGATTTCTCCATTCCCTTGACTGGTTAGAGCATCCCAACTCCTGCATCCTTTTATGCAGCTAGAACTGCCTTCTCCATGAAAGTGAAAGTTACCTCCCTACTATTACAATGTATGCATTGCCATGTGCCTGCCCTTCTGGAGGTACATATACAATGGCTTGTGCATGAGTTTTAATACATTCTAAACCTTATACATACACAGTAGGCTGTTTTCTGCCCACTGATTACATTCTCTGGATTGTGGAGATGGTGTATAGGGATTGGTGTTGAGATCTATCTTGCAATGAAACTTCTACAAAATGTTTGCATGATTGGTGCCTATAACTGAAATACACTGAACCAAATTTAACTATTGATGTTCATACATCATCAATGGAACATGAAAGAGTGGACCAATATGGTACTTGTGCAATAATAGTTAACTTATATTTCTAGGCCTGGTGCTATTCATATTCTGCTATCGTATAATAAGTAGAGAAAATCTCACCTGCAAAACCCCCCTTAAAACTATATATATTGTATTTTCTAGGCAATCTAGAAATAGCATTTAAGTACAGTTCATACATTCCTACATGGGAAAATAAATGTATGATAGATTATTTGAGATAAAAACATTATTACGATAGATTATTTGAGATAAAAATGGGGACCCAAATTTCCTCCTTCAAAATAATTTGTTTCACTGTGTATATCAAATCTAAAATAGGTTTAGTTTATCATGAAATAAAACAGAACTTTCCAGATTTCTGAAAGCACCATTATAGCCCCTAAACATTACAAATGGTTGTGCCAGTTTGTAGAAACAACAAAGCCCTCTTTTAACAGAAAAGCTGAATTATTCAAAAGATAACTCCCTCTAGATCACCACCAAATATATTGTTCAAAAGAACTCACTTTTAAGATTAAAATTGTACGATTTGTCACTTTAGGCCTCAGGGTTTGAATATATACTGTCACTATCAATTTAATAGTTATTATTATAAATTTAAACTCATTAATAGACATGCAGAATGGCAGTGGATTAAGTATGCAAAAGTGCCCAAGATGGTGTCAATAGGCCAGTTAGTGTTAGTTCCTTTCATTTATGTTCTAGAGACAACTCTCTGAGTTAGGGAAAATTTTATTGTTATAAAATAATCATAACCACTTACAGGTTTTATTACCATCAAGTGGTATATAGGTTTTGTTAAACAAACATGCATAGCGACAAATGACAAAGAGTACAGCTCTTCTAAAAACTATCCGGGATCCACACAATGGGGAAAAGAGTATTTGTTGCAAGTGCCTTTTGCACACAGCAAGAAACTCACTGCATTCCACTCCCTGCTCTCAGGTTACCCTCCTGTGGCATCTTGTCTGGCTGCAGTAAGGAGCAAAAGGAAAGTTACATATTTCCTAAAACTCATTCAGAAGATACCTAGAATAGAAAGAAATGCACAAGCAGATGATCTGTGACAAAGCACCTGAAAAGCAGTTTACTTTAAACTGGAAATGCTAACAGTATTTTTGGCTTTAAAGTGGTGAAAATGGGAAAACATCAGACTTCATGTCACTGATGCAGCTGAGTTATTTATGATTAAGTCCCACTGAAATCAATGGAGCTTAAGTCAATCACAGATAATTTGTCAAGCTTATTTCAACAGAAATTAAGTTTGACTTGAAGATGGTGGGCCGGGGCTGGTGACTGTGTCTTCTAGGAAACCACAGTCAGCTTGATATGTTTAGTTCCATTGGCATCTATCTGCTTACTAAAAAATTTGAAACTATCACAACTCTGTTGGTACTAATTTAACTGCTAGTACTGTCTGGAATGCTTTGTTTTTCTACATAACATTATTAACAAGAAAATAATGCTTTCAAAGTTTAAGTTAATGGTATATATATTATATAAATAAATAAATATTATATATATATTCCTAATTGTGATATAATGTATTGAATTGTAAAGAATTTATTTGGATACTTACAAATGCTTCTAACACAACTATAGAAAAGAATTTAATTTTTTAAATACTGACACATTGTTAAATCCAGATACATTTTTACTGAGGAATACTGTACATGTGTAAAATGTCCAGTTGTTATTTGTAAAATAGGGTAGTACTGTTGTAATTGATATTGGCCAAAATCAATGTTATTCCATATTTTATTTTTTATTAAATTAACCTACGTTCCTATTCCTTTGGTGTAGTAAAGCACATTTATGAACCATATGCATACCGTTCTATGCTTAGAAGAGGACGTAGTTTTTCTGGGCTTCTCTTCTTCCCCACCCCATTTTTTTCAAGAAGCAATTTGGTACTAAAAAAGAAATCACTGAAATAAAGTGAAATAATGTTTTAAATTAAATATATATTTGTCTATAAAAAGAAAAAATACTGGTGTTTGCAACAATCTGATAGTGTTTTTGAATCCTGGTATCGATCAGCTTGGACATCTCTTCAGCTGATGCAGATTTTTCACACAATTCGCTTTAGAGGACAGGAGGAGAAGTGAGGCTTAGCTCCACTTTATGCAAAGGGCCAAATGAGTGACACAGTTCACCCAGCAGAGGAAGGAGCAGCCCTTTTTGGCACTGAAGACCACATGCACAAGGAAGCTGCGTGTCTGTGGGCGGGGCCAGACCTGGTACCCCCCTCGTTCTTCCACCACTTGAATAAAACACACACACACACATTTACATATACAGTCGTACCTCGGAATTCGAACAGAATCCATTCTGGAAGTCCGTTCGACTTCCAAAGTGTTCGGAAATCAAGGCACGGCTTCTGATTGGCTGCAGGAAGCTCCTGCAGCCAATCAGAAGCCCCGTTGGACGTTCAGGTTCCAAAGAACATTTGCAGACCGGAACACTCACTTCTGGGTTTGTGGCGTTCAGAAGCCAAAATGGACGAGTACCAAGGTGTTTGACAACCAAGGTACGACTGTACATCCAAATTTACTCTCTCACACAGGTGCATGACTTCTCCACTCTCTCACACACGTGTGCCAAACATTCCCCCACTCTCTAATATGCAACCTTCTATTCTTTCCCCTCCCTTGTGGTAATATGTGTATGTGTATCTTATCCCCAGCCATAGGATCACTGGGGAGTGGAGGCTTTAGTCTCCCCTCCCACCAGCAATTCCAAAGAAGCCAAAGTTGCAGCCCAGCAACATGGGAATAGCTGAGTTTTCTCTACTGCTTGGCTGCTGGTTGATAACCTGGGCAGGAGGGTGAGCCACATGGAGAACAGCTGGGGGTGACAGGTTGCCAACATGTGCTCTAGTGCATGCGGAAACAAAAAGCATGATCATCATGACCATGAGGCAATCATGCTTGGATTTTATTCCACACAGTGGCGTGTAAGCAATGGCTAACTTAAAGTAATGGTAGCCTATTAAGTAGTTTGAACTGCTGGACATTTATTCCTATAGGCCAGGGGTGTCTGCGATCTACTACCACTGTAAATAAACGGGCAGTGATCTACCCATTGGATTGACCAGAGATGTGGAGCTTTTTGAGGGGGGAGAGAAATATGTTGGTTCCTTAGAATAATATTCAATGGACAGCAAAATCATACACAAATATGGAGCAAAGGTCACTGGGTTCCTGGTTCACGTGTAACAGTAAGCCAAACTATGGCTGACCGGGACCACACAAATGTGCAGTATCCTGGAGAATTTACGTCTGGCCCTTCATCATGAAAAAGCCCAGTTTCTCATTTTTCCAGCGTTTTATGATTTTTTCAGGAAACGTCTTCAGCATTTTTCAGGAAACATCTTCAGCATTTTAGTTCAAATTTCTTCAAATGAACTAATTTTTTTTTAACTAATGTACACATTTTTGCAAGTACTTTTTCAGGATAGAATGTATTTTCTACACTATTTTCACTAATCTATTTTTATTGACATTTCCCCCCATATATGCATTTTTATAGACACTGGTTAGTTGCACAGCTAAGCTGCATCCCAAAGTCTGGACAAGAGTAAATTTCAAAGGGTGGCTATGGTTCAGTTCTCATATTATTTCAGAAAGTGTGATTTTAATAGATTCTGCTTTGAATGTGAACTGAATCCAATTTCTTCCCCTCCGTACTGTTCTGACAGTATCAAACACATCCTCCACACCTTGAGCCTCATTTCTTCATTTTTCTTTTACCTGTGCTGCTGCACTTGGCCTTTTTGCCCCCTGTGATCTCCTTCCTCTGCCTCTGGACTCCTTGCCTTGAATTTCCTGCCTCCAGAAATGTCTTTCAACTCAAGTCCGCAGTCTGATCTATACAGAGAACACTCTCTGTATCTAAGGATTACATGTTTTAATTCCAGCCAAACAACTCCTTCTTTGAGGGCGGCTGTAATGTGAGCATTCGCTTGCTTGCAGCTTTGTTTCCTGCACAGTTTGAATATGTATGCACATTCCCATGCTGCCACACATTTCTGCCATTAGTATTAGAGGATTCACAAAACAATATAGATTTATGAATATAAGTATTGCACTTGGATAGACTAAAAATGTATCCAAAGTATCATAAACAACTTTCAACACATGTGTTTCTCTGAAGCAGTAACACATTTTAACAATCCTCCCCATATTATAATGACTGATAGAAGTGCTCCTCCATCATTAACATGCAACATGGAAACTACCTTCAGCAGGTTACCAATTTCCATGCAGACAATTCAATAGCAGAGAAGCCGCTGCTTAAGCCAACTAAAAGGCTAGGCACCTGACTCCTTTCCAAACACTAATATGTGCAAAGCTTTGTGAAGATGCAAATTTCTAAACTAAAGCTGCATTCCTAAGCATATTTCCTAGGAAGCAAAATCCATTGAATTTAAGCTGTACTTTGATCTTCATTGACCTCAAGCGACACATTAGAACAGCCTTCACCAACCTGCTTCCCTCTGGATGGACTACAAATCAGCCCTAGTCAGAAATAAGCCTGCATTAGAAAATGTTCCATAATTCTTCCCTTCATGAAAAATTAATTTCAATTGTAGTTTATATTTTTAATCAGGTATGTGAACTGCCTCAGGAGGGCATTACAGTGAAAGGCAACCTTTCACTGCTGAGACTAAATTGATAAACAAAATGTCTAAAGTAGCCTGGTCAACTGCAAATCCAGCGAGGGATTTCCCAGCTCAATATCACTGCCTAAGCTGTAAAGTTACCCATGTGAGGGCAGTGGATGCAGGAGAGATGGAGTTGCCATCCCTTTCCTGTATTCTTACCCCGTCAATATGGGGGGGGGGAGCCATTTTGAGCTTCACAGAAGAGAAAGAGGCGGCAACCTTGCCCACCAGGAGCTGCTCCTTGTGAGGGCGCCCTAAGCAAGAAAGTGCCCTTAGGGTGCCCTCTGGTGAAGGATATTTTCAAAGTGACTTGCTAAGAAGCCCAGAGTGGTGCAGGCAGTAATGCTTCCTTTCCATTTCTGGCCATTCCTCTGTCTGGTCTACTCACCCAGAGAAGCACAGGTGGAGACTCAACCCCATGGTACTCCATGGGGGGGATGGCAGAAGCAGTGGTGGTGGCTGGAAGCATGGGCTCCCTGCACTATTCTGGACTCCTGGCTCACTTCTGCCATTGCTACCCAGCTAGAGCAGAATACCTTCACCTTCAGGCCTTGCATGGCTAACACCACACCACCACCACCACCACCACCTCGGTGTTTCTGCAACTGATCTCAGCACCCAGAAGCAGTGGAACAAAGACAGAGGAATGGTGTGGCAGAGCCAGTACTGATTTAATATGAAAAAATAAATGAGGCCAGAATCAGTCCCTATGGGTCACAGAATTTGTGCATGCATTTCAAACAGTGAAGTCTACCATTACTGAAAGTACCAGCAATTCACCATGCCACTGCATTTTATTCATTATTGTCAGTTTTCAGTAGTTGGAAAAATAACTAGAAAAAATTATTCCCCCCCTCCAGATGAATTTGTGATAGTCTCTTCCCTCTGCTTCAAGATATTGTTAGCCAAAGGAAGGGCGGCCACAATTTTCAGAATGGTGAATGAAATCAACATGGCCCACCCACTTCCTGATTCTCACCAAATATTGACAAATCATACCCAAAATAGCCTTCTAAAAATAGTTTTACAAAAGGTAGGGGGCTGCCCCTGCTTCTGTTAGTCAAGCATTGATGATCAGAGAGCCCATCAGGGAGAATGAAGTGGGCAAACCCATCTCTGCACATGACGTGGATGTGGGAACGGTCCCATAATGTGTCCATTTGCAAACTGTTCTCTATCTAATCAGAGGTGTTTGGAGGAAGTTAAATTCTGGGCGAGGTCCCCAAAATGCATTTCCCCACAAAGATATGAAATAAGGAGATGAGTGAGCAGCTGCTTAATTATGATCTTTATATATTCCAGATTTCCACTTGGGGGCTTAGAACTTGAAAGGCAGAAGCAGTGTGTCAATTCTTGTGGGGAACATGACTTAAAGATTATGATTCCATTGATTTTTTTAACAGTATTTTAGAAATATGGGCATTGTCTACCATAATGCCAAATGCAGCCAATCTGACAGAGGCTGAAGGTGGGGGAACTTACACAGTACAGCAGACATTGTACAAAGAGAGCAGCAGGAATGGTCAAAGAATGATTTAATACAAGGCTAATAGTATATCGACAGATTCTATAGCCCAGGGGAAATCAGGAGATCAAAGTCCACAGGAACACCCACAGAACTTTTCAGTGAAACATTTCTTTCCACTGTATTGCCATCAGCTTTTATTGCTCTGTGGAAATCCTGTGTATTGAATTGTTGCATAATTACTCCCTTACAGCACCCAGTAGTGTACTAGGTGCTTCATTTTTTCTGTGGATCAGAGGCACAAAAACCAGGTCTACGTCTGGAGGAAATTTGTTATATCCTGTAATATATATGGTTTATACTGGAAAAAATGTCTATTTGTGTTTCATATTTCCCTGAAAGATAATTTGTGTTGATATAATTCTCTATATTGTTTTCCCATAAATATGGATCACATAAATATTAAACTGTATTTTGGGTAGTTACTTTGGGTAATGCAGGTTTTGGAGAGAAAACCACTATCAGAAAACCAGTCTTTCTTCCATTTCATGTCCTCATTTACTTGGGTTCTTTCACAGGAGCTGTAATCTTTATATTCACAGCTTATCAGCTCGGTGACTAGCCTTATGCTCCCCTCTCTTTCTTCTCTTGGCACACCCTGGTTTCGATGCTAACAACCCTGGTTTCATATCCTGGTTAGTAATCTGTGATTAAACCACAGTTTTCCAGTTTGCAGGAGGAAACTGGTTTCAATATCACTGCAAGGAGGGAATACACAAGGACACAGCTTGTTCACAGGCAGATAAACCATAGTTATTGGCCTGGGACCATTACATCTCAGCCCCAGGTGCTGTAAAGGAAAATCTGTCTCACTAATCTGCTGAAAGTCAGAACAGCGTTATGCATATAGTTAAACATAACCCATATTTGTATATGGAATTCAAGATACAATGAAAACCATTTAACAGCAGCAGCCAAATATTAAGCAAGCATAATACACTAAGAACATTCTGTCCAATATACTGAATTCATTCATTGTCAGGGAGGCCCCACCTGCCTTCCCTTCTTCCCTGAGAGATATCCTGGTCTTGGAAATGGAGAAATGCTACTTGCTGTGTCACAAGTGTTACTAAACCAGATATAAATCGGATAAAAATGTGGATTTCTTCATTAATACTTTTGTATTTGCTATGTGCACAGGACAAGTGAGTAAAATATAATTTTAAAAATATTTCTTGTAGACAAAAAAGTAAGGTGGAAAGGCTCAGCATTTTCACTCCCTGCCAGACACAAATGTGCTAATGATTCCTGGAAATCCGTGTATGTTTGCAAATCCCTTGGTGCAAAACAGTTCATTTGTTATAGAGAATTCCAAATGAGTTTAGAGCCAACTCTGCAGGCTGAATTCCTCCAGAGATGTGTCATTTCTCTATCTCTCAGAGCTTTAGCTATCTACCATGCTTATTTATGCTGAGCAGAACAAATTATGTCCAAAATTTATTCTATTCCCTTTTTATCCCAACCCAAACCACATTTTGAAAGACCCCCATTTCCAAATTCTTCTATATACAGACTACCGTATTTTTCGCCCCATAGGGCGCACCGCCCCATAGGACGCACCTAGGTTTTTTTGGGGGGGGATAAAGAAAAAAATTATTTCTCCCCCAGGCGCGGGGCTGGCGCGGGGGAAGCCCGAGCTTCCCCCAATCCCAGCCCCGAGAACAGCCTGCTATCGCAAGCCTAGGGAGGCCAACGGTAAGTCGCGCCGGTCTCCCCAGGCTTCGGAATGCGGGCAGCTCTGCGCAGCCATTGGGAGGTGGGCGCCCGGCTCCGGATGGCTGCGCAGAGCTGCGCTCGCCCTGGGACTGCAGGCAGCTCTGCGCAACCCTCGGGAGGCGGGTGCGAAGTGGCGCCGGTCTCCCAAGGGTTGTGCAGAGCTTCCTGAAGCCTGGAGAGCGAGAGGGGTCAGTGCGCACCATAGGACGCACACACATTTCCCCTTCATTTTTGGAGGGGAAAAAGTGCGTCCTATAGGGCGAAAAATACGGTATATTTCATCTCCGCACTCAGCTTTTGAAACTTGTGTGCTTGGTGTTCTGTGCACCATGTCCTGCTTTTACACAAAAGAAACACGTTTTCCTACTTCTTGTGTGCTATCTCTGTCCACCTGTGCTTCTCACCTTCGGTCCACTCACAAATCTTTAGATATTTTTTTAAAAATTAAATGTATACCACTATTCATTTTTTTTAATCAAAGCAGTTTACAACAAACATACAAAAAAGGCATGTAAAATTTTAAATCAGAGATCAGATATTACAGATAGATATTTCCTTAATTGCCTGCAAAAGCTTGGGGCATAGAAAAGTTTTCAGAGACTTCTAAATATTAAAGCAGCAGGCACCTCCCAAATCCCCACTGGCAACACATTCCACAGGATGGGGCTCCCACACATTATTTCTGTGACCGAGCTGCGATATAAGAATTTAGGTGGCCCCTAAGACACCCTGCACCTATGTTAATACAAGTACCTTTAAACTGGTGGTATTTCCCTCATTCTACTAGCTATTTTGTGGCTGCCACATCACATGATATTACCTATTTTGTTTTGTTTTTCAGCTCACATTAATAAGCATTTAAAGAGTTTCTCCAAACTGTAGGTCACCCTTTTTGAATTCTTATTTGCTTTTACAAAATCTATGATTGACCAGTCTTGGCTGTGCAATGCCCTACGTGTTAGCTTTTCTTTTACCAATCCATGTTTTTAAAAAAGACAATTAAGCACTGTCCATTCCAAGATATTGAGTGCTTTCCAAAATGGTTGTTTATTGTGATATCAATGCTCCTTGTGTATTAAAGTTCTTTGCATCATCCACAAGATATTATTGGCATCAAAATGCCGGCCAAAATCCCCACACCACCTCTACAATTTAAATTGGATCTACCACTTCCAGGAAAAATCTGCTATTTTTAAAAAAGACACTGTTGCCAACATCCCCAGTGCAATATCTCAACAACTTGTTTGCAGGAATCACCCACTAAGGGTGTTTTCACATGTTACCATCAGCTGAGAAGAATGAGTTACAGAACCTCTTTCTGCCTTTCCAGAGTAGTATGTGAAAGGAGGAGTTAGATCGTCTCCTTCATAGGTAAATATAAGAGCTGTTCCTGTAACAAGCTTGGACTGTTCAAGGCTTGCTTTGTTCGAGGCTTGCAGCTTAGGAACAGGAGCTTGGACACCCACAAAATTGACAAGGTGCTTTCTTCATCTGGTATTATGATGCCTTCTTGTGCAAAAGGCTTTGTCTGAAACATATAACAGAAATTAAGTAATAAATAAGCTCTTATTTGTCAGGGGGAAATATCGACCCTCTTGGTCACTGTCAGGTCTGTGATGATTCCTGTTCTAAGTGCCCAGAACCAACGTCAGAGAACTGCACTGGCTGTACAAGGTACGTGATTATTCTTCATTAGTGGGGGGGGGGTCTGTAGCTCCCTGAAACTTGCAGCATGGTCCATGTCTCTAGCGCATTACAGTCCAAGCTGCTCTGTAAGTTGAAGAAAAAGCCAATGAAACAATGATGAAACAGTAACATGTTTTACGTATCCAAGTCTGGAATGATCCACACAGTCTAACAAAATACCTATTTCAGGAGTGGGGAGCCTTCAGAAGTTGCTAGACCACGACTCCCATCCTCCTTGACAATGCCCACAAAATCTGGGATGACCAGATGACCACTTCACCTGAGTTCTTACATCTCTCTCTCTCTCTCTCTCCTCTTACTAGGGTTTCCTTTATTTTTAACTTTTTAGATGTCTCTAATGCACTCTAGGTGCTTTTAAGGTTATAGAAAATGCAATAAGAAATCATGAGAAGCAAAATAAAGTGAAACATAAATGATTGTACTGCATATAGGAATAAGTCACGAGGCTAATAGAAGAAAAATGCTTTGAAGCATGCTATTTTTAATTTATTGGCAGCTGGCCCTCTCCACTCTCAGAATCTCCTGGGTCCTCTGGTGCTTTATGGCCTTTTAATAGCTTGGACCAAACCAAGTAATGAATGACACTTCAATAATGCCACCTGACACTCAGTGGAGATGAGTTCCTACCTTGAGGTTTTCTTTTGCTTCCACAAAGTATGAAACAAGTCTTGTGGGTCTTCCCGAACTGAAAAATCTTGTGAAAAAATTCCTTTAGGTAACATTACACAACTAGTGTCTTCTGTTGTTTGCATCGGCTGTCAGGATATTTCCCTATTTTTAAAAAAGAATGACTAAGCTCCTGCTTCTTGATGCATCATGAAAATTACCAGTTGCTCTGCTATCATACCCATCCCCCTTTTTTATATATTACTATTTTACTATTACTATTTGCATCAAGCCCTACCTGTTTCGGTTAAAAGATGAATAATCTATTCTGTAGTATAATTTATCAGAAAAGCTGTGAAGAATTCAGGATAAAGATCTGCACTGATAAAAAAAAGATAATGAAGACATTTTTACATTTATAGTTTGTCCAAATTTGAGCATTGTTTGGCTGTTTATCTACTTCCCGCACCCTTCAAATTTGATCAGAGTAGTCTACACCACCATGTATTTGAATCTGTATATAAGGAGCAACTACAGTCTTTCCTGTTCATAGCAGTAGGCATGCCCTGCGTTTGCCCCTGTCTTCTAATTTGTTGATTTTATTATGCTATTCATATGCCAACTGGGAATACATGCAGAGAGCTGCGCACCAACCCTCAATGCTTTTTTTCTTTTGTTTTTAAATTACCTGTCCTTGAAGTGGGCAGAAGCACATAGTCAGGCAATTGTAAGTTTGCTTGTGCACTTTTTAAGATTTGTGCAAATCTCTGGGGAGGGGGGAGGGGGAGAGAAATCATTCCATTCATGAGCATACTGAAAATAGTTATGAGCACAGTCAGAAAAGAAATGAATGCACTGAGGAAATAGCAGACCCTCCAAGTGTCCCTGTTTTCCAGGGACAGTCCCAGATTCACAGAAGCCGTCCCAGTTTCTGTTCTGATCCCACAATGTCCCTCTCTTCCTTTGTTGTTGTTTAGTCGTTTAGTCGTGTCCGACTCTTCGTGACCCCCTGGACCAGAGCACACCAGGCACTCCTGTCTTCCACTGCCTCCCGCAGTTTGGTCAGACTCATGTTTGTGGCTTCAAGAACACTGTCCAACCATCTTGTCTTCTGTTGTCCCCTTCTCCTTGTGCCCTCCATCTTTCCCAACATCAGGGTCTTTTCCAGGGAGTCTTTTCTTCTCATGAGATGGCCAAAGTCTTGGAGCCTCAGCTTCATGATCTGTCCTTCTGTTCTTCCTTAGGATGCCCCTATTTTCATCAGAGAAATGTTGGAGGTTATGGGGCTATGTGACTCCCAATGCAAGGAGATAAGTAACTATACAACCTTTAGAAGATATCTGAAGGCAGCCCTATATACAGAAGTTTTTAAATGTTTAATATTTTATTATGTTTATATATATTTTGGAAGTGGCTGGGGAAACCCAGTCAGATGGGTGGGGTATAAATGATAAAATTGTTCTTATTATGGAATTGGGCATTCCTGTTTTCACTGGAGAAATGTTGGCGAATATGACATAGTGGGCAATGAAAGGGGAGTAGCAGAAAGTGACCATTGATCCATCCACCTCAAAACATGGAAAACAAATCACCTGAGACCGAGTAGAGTGATGTGGAACCCGGTTTTCCCCAATTTTTTTTGGATTGTCCACAAATCAAATACACCTAAATTTACAAAGGGAAAGCATTAAGACTGGTGTTGTTTCAGGGTAACCTCATGAGGACCAATTAAAGGGAAATGCAGCAGCTGCAAACACACAGTATAGTACAGTGTGGTCAACACCCCCAGATTTTGTTGGTAAAAATCATTCTGAAGTGCCTCGTGATATCTCAGAAACAGGTCATCATCACTCTACCACTCACATCCCAAAACTTTCCTCTGAATCTTATGTTTAATGAATGGAGGCAATCTAGGCAATAATACAGCAACACTTTGGAATACTATTTCCTTCTTGATGTCCAGATCTCATTCAGATGACAAATTCAGCAGCTTACTGAGTCCACTAGTGGGGAATAAGCGTCTGTAACTACCCACAAGTTGAGACTATGCTATCTGTTTCTAAAGCTATGTCAGCACTGCAGTCTATTTTTATTGTTTTATTTATTTGCAGCTAAGCCTCTACTGAGTGTCATTCAGAGCAAGGGACTAATAATAAACTAGCATGCTTCCTTGCAAATAGATTCGGGTCACTTCCACACCATCCGTTGAAAGCACTCTTATACCACTTTAATAGTCATGGCTTCTCTCAAAGAAACCTAATAGTTCACTTTGGGTACTGGGAATTGAAGCTCTGTGGGGGGAATAGGGATCCCCTAACAATTCTTGGCACTCTCAACAAACTACAGTTCCCAGGGTTCTTTGAGGGAAGCAAAGTCGTATAAGAGGGCTTTGAATGGATAGTGTGGGTATGGCCAGTGGTTTTTTTTTAAAAAAATGGGGTACTCAAGGGTACGCAGTACCAGCACCTCTTTTGTTGTTGTTAGAAAGTGTCATTTTTGCAACAACTTCATGGTGAGTACCAGCACTTATTCTTCTAGAAAAAAAGCACTAGCGTGACCCTACTCAGAATTAACAGCAACTGCAGACTAAGGTATCTCCTTATGAATCAAGGTTCTCACAAGTAAAAACTCATGTTTGCTAATTGAAATGGTTTTCTCTTCAGAAGCACACAAACAACTATCAGGCACTTTAGCCTGCTATTTCAAATAAAGGGCAACTTTTCCTCAGTATCACTTTACAGACATTGCAATGAACATTTGTGAAAAATCAATACCTCTTTAATAAGCTACTGATTTCCCATAATAAAACTTAAAAATATCACCCTAAGAACAGATGTATTCTATGCCATCTGTTTCCAGCAAATATCCTAACACAATCAGGAATCTGACAACTGAATCCATGTTCAGAATCAGAATCTGGTTTCAACAAGGTCCTAAGAAGCAGTAATTGTTTAGGAATAATATCCAGAAATAAACACTAGATAAAACAAAAACAAACAGTGTAAGGAGCCAGGAAAGAGCTGCCAAAGGCCGGATACCCTAAGGCAGGCATGTCCAACAGGTAGATCGTGATCTACAGGTAGATTGCGGGGGTGTCCCAGGTAGATCACGGAATGAAGTGTAGTGATTGCCTTCGGTCAACCCTCCCCTAAAAAAAGCTCTACAACTCCTGGCAATGACAATGGGTAGATCACAGCTGGTCTTTTTACACTGTGAGTAGATCACAGTCTCTTGGGAGTTGGACATGCCTGCTCTAAGGCCCTGGAGATACTACAGCTTTGGGCTGTGGTAAGTCCCCCTGAATAAAAGCTGTGGTACAACATTCTCCTCATTGCCTTTAGGTAACACACAAGATCAGGGAGCAGGAAGACTTCCACATTTCTGTCTCATGCACTGGTGAAACTGCATCATCTCATCCAGAATACAGCTTTCCCATATCAGTGTTGAGTGAAATACAGTAATTAAAAACAAAGAGATTGATATGAGGCCCATATTTGAAGGACCTAGTCATTTGCATCCTTCAAGCAACTTAAACTATCCATCTGCCAAAACAAACACATCCTTCATAAAAAGCATCAACTGTTGACTCTTTAAAAAAAAAAAAAAAAACCCACAAAAACCCACTAGGATTCCTGGAGGTCACGTAACAAACAAAATTGAGTAAAAATTACAATAGATGAGCTAAAGCAGAGAGAGTGTGTGTGAACATGAAAAGTGATTGATTCTTCAAAAAAAATAATAATTGGTAGGATCTTGGAATACTTCAGTGACGAAGATGTGGAGACAAAGGAACATGAGATCAATGAGGATGGTCTGTGAAAATCTGGCTCCAGGTGGCAAAATAAAGTCAAAGTTCACAGCTTAGTTGACCTTACTCTTTATCTTGCCACATGTCATAAATACGTTTCACGCTGATAGGAGAACAAAGTGCAAAGAATATAAGGAATATAACCGAACATGGAAGCAGTTCTCAGAATCTGTTTGAGCTTGTTTTTTAAAAGGAAAGTATTCTTCTATTCTTTGATTCTTGTATTAAACTTCCCCCTTTTCTTTTGTAACAGTTCTTTGAATGATGGGCGCTGTGTTCTTCAGTGCCCTAAAGGGAAATATGAATTTGAAAGTCAGTGTCATTCATGCCATCAGACCTGCACGGAATGCAGTGGAGACGAACCCAACCAGTGCTCGGCTTGCGGAAAAGGTAAGGGTGTGCTTTTTGACCACTTCACTCCTTTGCCTTGATTTTAGTTCAAAATCCAAAGTGGATAGTACAGTTGCTTATATGACGTTGTTATTTAAAAAATCAGTATTTTATATATTTAGTATGCCAGTATATTTTTGTACAACTGGGATTTTCTTGGTCCCACTCCATTCCAATCCCAGACCAAAACTGAATTCCAGTTATTTATACTGGATACTCACCAAATATACCCGTTTATTAACTAATGGGTTCCCAGTCTTTCATAATCCTGACAGTATCAAACATGGAAGTGAAGGATTTTTGCTGCCAGGACTCAAGGAGCTGCTGTTTCCCTCCTGTTGAGCAGTGGCAGCCTAGACAGAGGAATAGAGTGGCCGTGTGCCACACTTTACAGACGCCAGTCCTCTGTCTGAAGGCATCCTCTGTTTGAAGGGCTGCCTGGTCCAAGGCTCATTGAAGATAAATAACCATTTTAAGAAGGGACAGCAGGGGCCTTGGAACTTTCCATTTAGAGGTTCTTGACTGCAGACATAGGCTACTCCCCACTCTGGTGCGTTGCATGTCTATTTAAATAATATACATTTGCATCTCTGTATATAAATTTAATATACTTTCCAACATTCCCTAGAAAATAGGGACATTCTATTTGCAAATGTGATTTTTTTCATATATATTCTTTTTACATAAATTTACTGCCATATCAAAATACTGTTTTATATTAATATGTTCACAATTTATAAATGTTTATATTTATATAAGCAATTAATAAAAACTGCTGGGATCACTCAAAAGCTGCTACAGATTTTAACATGGTATAATTTTGTTTAAGATATGTTCTGAAGGCCTCTCATTTTGAAACAAATTCAATTCTCGATTTATTGTTTATTTTTTCAGATACACTATCTATTTCAGCATATTCAGTCAATTTTTGTATCCACTCTTGTTTAGAAAGAATTATGTCACTTTTCTCCTTGTAGCTATAAGAACTCTCGCTGCCACTGTTGCATATAAAAATATATATATCTTTATTTTTTTAGGAATATCTGAATCAGTAGTGCCTAACTGATATGCCTCTGGTTTCCTAATAAATGAGATTCTTAACATTTTTTCTAGTTCAAAGTGCATTTCCTCCCAAAATTTCTTTATTTTGCTACATTGCCACCATAAATGGTACAGTAAGCCTTTTTGGTCTCCACATCTCCAACCATTACTTTTGGCTCCTTTGTACATTTTGGCTAATTTCCATTGAGTTAAATACCACCGGTGTTGCATTTTTAACAAGTTTTCCTGTATGGCATAGCACGTAGTAAATTTCCAACTATTCTTCCACAGGTTTTCCCATTGGGACATTGTTATAGCATACCCAGTCTTGAGACCACTTTATCATGGCTGATGTAACTTCCTCCTCCTCAACTTCCCAGTCAAGGAGGAGGCGATAAGTTTTAGAGAGGGTTTTAATTTTTGAATTTATTACTTTGGATTCAAATCTCAAGGTTTCCTTGGCGAACCCTTTTTGTTTATCTACTTTAAATCTTTCGAATATTTGATAATACTGAAACCAATCTGTAATGACATCTCTTAATTCCTCAAAGCTCTTAAGTTTCAATTGGTTCTCTTCTTCTTTTAAAAGTGTTTTCTAGGTAGGCCAAATTTCCAGCATGTTTTTTTTTTTTCTTTACCACTGTGGCCTTTACTCCAACCGATCTTTATAATTCTCCCAAACTTTAAGAAGTGATCTCCTTATGATATAATTTGAGAAATCTCTATGTATTTTTGCCTTTCCATATATTAAATAAGCATGCCAACCCCAACAGTTATTATGTCCCTCCAAGTCCAACATATCTATATCTTTCAAATTGCACTATTCCTTCACCCACGTGAGGCAGGCTGCCTCATAATACAATTTCACATCGGGGAGGGCAAAACCACCTCTATCCTTTATATCTATTATAATTTGATGTTTAATGCTGGGTCTCCTGCCCCTCCCATATAAATTTAGATATTTCCTGTTGCCATTTTTTGAGGCAGCCTACCTCACTCAGAATTGGGATCATCTGGAAAAAAACACCTGTCTAGGGAGAACATTCATCTTTATGATTGAAATCCTACCAATGATTGACAACTTCAATTTAGGCAAGGTTTCAAGGGATTTTTTTTATTTCTTGTCAAGTTTTTATATAGTTATCCTGAAATAAATTTAGATTTTTGGGAGTAATCCAGATGCCCAAATATTTTGCTTTCCAGAAAATCTTCACTCCCATAGCTTCTTCTATGTCTTTCTTTTCAGTCGTAGGTACATTTTTAATTATTAACCTAGTCTTATTAGTGTTCAAATTAAAGCCTGCCACTTCTCCAAAGTTATTAAACAATTCTATTACTCTTATAAACTTTCTTTGGGATTTTCAGTCATGACAAGCACATTGTCTGCAAATGCTTTAATCTTATACGTGTTGTTGCCCAAGGTGATACCTTTAACACAATCGTCTTCCCTAATTTGGTTATTTAATACTTCCATTACTAAGATGAAAATTAGGGGTGATAGGGGCATACTTGCCTAGTTCCTTTATTAATTTTGCATTCCTCTGAGATATTACCATTGATGATTAGTTTTGCCTTTTGATCAGAATAGATTGCCTTTATTCCTCTACTAAAATTTTCACCGAATCCCATTTCTTCTATCAATTCTTTCATAAACTTCCAAGAGACATTATCGAAAGCCTTCTCAGCATCAACAAACATGATGGCCGCTGGTTTATCAATTTTAAGTTCCAAGTATTCTAATACATTTATCAGTGTTCTTATATTGGATTGCATATATCTTCCAGGGAGAAAACCTGTTTGATCTTTGTGAATTGTCTCCTTCAACAATATCTTTAATTTGTTCTCGATGATATCAGCATAGATCTTATGGTTGTTGTTTAGCAGAGCAATAGGTCTATAGTTAGCGATATTTGATAGTTCTGTTCCTTGTTTATGGATGACAGAGATAGAGCTCTCCTTCCAAGAGTCTGGTAGCTTCCTAGTTTTAAGGATGTTGTTCATTAAATCTTTTAGGGGTAGGGATAAAGCATCTAATTTTTTATAATAAACAGCTGGAAGACCATCAGGACCTGGTGTCTTCCCTGATTTTGATCTTTGAAAAGCATGCTGTACTTCCATCGCTGTAATGGGGGAATTCAAAGTTATTAATTTTTCCTTATAAATTATTGGTAATTTACATGTCTTTAAGAATTCCTTAATTTTTTCATTCTTCTCCGGGCCTTCTTTATATAGTTTTGAATAGAAGTTGACAAAACTTTTCCTGATCTCTTTCGGGTTTTGAATCCAAACTTCCTCAACTTTAATTTTACTAATAATTCTGTCATCTTGCTTCTTTTTTATCTGCCAGGCCAATAATTTACCCGGTTTATTTGCATACTCAAAGTTTCTATGTCTCATCAACTTTATTTTCCATTCTATTTCCTCATTTATTATCATGGAAAATTGAGTCTGTAAAGTTTTTGTGGTTAGTTTAATCTGTTCATCATCTGGTTTTTGGAAGAGTTTTTTTTTTCATTTAACCAAATTTCCATTTTTTCTTTTGGATTGCATTATGCTTGATAAAGAATCCTCTTAACACCGCTTTGCTCGCATCCCATACCATTTTTTCATCTGTTCCTTGATTCTGGTTGAATTCAAAATATTCAAGTAAAATTTGCTTTGCCTTCTGGACTATATTATCATCTGTCATCAATCCTTCATTGAATCGCCGTATTTCTGTTTTTTCTTCCTCTTCTTTGAACCTAATTATTACAGGATTATGAGCAGATAAGGTTCTAGGACCAATTTCCACGTGATTCACTTTACTTAATAATTCTTTTGTCGTCCATATTGTGTCGATTCGTCCTGCTGATTTATGCGGTTCAGAATAGTGCATGAATTGTTTCTCAAAAGGATATTTGAATCTCTAAGTATCATTTAGGTTCAAAAGTTCTATTAAATGAAAAAAGTAGTTCAGAAGCTTATTTTGTCTTGTTTCTTTCTTTTTTTAATCTATTCTGTCCAATCCAGATTACCAACTACTCCGTTAAAATTTCCCATTAGAATTAGCTTTCCCCCCCAAGGTATTCCAATGCTTTTTCTTCTAATAGATGGTAAAATTCTGATTTTCTTTCATTAGATGCATAAATTCTGATGACTATTATCCTTTCCAAATTAATTTTTATTTCAATTATCACTATTCTGCCTTCTTCATCAATGAAAAGTAGTTTAGGTTCCAGATGAGATTTAGCATATATCACTACCCCTCTTTCCTTTTCCTTACTAGATGCAATAAACTCTAGACCTAATCTCTTGTTAATTAACACTCTTTTATGTTTTTCTGGGTTTCTTGCAAGCAGATTAATTCATATTTTTGTTTTACAAGAACGTGTTCAATCTTATTTTTCTTAAATTTATTTACATTCCATGTAATGCATTTAAAATCCATATTTTATTTCGATTTCACAATATACTCCTCTCTGCAGAAATTATTCAACATAAAAAGAAAAAAAGGGGAAAAGGGGGGAAAACCAAATTCAGTTAATATCAAACATTACTGTTATGGTTCCTCTGAATGTCCCCAGAGTGGCCTCTTTCCTCCTAATTCTTTCCAGTAGGTTCTTCTGGTGCAAATGTAAATTTTATGCCAGCCTGTGCCCTCTTTGGTCCTCTTTTTTTTCTTTTTCAACATGCATTTCCTCTCTTTGGTGATGCATAACTGGCCACTCTACAGAACAGTCTCTTTCTCTCTCTCGTGTGTGTGTGTGTGTGTGTTGTGGCAGATAACCCATTTAGTCGTCCTGATATCAAGGATAGCAGCTCTTAAGACTGTATTCTCAGCTAGGGGAAAAACAAGGTGATTGAACACAGGTTGCCTTTTGGATTGACTTGGAAAACACTCAATCAAGTTGCATTAAGTCTGTGTCTTTAGGTTAAAAGGTTCATAATGAAAACAGTGAAACATCCTCCCACCACTGCGTGTGATTTTATCTAGCAGACAAGCATGCAGAGGTGGATGCAATTCTAAACATTTGTTGATACATCTAGGTATTTATTTTCAACAAAATTAACAGGCCAGTTATCATTGTCATAAATCCAGCTAGTTTGACAAGAGGTTTGAACAAGCCAGACAGCTCATGGGAAACAAGCAATGCTTTACATGACAGTATGAATGCACCCCCAGAATACTTCCGAGTATCAATGGGGCTTGTATCCTGGGTTACTGTGTGAGCAACTTCAGGGAACCTTTCTTTTCCAGTCATTGCTTTTCCTGAAGATTTCCCTGCATTAATTTAATTAAGCACTTCAGGCTTTCAGAGAAAATAATGGGCTTCAGAATGAGTTTCTGAAAGAAAAAGGTTCAGTTATTGTTAATGGGAAACCTTTCCATTTCTAAGCAGACAGGTAAATGTAAGAGAAGGGGCAGCAGCAACTCCAAATCTCAATTAACTGTTCTGGTGGCTCAGCCACTAATCAGTTCCCCAGATCAAAATGATCTTTTAATACAAACAGGGAGGTTTGGGGTTGATTTGTTTGTTTTTGATGAACAATTCTCCTAGTGTTTTTTGTTCTGCTTTGTCTTGCTTTCTGCCTTACAGATAAGAAAGGCAAGACACGCTTCCTGTACCTGGGAGAATGCAGAGAAAGCTGCCCTCTGGGCCACTATTCTTCAGAGGAAGAGAACACTTGCCTGCCGTGCTCTGAGCACTGTGAAGTGTGCCCTGATCAAACCATGTGCGAAAGATGCTTTGATGGATACTACCTGGCTGATAATAGCTGCCAGAAGCAAAAATGTAGAAAAGGTAAAACTTCTGACAACAGCACATTAACACACTTAAGGCCAAACACTCAGTATGTTCTCCTTGATTCCATAATTGCAGAGCTGGAAGGGACCTTCAGGGTCATCTAGTCCAGCCCCCAGCAATGCAGGAATCTCAGCTAAAGGGTCCATGACCAACCTCAGCTCAGAAACCTCCAAGGAAGGAGAGTCCACAACCTCCCAAGGGAGACAGTTCCACATCAAGGCACACTGGCACCAGCCAAACAGCTGGTTGCCAATATCCTCCTACCTCCACACACACCAGTAATAGTAATTACAGCTTAATTTTTAAATAAGATTTATACACTGCTTGATTGTTTTTTTAAAAAAAAACTTCAAAGCGGTTTACAAAAATGATAAAACAATAAAATTATCACTAAGAAAAAAGAACAATTTAAGACATTTTAAAAAAAACAATCAAGCAGTGTATAAATCTTATAAAAAAATTAAGCTGTAATTACTATTACTGGTGCGTGTGGAGGTGGGAGGATATTGGCAACCAGCTTTTTGGCTGGTGCCAGTGTGCCTTGATGTGGAACTGTCTCCCTTGGGAGGTTGTGGACTCTCCTTCCTTGGAAGTTAAAATAGCAGCAGACTAGAACAAATTAAGACTCACGTTAACTTTCTAAACATCTGAATAGGCTTGTCTAAACAAAAATGTTTTTAACAAGCACTGAAAAGAATACAGGGAAGAAAGAGAGAGCTGATCATCAGTAGAGTAACATACCCTATGGAGGAAACCAAAACCAAAACAAATAGTAATAAAAACATTAACAGCACCAAGAAGGACGAGAAATCATTGGAACTCTCTGATCTGAAGAGGAGATTAGCAAACATTAAGCCTGTAATCTCAACTCCAGATGCAAGGACACAGGAGTTGGAAACACACCCATTAAATACATCCAACTTCTCCTCACCACAAAGAAGGCTACATGTGCATCAGCCAGATATTCTCTCAAGCAACACCAAAGAGGAGCAGCAGCTTGGCAACCCCACTACCCCTAAGCTAATAACCTTTAAGGAAACCAAGAAATATCATGCTGCTGGCAGACAGCTGAAGCCACACCACAGTCCCCAGGCTACATACGGACCTCCAAGACTCAGGAACTTACTGAGGCACAAGCAGGAGGACCAGTTATTCCCATTACATCTCTGACAGAACAGGACAAATGATGTCCCTGCTTATGAAGCTGGTTCCTTGCTGGCCAATGACCCCCACATTGCAGCGCATGCCTCTTTAATACTTCCAAAGGCATGGGTGGAATTAACAGCCCCAACCACCTCGTGAGGGAAAGAGGGATTGACAGCCAACAGGCCAGCAAAAGGTTACCCTCTTAACCAGAAATGTGGCTGGATGGGCTTCATCTACCAGGAACGCCTGTTTCACTGACTTTCTATCACAACATCACATCTTACTGGTACAGGAAACCTGGACCAGGGATGACATATCATTAAATGGGTACCTCTCCTTTACTTCGGGAGCTGAACCAGGGAAGAGGCATGGCAGAGCAAAAGGCTGGGGATCCTTATTTCTAGCAACATCGACACCACACCAAGGCCCCTCCCTTCACTGAAGACCTACCTTAACGAGAAGGCGCTGTTAATTAGAAATGCCTACATGCTCCCAATGCATGAGAAATCGGAGATCAGAGCCCAATAGGGTGAGCTGGAAGGATATGCTGCAGACCTTACACTGCAAAATCCGAACGCAATGGTTGTACTGGGAGGGGACCTAAATGCCAGACCAGGGCCAAATGACCAAACTTTATACATACAGTTTAGCCATGCCCCACCAGATCTGGAGGCTGAAGGCCCACTTACAACTCGAGCCAAATAAGACCAACTGTCAAACTGTGGGTCTGCCTAGCACAAATGTCTTTCAAACTAAGCCTTTACATTCTAAATAGTACCCTTGCTAAGGACCAGCCAGCTGAGTTCACCTTCTTGTCTGGAATCAGGATGAGTGCTATTGAGTACACCATTGTCTCTGAGGAGCTTCTCCTACACATAAAGAATATGGAGGCACTGGCGGAGAAAGAGGAGTGCGGGGGGAGCGCACCACCCCCAGCAGTGCAATCCCAGTGGGGTGCCATCGCGGCTGCCCTCTCGCCCACGCTGGGCACCACGCCTCCACAGGACGTGTGCCACATCCCTGCGGGTGGTGCACCACCCCAGGACATGCACCATCCCCGCCCCCGCCTGCTCTCCACCCCCCGGTGCCAGAGCATGAAGCTCCGCCACTGTATGGAGGTCATACCCAGATTTGAAAGTGATCATTTCTCAGTTTCACTCAACCTAATGGTGGAAGACACGCAGGACAATTCCCAGGCTATCGTGTATAGGGAAGCTTTTTTAATGTTTAATGTTTTATTATGTTTTATATATGTTGGAAGCTGCCCAGAGTGGCTGGGGCAGCCCAGTAAGATATGTAGGGTATAAATAGTAAAATTATCATTATGAATTGGGATGTCCCTATTTTCATTGGAGGAATGTTGGAGGGGATGCAAGTATAGGCCATGTGGTGCCCATAAGCTGGTTCCTGATTGCCAGAGTTTTTCTCCCAGAACTCCTGCCCTAAAGTAGCCACTGCGCAGTGGCAAGCATGGAGCATGCCAGTATTAGGTCCCCCTACAGTAGCACAAGCTGACCTCTTTGCGACGCTTTAACAACAATTTACAAAAATGATTGTGTTGCGCTGATGAAAATGTCTCTGACGAAGATGCAATGATGCAGAGTGAATTTCTTTATCCAATCTCCAGTTTTTCAAATACACAGATTTTCTGAAAGCATTTCAGCTCTCTGGTCTCTGTGGATATGTTTATTTAAAATCAATAGACAAAAAGCCAAAGAGGTCAATACATTAAACGCACAAAGTCTTAACCCTCTCTTCAGGGAGGGAAATAGTTGACCTTGTTGGGTGACCCTTCTAAGGCTTAGCTCCACTGCAGCCACAGACTGACTTCTGGAGAGACATGTAAATTGTTCATTGGGGTTGCAGTTAAATTGGGTCTGAATTTAAAATAGAGACTGACTTGACCCACAACAGCAAACTCATCAATGTTTATAAGCTATACGCATTTCTGTTCAACATTGCTATGCTTGTACAAGACCTCTGACTGGAAGTCATCTCCCCCAAGCCTGGAGCTTGCCTGCATTTGCACTTCACATCCACCATATATTGTTAAAACAATCTGACCTCTGGTGAAGAGCAAAACCATTACATTAGTGCCTTGCTCATTTCCCTAAACAGCAACAACGTCGGTTACTGTCGCTTGGTGCTGAAAATACAAATAAAACCCTTTTGGTTCGTGCAAAATGATAATCAAATTTACTCTAAATACTCTTGTATGCCATCATATGCTGAAGGACATGAGCAAAGTTTTGTTTTTATTTCAGGTTTGATGAACTTGAAATGTACATGCTATGAAAACCTTTTTGTTCTGGGATTAGAAACTTGCCTGTCTAATAATATGCCCTCTGTCCAGACAGCTTGACACATCTGTGCTCTATACTGCATCTGGCACAACGATGAAATAAAATAAAATGTTAGTGGGGTAGTTGCAACAGTGCACTGTTAACGTGTAAAAGCTTTGTTTTCACAATAAAACTAAACAAGCTTCACCATTAGGACTCTAGCATATGGAGGCGTGTGCAAGGCCAAGCTGAGGGCAGGCGGCAACTGCCTCCCCTAAATCAATATAAATACTTAACTAACCGAGGTTTTGCCCACCTAACAAAAAGCCTAGCTACGCCCATGATTGGAGGTAAAGCAGCTACACTTTACTTGGGTGTAAGACTCCAGAGTGACCCAGCCCTAGATTATACTGAAAGAGGTTGATGCAAAATTATTTCCCGGTGGTATCCCAGGTAAAGTTTGTTGGAGCTAATCAGCAGCAGTGCTAGAACAAAACAAGCAGCAGCATGAGCAGAAGGGCAAGCAGGGCCCAACCCTGATATTACACAACTCCCCTCTGCACACGCAGCCCAGAAGAGCTCTAACACAAGAGGCTTCAGTCTTCACACTCAAAGCAGTGTGGTGGAGGGGATGTCTCTTGTGCCTATGGAGCTCCTCCATGTGGAGAACTCTCCCACGTGCTGTTTAACGCATAAAGAGAAGTGTACCACCCTGTGAGGGAGGCCAGTGGTTCTCAATGTTTAAGCCATTATTGGCCACCAAAGGCCCCTGCCACAAGTTTAAAAAGTGGACATGAGAACATTTCCAGGCAATTTATACTGATAAATAGGTATATTTATGGTGCACAGGCATACATTTATTGAGACCTTTGTGCCTGATGGTCACCTGCCATCTCCTTAATACTGATATTAGCAGACAATGGAATATTTGGGAGGAGTGCTGCTAACAGACCAATGTTACAAGTTTCTGTTAGTCTCAGAGAAATGATGTTTGGACTCCCATGAAGTGAAATCCGTGTATGTTGACTGTTTCATGGACTGCCCAATGTGCAGGTGAAGCAGAGGAACTTGGCTCGGAAGATTGCATTCCTTGTGCAGATGGGTGCCTCTCCTGCAGACTGGGTAGGTTTTATTTTTTAATCTTTAAGTTTCTACTTCTGTACTTTCAGTTATTTCTTTAATATGTACTTATATATTTGTTATTTGTTTTATTCTTATATGCCACCCTTCAGGGCAGAGCCCTCCCTAGGCAGCTTGTTGTTGTTGTTTAGTCGTTTAGTCGTGTCCGACTCTTCGTGACCCCATGGACCAGAGCACGCCAGGTACCTCTGTCCTCCACTGCCTCCCGCAGTTTGATCAAACTCATGCTAGTAGCTTCAAGAACACCATCCAACCATCTCATTCTCTGTCGTCCCCTTCTCCTTGTGCCCTCCATCTTTCCCAACATCAGGGTCTTTTCCAGGGAGTCTTCTCTTCTCATGAGGTGGCCAAAGTATTGGAGCCTCAGCTTCACGATCTGTCCTTCCAGTGAGCACTCAGGGCTGATTTCCTTCAGAATGGAGAGGTTTGATCTTCTTGCAGTCCATGGGACTCTCAAGAGTCTCCTCCAGCACCATAATTCAAAAGCATCAATTCTTCAGCGATCAGCCTTCTTTATGGTCCAGCTCTCACTTCCATACATCACTACTGGGAAAACCATAGCTTTTACTATACGGACCTTTGTTGGCAAGGTGATGTCTCTGCTTTTTAAGATGTTGTCTAGGTTTGCCATCGCCTTTCTCCCAAGGAGCAGGCGTCTTTTAATTTCGTGACTGCTGTCACCATCTGCACTGATCATGGAGCCCAAGAAAGTAAAATCTCTCACTGCCTCCATTTCTTCCCCTTCTATTTGCCAGGAGGTGATGGGCCCAGTGGCCATGATCTTCGTTTTTTTGATGTTTTGTTTCATGCACATACTAGGATAATTTAGCTTCATATAGAGAACAGGGCCTGGAGTTGAGCTGGATGCAGGCGCAATGGAAGCTACTATCCCTGTAACCAACTGCTGTCACCACAGCAGTCATCTTGCCCCATAACAGCTATGTTGTGTTATGCCGCACTCCCACAACAGACCATTAGTGACTGGCACCCACAGAACTTTCTCAAAATATTTCCACAGGCCAACGGTGTGGGCAACTCCTGCATACATTTAAAAAAATAACAGAGCATGGTCATGTTCTGTAGTAAAGTGATATATCTAACAATTTTTAATATCCAAAAGTAACAAATAATGCCAAACAAATAGTAAGACTATAACATATATTTGTTTGGTTAATAAAGTCCTCAGGGCCTTCTCAGTCAGTACAGTACAGTTTCCCAACCTTTTTCTGACTATGGCCTCCTTCTGACCTCGTTTTCTTCCTGTGGCCCCCCCATGGACATAACCAAGGAGGGGCAGGGGGCAGCCCCCCCCACTAAATACAAATCAATACTAATCTGAGGTTCTGCCCCCCCAACAAAACAAAAATCTTGCCCCTTTCCGTCCTAGCAGTAGAAAGGTAGCTATTTAAATGCTTTGTTTGTAAATAGAACATGTTTTATTTATAATTTTTATAATTTATACAAACTACAATTACATAAAGTGATAGGAACATAATGGAATATTGTTGAAGCTGAAAAACACATAATGGAATATTGTTGAAGCTGGAGGGGACCCGAGGGCCATCTTTCTAGTGCAACCCCCTGCAATGTAGGAAACTCAGCTAAAGCATCCATGACAGACGGCCATCCAAGCTCTGCTTAGAAACCTCCAAGGAAGGAGAGTCCAGAACCTCCTGAGGGAGATCCATCTTCCATGTATTCTAAAAAGTAAACAACACTTATTTGACCCCAGTTATTTGACACAGAGCGGGAAACCTACACATATAGTCCAAAAGGCGCACAGGGAGTTCTGTTTATATGGGATAACTTTAAAAAGCAAGTGGTCCTCACTGACCTGGTGCAAAAAGATCTTGTCATTTGGAGGAGCCCTGGCTGCCTAGATAAAACACTATAGTCCCACACACCCTTACCTGGGAGTAAGGCCCACTGAACTCACTGCGGCTTTCTTCTGAGTAGACAGTTATTTACTAGAAGCAAGTCAGCAGCAGCAGGCGACCCCACTCTGCTAGGTGCTGGGGTGGATTGCACCCTTTGCCTTGCAGAGTCAGACCCAGGCTGCCACCAGGTCCAGCACTGGCAACAAGCAGCTCTGGCTCACCCAACCCTACCCACTGCCACCCCACCCCCACACCTACTGGACATTGGGGATCTGTATCATGGGCTTTACTGGTCAAAGCAGGAGCCTCAGCAATCACCCTCTCCTCCCCTAGAAACAAACCGGGACTGCTCCAATAAAATGTACGTGGCAAAAAGGAGCACTAGGCCCTGGTGGGATGCCCCCTTACCTGCTAAGCAGATAGAGCAGATAACTAGCCAATCAGGATTTTTAGAAAAATGATCTTTTCCCCCCTTCACTTCTCGCTTCACTTTATAGCCTCTGAGTCTCCTGCTATGCCCCCCCCCCATTTATGTAGTTTTAACCTGTGGCCCCCTTGGAATAACCTGGGGCCCCTAGGGGGCCATATGGCCACTGGTTGGGAAACACAGCACAGCCTTGGCAAATAACAGCCTTGATAAACAATATCTTCACTTCCTCCTTAAGACAGTGTCATTTCTTTCCCCAGCTGATGTGTGAGTTGAAGGTCTGCTTGTGGCAGCAATCTTGATGGGGTGATGGAAGAGAGTCTCTGAGTTTCTGGGGTCTACTAGCTCTTTCATTTCTGACCAGTAATTTTGCACAAAATGTGTGGACATTTCCCAAAATGACCACTGTTTGTATTGGCCCCAAAACTGCTGTTTCATCACACGGTGAAGGCTGGTTCATACACACATGCCTTCTGCTCGATGACTGCAGTATCAACTGTTTCTGGGCAGTGATCACAAATCAGACCCTATAGACTTTTATTATCATTGAACATCACCTCATACACAGTGCTTTTAGTTGGTAGTCAGTTTATGCTAACAAATCAAAGCAGGTGACACAAAAATAAAAAGGTTTTTGTGCTTGTGTGAACTTATCTAGAGTCTGATAGTTCAGGGAACTAACTCACCTTCCCCACTTCTGGAACATTCCTCCTTTGGATTTTAGGTCATAAATTGTTTGGTAGGATTATTGTCTATTAGGCAACTCTGTTCCTCTATGAGCTATGTTTAGTTCCCAAACTCAGTGTATTTCTGGGTCAGGCGCCTATAGGAAATCCTTGAAATCTGAAACTGTGGTGGGCTGCTACAGGTGATGCCACTGATGCATGGCACAGTTTTCTCAAGGAGTGGACTGGGACCCTTCAGGTGGCGTCTCAGTGCTCATTATTATTTACATCTTATTATATATAAACTGGGAAAAGAAAGAAAGGGTATAAGAAAGGAGGAACATGTTAATAGAAAGGGATCAGGGAGAAGGGATGAAAGAAACTGATTTGCGGGGGGGGGGCACACACGGATGAATGGGACGCGGGTGGCGCTGTGGATTAAACCACAGAGCCTAGAACTTGCCGATCAGAAGGTCGGTGGTTCGAATCCCTTTGATGGAGTGAGCTCCTGTTGCTCGGACCCTGCTCTAGCCAACCTAGCAGTTCGAAAGCACGTCAAAGTGCAAGTAGATAAATAGGTACCACTCCATCAGGAAGGTCAATGGCATTTCCATGCACTGCTCTGGTTCGCCAGAAGCGGCTTAGTCATGCTGGCCACATGACCCGGAAGCTGTACGCCGGCTCCCTCGGCCAATAAAGCGAGATCCCATAGTCAGCCACAACTGGACCTAATGGTCAAGGGTCTTTTTACCTTTTTTTTAAACACACGGATAAAGGGATTAGTTGAGTGTGCAACAGAATGTGAGTAGAAATTAGTAGAGATGGGTAAAAATACATTGAGGGGTATGGGGACAGGTAGGAAAGGGAAAAAAATATAAAAGAAACAACATTCTCTGCTTAAAGCCTGTGGTTCATCAAATTCTGACTTAACTGGTTAGGCTGAGTGATGATACTTCCAGAGCAAATGTATGCCCATAGCTTGATGAAAGCTGAGCTATGGAACTCCTTGCCACAGTGGCAATACTGTAGCAAAGAAATTAACAATTTCCAAAGATGGATTGGAGATCAGTAAAAAAATATGTCAATAGTTACTAGCTGCTATTATGCCAAACGCTGCCTCCCTCTGCCACCATTTTGTGACTGTTTTTTCTCCTGCACTATCGTTTTTTGTGAGTGGCAGGCCTCAGTAATTCTCAGTTGTCATTATGTGAGCCCTGGGGGGTAAAAGGTTTTAGAACCTCTGATATATAGGATACCTCTGATTCCAGAGGCTTCTAAAGAGTGAAATGGGATTTTGTTATGGGTATGTTACAGTCTAATAAAAATTGCTCTTGGACTACGGTATGTCAACCTTCATACGGCAGCAGCAGGAGAAGTTATATGTTGTTGGGCTGTAATGGAGGAAACCTGTTTATGTCATCTCTTTATTCCTTTCCTTCCAACTGCTGGATGAAAATTAGAACAGGAATCTGAGCCTGCTTATATTTTTACTTAGGGCCAAGTTGTCATGACATGGGGAGGGAACCCCTAACCAAGTACCACAAGCTCAGTCCATATCCCACCCCCCACCTCAGTGCAGCTGCTTTTAATCAAAGACATCAGGATATCTGATCACAGATATTCCATGTCATGTCTAATTTATCCTTTAGTTATTGTTTTTCCTATAACTTTGAAAACTCTGAAGTATATTATAATACTGTTGTTTTTTTAAAAAAAACTTTAAAATTCCATTATAGGTCAAATTTTCCTGTGATGTTTAAGCTTATTAATGCCAAAAATAAACCATGAGTTAAGAGAAATGTTCATTTTATGCTTGATGTTTTGTGCTGATATTGGCAGTCACCATCCAAATACCATCTGAAGAGATGGGCAGACTACATGGACAAAGTTCTTTGGTCCCTTATATTACTCTCGGTGGTTTGCTCTGCTATACGGTACATAATTAGAAGTTCAAAGACGTTTCATTTGCTAGTTTTATTACTTTTGTGCTCACAAAGCCTGGCAGGAACATGTTGGGAAGATCTATGGCCTTGGGAATGAATGGGAGCAGGGCGACCCCGAGAAAACACATTTTCAAACTGCTGGAGTTACAAGCAGAGTTCGTTTTGTTTTGTTTTGTTTTTTAAAAACCCCAATTAGTATCACACAGAGACAGTTCCAAATGTAGATAAGCTTAGACATCTTCAAGCAGGGTTGCAAACTCCTGAAAGCCGATATTTTGGTATCTGGGAGAACCCACCCCAGGATAAGGGCCGACAGGAGGAAGCTGTGATGCCTTAGTCGTGGAACTGAAAAGCTGAACGGGACCCCGAGAGTCATCTAATCCAACCCCCTGCCAACTTCCTGTGCTCTTACTCAACCATTTGTTTGCTAATCTGCCAGCTTGGTGCTTGCAAAATGCAGGTACAGTTTTTGCACTGTAAAAGGGTCTGAGGCAGCCTGCACTCTGGGCAGAAACAGGTTTGTTTCTTTTCTCAGAGGTTATTTCCACAGTCAGTGAAAATGTGGTGTCAGGGAAGGGGGTTGCCTACAACCTGAACCTCTGAATATCCTTCTGTGAGGCTTTTTCCAGAGAGTTGTACATATGAAGCTTTCCTGTTCCCACCTTCAGATGAATATGTGGAATAGAAGAGGTGCAATGAGTGTAAAACTATGTAAAAAAACCACAGAAACCCACTCCTCCGCCCAGTCTCTGCATGTAGATATGCTGTTTGATGAGGGCTTAGGACAGTTGTAGGACTTGTGGGAGAATCCAAAGTGTAGGGGTCCAAGATTATGGGGCATTGAAGACCTGTTGCTATTTTTGCAGCAGATCCCTGTCTCCGGTGTCCTAGGGCCACCCAATCAACATGAAAGGGAAGCTTTTAAGCACTGAGAAGTCTTCTCACTCTTTGCGCCGATGGGAGCCAATCCGAGTGAAAAGAGGTGAGTCAGTCACTGGTGCTTGGCTCCTAGGGTCACTCTTGAGAAAGCACATCGGAAGAACAGTGAGGAGTAGCTGTTCTGTTTCCTCTAAAGCTAACCTTTAAGGGTAGGGCTGCCATACGTCTGGAATTTCCTGGACATAGCTGGGATTTGCCTGTCAAAAATGGTGTCTGGGCAGAATTTTTAGAAAAAATAGGTTAAAAACTGAGATTTTCCAAAAATCCTAACCCTAACCCTTCAACAACTTTGCCAAAAGAAAAGCTCAACAACTCTTGCATCGGAACTACAAGTAAACACAACTTAAATAACTCTGAGTATTGCCATACTCCAAATCATTTGCCTATGATAGAAGATAGTAGATCTAGCTAGCTGAAAGGCAACACATGGAGACCTCCATTGATCATTTAAGTGCATCCCTAATTATTATTATTGCCTACAATTACATTCTTATATAATCTTAAAGAAGGGGTGTGACTGGGAGGAAGTATGGCTGTGGCTATCATGAAGGCACCCTGCAGTTCTAAATTTATATTCATACTACTAGTAGCATGGCAGAATTCCTAGGTGCACTCAATACTCCTTGCTTCAAACCATTTATCTGGATCACCTTGTTAGCATTCTCCCCCTCTAGGGACCTAGCACCAACATTTTATAGCACTTGTTTTAGCATCTGGTGACTGATCTTCTCTCTGTGTCCTTTTTAACCTATCCTTGTCTTTAGATGGCATGCTGAATATCCAGTTGCGAAATTTCCCAATCTCTCCTCTCTGTCTTTCTGAGAAGCTAATGCAGGCGCAAATAAAACCTTTCCTTAGGTAAAGGTAAAGGTAAAGGTACCCCTGCCCGAACGGGCCAGTCTTGACAGACTGTGGGGTTTGTGCGCCCATCTCACATTTATTGGCCGGGGGCCAGCGCTGTCCGGGGACACTTCCGGGTCACGTGGCCAGCGTGACATTGCTGCTCTGGCAAGCCAGAGCCGCACACGGAACGCCGTTTACCTTCCCGCTGGTAAGCGGTACCTATTTATCTACTTGCACTTAGGGGTGCTTTCGAACTGCTAGGTGGGCAGGCGCTGGGACCGAACAGCGGGAGCGCACCCCGCCGCGGGGATTCGAACTGCCGACCTTTCGATCGGCAAGCCCTAGGCGCTGAGGCTTTAGCCCACAGCGCCACCCGCTTTCCTTAAAACCATCTTTTAAATTTAAATTGTATTTAGTGCAGGCATATTTGCAAGCGAGATGTAATAACTTGAAAAGGGTTCTGCAGATTCCATTTCGTATGCATCCTATACAGAGATAGGAAAGAAAGAGCAAGACAAGGATGACTTTGGAATATTGAAAGAAGCTAATGATGCATCTAAAGGACACAACTGTCACATTTATGAGTTGATGGCTGGAACTATGGCAGTTACATTTTTCACTAGGAGAAAGTATTTTGGTTTCTGTTGGAAAGAAAGCCCCCCCCCCAAAAAAAAGACACTGTATCTCAAAATCATGCCTGATGATGAATAGCTACAATACCTAGCAAGACGGAGAGCTTGGCCTTATCTATTGACCTAGCAGATAAAATTAAGGGTGTTGTCTCTTGTGTCATAACGAGTTTGTCACAAGATCATAAAGCCTAGACTCTTGAATTTCTCATCTGCATTCTATTCTACATCAGTAAGATGCACAGACATAAGAGTCTCAAAGTTACATTGAACCTCACATGTAAAAACTTCCAAAAAGATAGGAAAACTCATGTGTTATAGAACTCCCCCCCCCCCTTTAGCTGAAAACTATCCTTATTATAAGTCCTTCCCCAAACAGAGCCTAAGATTTGTATAGCTGCTTGCCTTTCTCTTGAGCAGCAAAATACTTCCTGTTCTACTTCATTTGAGAGCTTCATATGAGTTGGAATTCTGAAAACTTGACTGCTGATTCTCTCATGAGCAGCACTTTGCAAATACCATCGAAGATTTTGAAGTCAGCTGGACCAAGTCAAAGATCCATGTAATCCTGCGCTGAGCATCCAAAGCTCTTTTAACCATACTTTCCTGATTTAAATGAAACCGGAAGCCATAACTTCCTGCTTTGTTTGCCATGGGCCTGCACATCTTCAGCCAAGATATGAACGAAACTCTTTGCTTCTGACTAACAGCGGCCTGAGGCCCGCAGTCCCTTGTTGTCAGCTGAATTTAAGCATGAGGAACTGAGATTGACAGATTCATCCATCCCTACCCAAACCTAAACCAACCTTTCCCAACCTCAGGCCCCCATACATTGGATTACAGCTCTCAAGATCCCTCACCACTGACCCTGCTCACAAGAGATGATGGGAGTTGTAGTCCAACAAGATTGGGAAAGACGGCTCTAGATGACTTCGCCCTGCAGTTTTGTGTAGGTGTTGAACAGCATGGGGGACAGAATGGACGCCCGAAGCACCTTATAATCCAAATGAGCCCCTGTAGTACCGCCTTCTGAGGCTGATTCTCTAAGAAGGACTGGAGTCAAGATAATGACATGTTTCCTAAACCCAACTCAGCTGTTAACTGTTCAAAGCAGTAATCAATTTTGCACCTTTGAAGAAAATGCCACAACAGTATAAATGAAATTATATCGTCATTGTGCATAGTTATTTTGCTTATTTAATTAGAGGGGGGGGGAGAAAAGCTTGTTGCTCTAGAAAGCAGATTACCCTCCATTTTTCTGATTTCAATGGAAATTTAAATTGATGCTGTATGTATATATGAATTGTTTTGCAAACTTCTACAATCAAAACAGTATGTTGGGAGCTTCATTGCAGGTTGTCTTCTAGGTTGAAAAGGTGTTGGGTATTTTTAGTACACACCCCTTTTTCTCACTATATTAAAGTATAGTTAAATGTCAAAGCATAAGCCTTGTTATACGAAGTAAGGCCTCTTTCCTACTGCATGCATAGGACTGGGATGCACAGATAGGGAGGTGAGTCTGAATTTGAGTGGAAGTATACTGTTGAACTGAAATTTGCCTGGTATGCCTAAAGCATCGCCTGCAGTCCTACAGTAGTTTGTTGTTTATAGATGCCCACATGGTTGATTTTCCCCAACATTGAGTGCAGCACACTGACAGCTTCCTCATGTAATTTCTTGTTTTCGTTTACAAACTTTAAAGCAGTCACAGTTCTAAACAATTGCTTTTGGCAAGAGAGCTGGTTTTCTCTCAAAAAAAGACATTCACTATACTTGGAAAGATGATACAGTAAAATAGATTCCTGACTGAATGCTGAATACAATACGTTAGAATTATGGGAGATCCACAGGGACCATGTGAGTCCTGATTAGATAAGAGAAGGTGATGTCTTTCTGAGTTTGTTCTCCCCAAGAGTCATTGCTCTTTAATCATTTTAACTTTAAGAATAAATAATCATAATCATAATCATAATCAATTAATTATAACCCACCCATATAACCCCAGCCACTCTGGGCAGCTCCCAACAGAATAAAACATAAAATATTAAAAACTTCCCTAAACAGGGCTGCCTTCAGATGTCTTCTAAATCTTCAACTGCCTGACCTTAAGGTAGTGAAATATCTAACACATCTGGCATAAGGTTTAGGGAATACAAAATGTATTGTCACAGCAAATTCCAAGCAAATTATATGTAGTCCAGTACTGAACTCAGAGTGGTGCCTGACTTTGGCTGCAGTCTTAATGCCTATTTACCTGGGAGTAGATGTGCCAACTTGAATAAAATATGGGGGGGGGGCAAGTATTATGCCCTGCATAATTGATCACATGACGTGGTGCATGGAGACCATTTGAACGGCAATGCCCATCAACTTGGGGGGGGGTGGCTCCCTCAAATATATTTTTTGGGGGGTGAAGCCCCTGGCTCCTTTGCCTGGGAGTAAGCCCCAGTGAACTCAGCTGAGATTTATTTCTGAGCAGACATGCAGAAGATTGTTCTCTTTCACACATGCTCAAATTCCTGCACAGTCATCAACTCACTTAGTATAAGTTAAGTCCCAATCTACAAAACTGAACTATGGCATCCAATTCTTTTCCTTATGAGGCTGAATCATATAACAACTGAAACAGGGAGAGAAATAATTAGTCCTATTTTTAAAAAGACCCTTTGATTTCCAATTCCAAAAATATTTCTATGAGTGCTTATTTAAAACTGGCCTTTGGTTAGCAATAACAATGAATTTTGTGTTGGGGATGGCACAATGCAAAGACATGTGTTTTACTGTTGGTTATGTATAAATTTGGTGGCATAATTTATTTTATGTTGTACCCCATCCTTGTATCAGCACTGATGAA